>NW_021820444.1:133617-487312 GCF_901001135.1 Rhinatrema bivittatum
AAACTTCACTGAAAGTATCCAGGATGTGCTCCTTCGGTGCTCAACTGAATGCTCCAGAGGCAGGGCGTGGCTTGAGATGTTTCCGCGTCCGAGATGCCTTCCATCCAGTGCGTCCTCCCTCTCACCACTCGCACACCAGGCCCCTCTCCTCCTCTCTGGTCTCAGCAGGTCCAACGGCACAGGGCGCGTTGAAGAAAGCTGGATTATTCTCATAACAGGGAGTGGTGAAAGGGTATTACCTACCGACACCAGCACAAAACCGACCTGAACTCTTGCGCGCTCCAGAACTCCGGCAGAGGAAAGCAAACCGTAGGAAGGGAAAGCATCAAGGAAAACAAGAACAGCCACCCCCGGATATCTCAAAAGCTCAACTTCGCTCTCCTGAAAAAAAAAAATCCTAACCTTCATGCCCAAGACCAGTAGCTCTTCACTCCCACAGCACCATGTGGGGCACCTTGCAATATTTTGTGGGTCTCCTAAGATCAAAATACTGCACAGTAACAATGATACCATGAGATAAAATTACAGTGTGGCATTTTTTGCATCTCATTAGCTCGGTGCACAGTGCAATATCAGGCTATTTTGGTGTGCGGTCGTTTTGAAGAGTCATTGGTACTAGTAACCTAACGAAATTACTAAACTTTAGTGCATCAACCCCAAAGAGAAATGTATTAATCAGAAAGCAAGGAAACCATTTTCTATGAAGCCAATGCCAGAGAAAAGGCAAGGACTTGCATTTTGACTCTAAACGTGAGATTCTGTCTAGTGCTGCCCACTGGCAAATCCCAATGAGAGCTGCTTCATATCATAAGGAACAGGTAGCCCAATCCTGGATTTTATCCACCACTGTTTGCATGGATTTGTAATTCTGATTTTCTTATGGAAAAATATGGGCAAGATCCAATCTGTTGGTCCATGCATGCAATAGGGTAAAAGCTGAGTCAGGCGCACCCCAAGTGTCCACTGTGTGACTCCATGGAGCTCAATGGAGTTGGGACAACTGCTTGCTGGTCCCTAAAGCTTCCTGGGAATGCCTCATCTTTTAGCAGATTGCACTGCCTTGCAAGGTCTTTTTCCAGCTGGTATGCAGCTCCTGCATGGGAAAACCACAGAAGGGGAATTAAAATCCATTCCCAGTGCTATCAGCAAAGAGGGCCATTTTTAAGGACGTTCCCACACATAAAATACTGTTTTGTGTGCAGAAATAGGATTTCATAAGATTGCTCCTCCCCATAAGTCACATTCATGAGTAAGTTTACCCAGACTGTGCGGAGGTGGCCCCGGGGGAGGGGTTGGTGTGGAGTTTTCACTGGCAAGCATACTTTTTGATTTTACAAAAGTATTGCCCATGTTGACAGCGGTAAAGCTTCTTTTACACGCCGTATTTCTGTTCAGCTCTATTACTTTACAATCCTGAAAGAAGATGACGCTGGCCAGCCCTGAAGTTGACACCATTTCTAAAAGGAAGCCAGCCAGGCCAGAGCAACTGGGATCACTCCCGTCCCTTTCTGCTCCCAACAACCCCATAAAAGGGGTGCGTGGAGGGGGTCGTGCAGGTCCTGGGCCTGACATATTTGTGTTGGAGGGGGCGGGCACTGTTTCAAAGCCAGGAGGTGGAGCCAAGAAAGATAGTGAAGAGAGCATGCTCAGTTTACCGTGGCAGCATCAATTCGTATTTTTTTGCACACGGTATCTACTCTGGTCACATTAAACAACACGACAATGGGTCTTGGTAGTTAGAAAATAACGCACCCAAACTGGTTAACATGCTGGCTCAGTCAGTAGTAGCATTGCCAGGTATAGAAATGGTATGAGCATGCTCTTGCCGACATTTTTAATGCGAGCTTGTTAAACCATTTGTGCATCGCTTATTGTTTTTTTAAGGTGTATGTCAAATCTTTTGGTGAGCCCACTTTAACATTTGTGTTGCACAAGTTCTACTGCTTATGTTGTGTCATGTTGTGTTATATTTGTGTACCGCCTTCCATTGACCCAATCCAACCCAAAGATGTTCATAAAACATGAAAATAATATATTAAATTCTTTGCCTGAAATGCTACGTTTGATACCAGAGAGAAAGAGATTTAAATGTGAAGTAAAAGCATGGCCATTCAGAAATGCATACAACCTAACTTAAAAACATCAGAATGCAGAGATCTAGAATAACAAGGACAAGAGACACTTAACTGATGCATGAGAAACAAATTAACAATAGTTGAAAGAATCTCAATACAATGTACAGAATAATATGTGCAATTTATTTTGTTTTATTTTTGTACTTCACATCTCATGTCCTTGATCTTTAATTAATATGTACTTGAGCAATTCAATTGATAGTTGTTGATGCCTGTTTATGAATACTTCCTATGTAATCCATCATTTTTTGCTGATTTATACCTATTAATGTCATTATTGTAAACCATTGTGATCTTTAATGGAATGATGGTATATAAAATGTCTAAAAGAATAAATAAATAAATAAATATAATAGCATAGGCTCCTAAACATACAATTTGTGATAATGAAATGTTTAAATAAATCTTAAGCTAAAAAAAAACCCTCGCAACTCTATAATCTTTGGGGCACTATTCATATGTATGGCTGCGCTGCTCCTCCACCAGGTTCCTTTCTTCCACTGCATGATGAATTATAAAGATCACAAATCCTTTTTTAAAGCTTTAAGCTTTCTAGTTGGAAGTGGGCATGCCATCCTCTTGCTATTATGTTTTCATGACTAAAAGAATGTGTGGTTAAGGACAGAAGCGTGATAGCTTAAAATAAACCCAGTGTTATTAGTTTCCAACCACACAGCTCTGTACTGGCCCAGAAATGACTTTTTAAATTATTGTCAAGTTTCCAGAAGGGCCCTCTTATTGCTAAATTAGGTTCCTGGACCACCTGTTGATTCTCTATGTGTGTCGGTGGTGGGGGGAGTGAAGTAAAGGGTAGGTCGGCTTTAAAGACATGCTGAACAGCCAAGCGCTACTGGCATTTTAAGTTTAGAGCTGGCCTGGTGGCTCGGTGGCAAGCACTGTGCCCTGCCAGCCAAGGACCTGGATTGAATTCCCAAGTCGGATCTTCCACTCCCCAGGTTGGCCAAACTTCATACCTGGGAACTTTTGATTTTCGGTCACCCTGAGATTGTTGGAGATTGGGGTGTGTGCACCAGCAGCAGCAGGCTAGAGGGGGTACACAAGTGGCAGCATGCACACAAACTGTGTCAAATACACACGCTCGCATGTTCGCTCTCATGCGCTCTTTCACACACATACGTGCTCATTCTCACAACACCTACTCACTATTATTCCTCTCAGTCACCCCCAGACTCTCACGTGCGTGAACCCTCACTCAGTTCTCCTCCCCTCACACACACACACAAACACACACTCATCTCAGTAACAGCAAACTGAACACCCTCCACTGCCAAACTCTTTGTGAAGTTACCTAACCTAAACTCCCGCACACACACAGAAGGATTTTATTCTGAGATACACGGATATAGCCTAAACGTAAATGGTTTATATATGAGGAATTGCCTACACAAGCATCCACGTATAAGCCACTGTTATGCCTAGGTGATTTCAGGCATCTACCACCCTCTCAAAGTAATATTATTTCTTCACATTTCTTCTGCATTTTCTAGTGTTAATTGAAATGTGTACACGTTCCCCAGTTCCTCCTTCGTAAAGAAAACATTATGAAGCTGATATTCAAAGCTACTTAGCTGGATAAGCAGCTGTCCAACGAAGTTGTTAGCTGGATAGTAGTGGGTGGAATGTGGGCCTAACAGGGAGGAGTTATCTGGCTAACTTGGTTAAGTGCTGATATTCACACTTATCCACTTACATTAACTGGATAAGTCAGGGATCTTTGCTTTCATTTTTTTATTTTGTTTTTCCTGGGAATTGCCACTGATTTTTCCTCCCGTTTGTTAGAACAAAGTCATTTTTTCCTCTGTAATTATTTGTTATAACTTTGAAATTCTCAGGGAAATAAAATATAAACTGAGGACGAAGATACCTAATTGCAACTAACTATTCTGACATTATTGAGGTCCATATTCAGCAAGCCTAGTGAGCAGAAAAATTATCCAGATAAAGTTATCCGGGTAACTTTATCTGGATGTTCACAGGAATCTATGCTGATAAGGCTGCTGCTGAATATATCCAGATAACTCAAGACAGGCCCTCAACAGTCACCATCACCAAACGTGTCCACCTAACTTTATCTAGACAGTGCTGAAGGTCAGCGTAGATGGATGAAGATTCACTGCACTCCAGGAGCACCTCCAGACCTGCCGATTTTATGTGTCACAGATCAGATGACGGGGGCGGGAGGTGGGGGAGAGGGATTTTAACTCTCAAGATTTGTCCAGTTAACTTCCAAATATTTTGAATATTGACCTCCTTTTGGTCTTTTAATGATCTGTAAAGAAGATGGTTTATTACACTCTCCTTCTGTTTCCATATATTCTTTTTCTCTTTTAAACCAGCCTGTCAGTGCAGCTAACAAAAGAAAGCAATTGCTGTGTACGACATTAGAGACCAGTGGCAGATAAGGAAATAGACAGTGGCAGGATCTGCTGAATGAGTGACCGGTTTGAACAAGTTAATTTGCATCTACATCTCCAATGGTTTAATGGCGCCGAGCTGTCATGTTGTTTTGCAGTCTGACCAGGACAGAAAGCAGGAGGAAGCATGGCCAGTCTGACAAGCTGAAAGAGCACAAGTCAAAAGCGAATCTAATATCTCTCTCTCTCTATTTTCTGTTGCAAAGCTGATAGCTTGCACTTAAATGTCAGACAGGGACAAAGTCTTGGAGATCCTGCAACATGAGAAATAGCCTTTCTGCATTTCTCAGATCAAACTTTTGGATATAAAGGTTGAGGACATGACTATGGATCTGGAATGTCGATGAGTCTGCCGGTGGTAGTAGCTCCAACGAAAGAGATGACTGTATTTTTAGCAGCCAGAGGAGTAGTAGAACAGCCGCCACCTCAGACCCTTCTAACTGAAACTGTAGCAAATGCAATGCAACAGCTTGCTGTAGATTAAATTACTATATAAGTAAGGATAACTTGTTGCTTGTCTTAGCATAGTAAATCAAGTTACTGGAGAGGGGAGTTTTACAGGCCAGCATGGAAGAATGTGAATGTGACATCATCATGGTTTTTTTTGTGCCCACCAGTTCCAGAAAGTTGCGTAGGATCGTTTTGCATATTCCTAACCCGCGTAATCAAATGCTGCTAAGGTATCCCAAAACTTGTTCTGGGATTGCTTTGTATAAAGAAGATTAAAAGTGCAATCAGTGAACCTGCCGAGAACAAACAAAATTGCTCCAAGCAGAAGCGGAATATTTTAAAAACCTTGCAGAGATTACACATTGCGATGCCTAAAGGATCCATGTAGGTTAAAACTCCTGGGTCTCCAGCAAGAAAACTCGATGTTGGATCCTAATGTAGCCTCAAGGGATTGGATCCCATGGAGAAATATTTAGGTTTCAAATGCATGCTTGTCTAAGGCGATAGTGCATTTCTGAAGTATTTTGTCTTTGATCTACCCCCAATGACAGAAGAAGAATAAGAGAGATAATTATGCACTGCCTGGAAGTAATTTGGACTTTAGCTGCATATCATCACATTCTCACTTATTTTTTGTATAAAATGGCATTTACCACCCTCACCGACGGTGTGAAATTTCAGAGGGGTAAGTCTGAGTTTCAAAGATGACACAGAGGCTGGTGGCACCTCACAGGACTAACATCGTTATTGAGACGTAAGCTTTTGAGGAACAGAGTCCACATGTTGGTCTGTAAGATGCCCTCTGCCTTTGTCATGTATCCTCAACTGTGTTTTTATATTTGAACCTTTTGAGATTAAAGTGGGTGAAAAGGAAGAGATAAGTAGATGGAGCATCAGACTTGCATTCCCCGTTACAGCAAGAGCTGTAGACTAGGGATGTGAATCGTTTTTCAAAGATTAAAATTATCGTCCGATAATGTTTATATCGTCTTAAATCGTTATAGAACACGATACAATAGAAATTCTAACGATTTATCGTTAAAAATCGTTAAATCGTGTTAGTGCGCACTAACTCGATTTAGTGCGCACTAACTGAAAATGATACAAATAAACACTTTCCAGGTCACTGAAGGTCAGTTAGGAATGAATATGTGTTCCTATTGGCTGGCTGCCCTTTTATCTATTGATATTACCAAGGTTACCACTGAGGTGATGGTTGGGGGGATGGGAAATGGAACTGGAAACTAACGAACACCAACAGAAAATGAAACAAAGTGTTCACACTTCCCAGGTCAGTAAAGGTCACTTAGGAATGAATATGTATGTATGTATTCCTATTGGCTGGCTGTGCTCTTATCTATTGATGTTACCAATATGGTTGGGGGGATGTAAAATGGAAACAGTTGGAAGCTTGACAAAAAAAGTAATGTAATGATCAGCACTCACGTGACTAGAACTTGTTTGTTTATTATTTTGTTAGCAGGCACCTGAAATGCTAGTGCATGTTGAATTTGCCAATCACTGTGCATTTTAGAAAGGTGGTCCTGGCTGGAACTGTACACAGTTCAAATATATGTAATTGATTGTTGGTAAGTGTATTTTTTAAGTAGCCACACTGGCACAAGTATGTTTACTTTCCTCCTACTTAACTCACTAGCTCAGCTTTGTAAGAAGGGCTTCTCTGCTTGTGTGTTGTTTTTGTTGGTGTGAGGAGAGCAGAAACATCAGATCTTTATTCAATCTACTACAGTCATCTCTTACAGTGCCCTATCCCTATTAATACCAGGAGTGTTGTGATCTTCCCTGCACACAGTGCCCTAACCCTGATACCAGTCTGAGACAGCTCCCTCCCTGCATTACTAGTGAGAGGCTGGCTTCACAGACAGGGGGGAGCTGCCTGACCCTCACTCCTGACTTCCCCCATGTCCCAGCTAGTGAATGGTGTGTGGGGAGGGGGGGGGGGGGAGGATGGTGAAGTCTGAGACAGCTCCCTCCCTGCATTACTAGTGAGAGGCTGGCTTCACAGACAGGGGGGAGCTGCCTGACCCTCACTCCTGACTTCCCCCATGTCCCAGCTAGTGAATGGTGTGTGTGGGTGAGGGGGGGGGGGGGGAGGATGGTGAAGTCTGAGACAGCTCCCTCCCTGCATTACTAGTGAGAGGCTGGCTTCACAGACAGGGGGGAGCTGCCTGACCCTCACTCCTGACTTCCCCCATGTCCCAGCTAGTGAATGGTGTGTGGGTGAGGGGGGGGGGAGGATGGTGAAGTCTGAGACAGCTCCCCCCTGCATTACTAGTGAGAGGCTGGCTTCACAGACAGGGGGGAGCTGCCTGACCCTCACTCCTGACTTCCCCCATGTCCCAGCTAGTGAATGGTGTGGGGTGAGGGGGGGGGGAGGATGGTGAAGTCTGAGACAGCTCCCTCCCTGCATTACTAGTGAGAGGCTGGCTTCGCAGACAGGGGGGAGCTGCCTGACCCTCACTCCTGACTTCCCCATGTCCCAGCTAGTGGATGGTGTGTGGGTGAGGGGGGGGGGGAGGATGGTGAAGTCTGAGACAGCTCCCTCCCTGCATTACTAGTGAGAGGCTGGCTTCACAGACAGGGGGGAGCTGCCTGACCCTCACTCCTGACTTCCCCCATGTCCCAGCTAGTGAATGGTGTGGGTGAGGGGGGGGGGAGGATGGTGAAGTCTGAGACAGCTCCCTCCCTGCATTACTAGTGAGAGGCTGGCTTCACAGACAGGGGGGAGCTGCCTGTCCCTCACTCCTGACTTCCCCCATGTCCCAGCTAGTGAATGGTGTGTGGGTGAGGGGGGGGGGGTGGATGTTGAAGTCTGAGACAGCTCCCTCCCTGCATTACTAGTGAGAGGCTGGCTTCACAGACAGGGGGGAGCTGCCTGACCCTCACTCCTGACTTCCCCCATGTCCCAGCTAGTGAATGGTGTGTGGGTGAGGGGGGGGGGAGGATGGTGAAGTCTGAGACAGCTCCCTCCCTGCATTACTAGTGAGAGGCTGGCTTCGCAGACAGGGGGAGCTGCCTGACCCTCACTCCTGACTTCCCCCATGTCCCAGCTAGTGAATGGTGTGTGGGTGAGGGGGGGGGGAGGATGGTGAAGTCTGAGACAGCTCCCTCCCTGCATTACTAGTGAGAGGCTGGCTTCACAGACAGGGGGGAGCTGCCTGACCCTCACTCCTGACTTCCCCCATGTCCCAGCTAGTGAATGGTGTGTGGGTGAGGGGGGGGGGGAGGATGGTGAAGTCTGAGACAGCTCCCTCCCTGCATTACTAGTGAGAGGCTGGCTTCACAGACAGGGGGGAGCTGCCTGTCCCTCACTCCTGACTTCCCCCATGTCCCAGCTAGTGAATGGTGTGTGGGTGAGGGGGGGGGTGGATGGTGAAGTCTGAGACAGCTCCCTCCCTGCATTACTAGTGAGAGGCTGGCTTCACAGACAGGGGGGAGCTGCCTGACCCTCACTCCTGACTTCCCCCATGTCCCAGCTAGTGAATGGTGTGTGGGTGAGGGGGGGGGGGGGGATGGTGAAATCTGAGACAGCTCCCTCCCTGCATTACTAGTGAGAGGCTGGCTTCACAGACAGGGGGGAGCTGCCTGACCCTCACTCCTGACTTCCCCCATGTCCCAGCTAGTGAATGGTGTGTGGGTGAGGGGGGGGGGATGGTGAAGTCTGAGACAGCTCCCTCCCTGCATTACTAGTGAGAGGCTGGCTTCACAGACAGGGGGGAGCTGCCTGACCCTCACTCCTGACTTCCCCCATGTCCCAGCTAGTGAATGGTGTGTGGGTGAGGGGGGGGGGAGGATGGTGAAGTCTGAGACAGCTCCCTCCCTGCATTACTAGTGAGAGGCTGGCTTCGCAGACAGGGGGGAGCTGCCTGACCCTCACTCCTGACTTCCCCCATGTCCCAGCTAGTGGATGGTGTGTGAGTGAGGGGGGGGGGAGGATGGTGAAGTCTGAGACAGCTCCCTCCCTGCATTACTAGTGAGAGGCTGGCTTCACAGACAGGGGGGAGCTGCCTGACCCTCACTCCTGACTTCCCCCATGTCCCAGCTAGTGAATGGTGTGTGGGTGAGGGGGGGGGGGGGTGGATGGTGAAGTCTGAGACAGCTCCCTCCCTGCATTACTAGTGAGAGGCTGGCTTCGCAGACAGGGGGGAGCTGCCTGACCCTCACTCCTGACTTCCCCCATCCCAGCTAGTGAATGGTGTGTGGGTGAGGGGGGGGGGGAGGATGGTGAAGTCTGAGACAGCTCCCTCCCTGCATTACTAGTGAGAGGCTGGCTTCACAGACAGGGGGGAGCTGCCTGACCCTCACTCCTGACTTCCCCCATGTCCCAGCTAGTGAATGGTGTGTGGGTGAGGGGGGGGGGGAGGATGGTGAAGTCTGAGACAGCTCCCTCCCTGCATTACTAGTGAGAGGCTGGCTTCACAGACAGGGGGGAGCTGCCTGACCCTCACTCCTGACTTCCCCCATGTCCCAGCTAGTGAATGGTGTGTGGGTGAGGGGGGGGGGAGGATGGTGAAGTCTGAGACAGCTCCCTCCCTGCATTACTAGTGAGAGGCTGGCTTCGCAGACAGGGGGGAGCTGCCTGACCCTCACTCCTGACTTCCCCATGTCCCAGCTAGTGATGGTGTGTGGGTGAGGGGGGGGGGGGGGATGGTGAAGTCTGAGACAGCTCCCTCCCTGCATTACTAGTGAGAGGCTGGCTTCACAGACAGGGGGGAGCTGCCTGACCCTCACTCCTGACTTCCCCCATGTCCCAGCTAGTGAATGGTGTGGGGGTGAGGGGGGGGGAGGATGGTGAAGTCTGAGACAGCTCCCTCCCTGCATTACTAGTGAGAGGCTGGCTTCACAGACAGGGGGGAGCTGCCTGTCCCTCACTCCTGACTTCCCCCATGTCCCAGCTAGTGAATGGTGTGTGGGTGAGGGGGGGGGAGGATGGTGAAGTCTGAGACAGCTCCCTCCCTGCATTACTAGTGAGAGGCTGGCTTCACAGACAGGGGGGAGCTGCCTGACCCTCACTCCTCCGGGGTATTGTGATCTTCCTGCACACAGTGCCCTATCCCTGATACCAGGGTGTTGTGATCTTCCTGCATGCAGTGCCCTATCCCTATTAATACCAGGAGTGTTGTGATCTTCCTGCATGCAGTGCCCTATCCCTATTAATACCAGGAGTGTTGTGCTCTTCCTGCACGCAGTGCCCTATCCCTGATATCGGGATGTGTGCAAGAAGATCACAACACCCCCGGTATCAGGAATAGGGCACTGTGTGCAGGAAGATCACAACACCCCCAGTATCAGGAATAGGGCACTGTGTGCAGGAAGATCACAACACCCCTGGTATTAGGGATAGGGCACTGTGTGCAGGAAGATCACAACACTCCTGGTATTAATAGGGATAGGGCACTGTGTGCAGGAAGATCACAATACCCCTGGTATCAGGGTTAGGGCACAAGTTCTAGTCACATTGACTGATCACATTACTTGTTTTGTCAAGCTACCAACTGTTTCCATTTCCCATCCCCCATATACTGTCAGTAGGAAACTTGGTAACATGAATAAATAAGAGCAGCCAATAGGAATACATATTCATTCCTAAACTGACCTTAACTGACCTGAAAAGTGTCAAATTGTATCATTTTCAGTTAGTGCGCACTAACTGGGAGTTAGTGCGCACTAACTCCCATTAGTGCGCACTAACTCGAGTTAGTGCGCACTAATCGGAAAAAACGATTTTTAACGATTTTTTAACTAAAAAATCGTGCCTAAGACGATTTTCTTGCCCTGCCACACGATTTCTATCGTTAAGACGATATGGAAAACGATTCACATCCCTACTGCAGACTGATTTTGCCACTAGCACAATGTTGAGATGCAGCCACAACCTTTGACACGCCTCTGCTATAGTACCCAATCTCACCTCCCTATCCTAGGTCCTATGTCCTCGATACTATTCCTTAGACCAGTATCCTCTCTGAGAGATGACGAGAGACTTCTTTTAGAAAGAGTTGCCATTTGTCAGAGATTTGACTTATGCGCATCAACAGTAGGGTCCATGTCCCCGGCAAGTCCAGGCTCATGGGGGCCATGAGATGCTGCTTGGATCCCATCAGCTGCATGATGGAGGGAGAGGTCTACCCTGCCAGTCTTTCTCAGCCCTGCCATGTGCTCTTCTTCACTGCACCTTGACCTGATGTTGCATCTTGAATCTCTGATGTGATTTCATGTGTTCTGCGAGGATCTCAACAACAATGTCGTGCCAGATTGATTGCTTGTCTGAGCTGGAGACTCATGTGGACTGCTTACCATGTTGAATATTTGGGGAGCAATTTTCAAACTCTCTTTTCTGGGATAAAGTCCATGGTTACTTTTTACCTTTGGAATTTGCATCAATTTTCAAACGTATGCATAGGCTTTTCCTTCACGGACACAAAGTAGCCACAGATTCTTGTACTTGCTTGTTTTGTGGTACATTTTCTACATAAAAGCACATGTAGAATTAATAATACAATTAATTTTCCCATCCCATCCCACCTATAATATGCCTATAAAATGAGTGCGCGTGCGCCCATAGACACGTATTAGTGCACGAGCAAAGCTATGCCTTCATTTTAAATCGTGCGCATGCTCGCAAACGTCTGTTTCAAAATACATCAACCCCGTGTAAGTATGCTCCTAATTTTAAGAGGTTACTTGAGCACAACTAGCGCATGAGTGTCCTCCATAGGACTTTGTCAGCTTTTACACGCGTACGGCAGCAAATTTTAAAGCATGCTCGCGCGAGGCACATTCCCAGTTTTACAATTAGTCCACCAGTTTGTCCAATTAATATTGAGGTCTTTCAGACATCGCTGGTTCTTCACCCTGCACGCCGCCCAGTAGACCCGGACCCCTCACCCAGTCCTATAAGCCCCAATACTCAAGATCTACAGTCCTGCTTCTCATCAGGAGCAGCAGTAAAGTTACATGGAGGGTAAATATTCAGCAGCCACTAAGCGGCTAGTTAATTTAGTCAGATATGCATATCCAGCTAACTTAACTGGGATATTCAGCGGCGCAAATATACCCGGATAAGTTACAGTTAGCTGGATATGTGGTATCCGGCTAACTTTAGACCTGCCTATGGGACATCTAGAGTTAGCTGGTTAAGGTATATCACAGAGAGCAGGTTAACTTAACCGGCTAACTCAGCTCCTCCCCAGATCTCCTACTTCCCACCCAAAAGCCCCGACTTACCCAGCTAAATTCTAGCTGGATAATTCGTTCTGGTGGAATTTAGTTGGGAAAGCATTTTAAAATCGGCTAAGCCATTTAGACAGATAACTTTTCTGTTATGCGTCTAAATGCCTTTTGAATATGTACCCCAGATGTATCTCGCGCACATGTAAGGCAGTTTTGGGTTTTAAAATGCGTAAGCGTTGGCCCTGCCCTAGAACACCCATGCACCCCCCATACCCCTCCTCTTCCTCTTATTTCTCACACACACATACGGATACATACGGTGTTAATTTGCGGCTTTTCAAATCCATGATGCTCCCGCGCAGCCCACATATGTGCCTATGTGGGCATTTTTCCGTGAGAAACGCCTTTAAAATTGTCCTGAGAGAATGCTGGCTCCATTCATGAGGTAGCTCTAAATACATTCAAAGGAATCCTAAAAGTGTCAGCACATCAATACTGCTCGATGCAATTTATTCGGTCCCGCAGCGGGCAGGGCCACTCATCTTTTAGAGAATTCACTAACACAGAAATAACTCCAGGGTCCTCATGCACTGAAGAGTTTCTGCAAGCCTTGGCGGGAAGAGTCCCAGAAAAATAGCCATCATTATCCTCCCCAATGCTTCTAGATTGCTCTACAGGGTGCTGGGTTCTCCTAAAGAAGCACGCCATGCTGGAAGAGCTGATCTTGCATGCTCTAGAGAGTCTCCAAGGAGTGACCACACACAAAATGGAGGGTGCTCTTTTATAGCGGCCAAAATACCAAAACTTGCCACTAAGGGCCGCTAGAGTACTCTGCTCTTAGTAACTAACCATGGGTTGCACGTAGGTTACTGCTCTTAGTGACCATGGGTTGCACGTACGTTACTGCTCTTAGTGACCATGGGTTGCACGTACGTTACTGCTCTTAGTAACTAACCATGGGTTGCACGTAGGTTACTGCTCTTAGTGACCATGGGTTGCACGTACGTTACTGCTCTTAGTGACCATGGGTTGCACGTACGTTACTGCTCTTAGTGACCATGGGTTGCACGTAGGTTACTGCTCTTAGTGACCATGGGTTGCACGTAGGTTACTGCTCTTAGTGACCATGGGTTGCACGTAGGTTACTGCTCTTAGTAACTAACCATGGGTTGCACGTAGGTTACTGCTCTTAGTGACCATGGGTTGCACGTAGGTTACTGCTCTTAGTCACCATGGGTTGCATGTACGTATATTGCCAGATTTGCCTGAACACTTTTACAGCCTGCTAATTGACTCGTGCCGTTGAAATTGGACTTATCTTTTCTCTGCAGCTTTTGGCTGGGAGGCCTGGGCGAGCTGGTAGGGGGTCTTAAGGAGAAGCGATGGAGGGACTGGATGAACCGGTGTTTGTATCAGCGAACTGGTGATTTCAAGTACATGTGAAAGTATTTCCAGAAGCAGGAGGACGCGCAATCTTTATTAAGTACCTACCTCCATGTTTAATTCTGGGTTATTGGGCATGAACTGTTACAGTTGTTATGTGTGTAAACGATACACATGTAATTTTAAAAAACGAGTAGAGAAAGTAATGCACGTTCCTGCATCACAAATATATGTGCGTACTGAAATATGTGCACATACTTTCAGGATAGAAATATGCAATGTTTTATAAACTGTGAGGCTCCCACCGTTCAGTTTATAAAATTCCAGCCTAAGTCTCTGCAGGCCCACATATTTGCACAAACGGGGCACCACAGACAGTTTTGAAAGTTCAGCTGTACATGTGCTAGAGATTAGACCTCAAGTAGACCAATTACTGAGACCTAAAGTCTTATCCAGTGCAGATGATGTTTTTCCATAGGCACCAGAATGAGCGAAAATCCTTTCTGATGAAGATCTATAGTGACACAAGAAGCGATGCTCCTCTGTCACAATTGTTTTAAGTAATGGATTCTTCCAAAACACGGAGGTTACTGGTTAGAGCTACAAATCAGGAGAGCTGGGAGGTTCATGTTCCACTGCAGCTCCGTGTGATCTTGGGCAAGTCACTCCCCTTCCATTATCTCAGCTACAAAACTTAGCTTGCGAGCCCCTCTGGGGACGGGGAAAATACCTGCGGTACCTGAATGTAATCTGGTCTGAAGCTGCAGGAAGGAGGAAATAATTCAAGATAAATAAATAAAATAAGACGATATTTACCAGCCAAGCACTTTCTACATCCTTAGAAAGACTGGAAATACAGTTTTCTAATTACTGCTCGCCAGATCTGTTGCAGCTTATACACAAGAAGAAAAAAGCAAAGAGCACATATCAGAAACATCGGATCCAATCGATCATGTAATAAAACAAATAATGTATTATTTCATGAATACGGTTTCCAGAAAGCAAGAGAACATTATAAGTACAATAAAACAGCAATATTCATAATAATGATAAGAACTTAAGATCTGCAACAGGTGCAGAGCAGAATTAGGACGATTCATTTTTCAACCCAACATGCAAAAAAACAATATTCAAAGAGGTTCATAAGTGGAGGGCGTCAAGGATCGGTTCCGAGGCCGGTTCTGTTCAATAGTGCAGGAGGGTCAGAAGGAAAGGTTTTCCGCTCGCAAATGACACTTAAGATTTGCAGCAAGGAAGAGAAACCCCTAAAGGAGTAGAGAGCGTGAGAAATGATCTACGAAAACCCGGAGTGGCTGAAAGTTTGGCAGCCGGTATTCAGCGTGAAGAAATGCAGACCTGTGCATCTGGGGTGCGGAGATCCAGAGGAGCTGCATGTGAGGGCAGTGCGACGAGGTGGTAGCTGAGGCCAGTGGGATGCTGGGCTGCATAGAGAGAGGCAAAATCAGCAGGAAAACAAAAAAAAAGAGGGGATAAGGCCCCAGTACAGGTCCCTTGGTGAGGCTTCATCTGGACTACTGTGTCCTGTTCTGCAGACCGGATCTCAGAAAGGATAGAACCAGGATAGAGACGGTCCAGAGTAAGGCAACCAAAATGATATGAGGTCTGCATCAAAACCATAAGAGAGGAGACTGAAGGGCCTGAATATGCACAGACTGGAGGAGAGGAGGACAGGGGAGATCTGATGCAGACTTTTAAATACCTGGAAGGGATTAATGATGCTCAGGAACCAAACCTTTTCTAGTGAAAAGAAAGCTGTAGAACTAGGGGTCACTTTATGAAACCCTAAAGGGACAGTAACCTCAGGAAATATTTCCTCACAAACGGGCCGATACAGTAAAGTGCGCTCCAGTGGAGCACACAGTTAGCCCGGGTTTGGACGCGCGTTTTCGACACGCTAGATTTACCCCTTATTCAGTAAGGGGTAATAGCGCGTCAAAAACGCGCGACCAACCCCCCCGAAACTAATAGCGCCCGCAACATGCAAATGCATGTTGCGGGCGCTATTAGTTATTCCCGCGCGATACAGAAAGCAAAATGTGCAGCCAAGCCCCACATTTTACTTTAAAAAATTAACGCCTGCCCAAAGGTAGGCGCTAATTTCATCCGGCACCGGGGAAGTGTAAAGAAAAGCAGAAAAAACTGTTTTTCTGTGCACCCTCCGACTTAATATCATAACGATATTAAGTCAGAGGCCCCAAAAATAAAAACCGGATGCTCAATTTTGCTGGCGTCCATTTTCCGAAACTGTGGCTGTCAGCGGGCTCGAGAACCGATGCTGGAAAAAATGAGTATCGGCTGTCAAACCCGCTGACAGCCGCTGCTTCCACCAATAAGGAGGAGCTAGGGACGCACTAGTGTCCCTAGCACCTCCTTATTACCGCGGGCCCTCATTTGAATAGAAAATCGCGCATCCAGGAGAGTGGCCTGGGCGCGCGTCGGGAGAGCGGGCGCTCGCCTCGGAGCGCCTGCTCTCCCGCGGGTTTTACTGCATCGGCCCGAGAGAGGGTGGTGGACACATGAAATGCCCTCCCAGAAGAGGAAGGGAAAACAAGAACAGTAAAGGAATACAAAAAAATCGTGGCATAAACACAGAAGATCTCATGTGGTTAATGGATGAAAATGAAGAAAAGAGGGAACCTAGATTAGCTGGGGTAACCTGCATAGAGCGGTAATTACTGCCCGTAACAGAAGGCATGGGGGTAACCTGCATAGAGCGGTAATTACTGCCCGTAACAGAAGGCATGGGAGAAACCTGCATAGAGCGGTAATTACTGCCCGTAACAGAAGGCATGGGGGTAACCTGCATAGAGCGGTAATTACTGCCCGTAACAGAAGGCATGGGGGTAACCTGCATAGAGCGGTAATTACTGCCCGTAACAGAAGGCATGGGGGTAACCTGCATAGAGCGGTAATTACTGCCCGTCAGAAGGCATGGGGGTAACCTGCATAGAGCGGTAATTACTGCCCGTAACAGAAGGCATGGGGGTTACCTGCATAGAGCGGTAATTACTGCCCGTAACAGAAGGCATGGGGGTAACCTGCCCGAAGCAGCAGTTACGGTAAGAGAAGGCACGATGGGTAAGGGAGCGGCAGTTACTACCCTAAAAAAAAAAAAAATACTTGCTGAGCACACCGAATGGACCATTTAGGTCTTTTTCTGCCATATACTATACTTACTATGTAAATTCTGCTGTCACTTCAGTAACAGTAAAACAAACATTTTATGAAGTCATGCAAACCCCTGGAAAAAAAATGATAAATAAACTAACACAAACAAAATACCTAGAGCCTTGCTTTTAACCTGTTATTATGTGAACCGATGTGATGTACCCCAACGAATGTCAGTATATAAAAGCAAATAAATAATAATAATAAGAGCACAAACTCTCAGGACTCAAACTCAGAAGTTATTTATGAAAAGACAGCAATGAAATATTAACTCCAGGCCCTAAAACAATACACCACCGACTGAGCAAACTGAACAAGTGGAATTGCTACAAATCCCTACAGAAAAACTGCACGGCACGCTAGCAGAAATACTGCACCTCAGTTACACCTGCAAAACACAGTCCAACCCTTGCTTAATACAGAATAAGGGACTACAAATTAGAAACAGAACCATGCAGTCAAAATTAAAAGAAAAGCCAAGAAACCAGACTACGAACAGAGGAACTCGGAAGAAAAAGCAAACTACAAAAATATAAGAAATGCACATTCCCAAAGACGGTATATTCGCTAAAAACTCAAAATAAAATGCTTTACTTTCTTTTATCTTTGTTGCCTGTTTTTTTATTTTTCTAATCAGTTGGATTCTCTCTCTTTTTCCACTTTCCTCTTGTTGGTCTTTTCCGAATTCTTATTTCAGGGTGGGTTTGCTCTTTCTGTTTTTTCTCTCTCCTCCTGTCTTCTTCACTTCCTGCCTTATACACACACAGGCTCTCACTGTCACTCACACACACACTCTCTCTCTCTCTCTCTCTCTTCTTTAACATCGCTATGACCATACAACTCCTCAAGTCTGGCCAGCTAGAATTTAGCTGGATAAATGCCCAAATCTTCATTGATCCTCCCTGGACAAATTTTAAATTTGGATGTTGTGGAATATAAGTATTTTTTAAATAAAATAAATAAATACATTTAGCTGGAGAAGCTCTGAGTTCTCTGGCTAAATACTTTAGAATATGGACCTCTTTTTTTTTTTTTCTCTCCCGAGGCTCTGGCGAGGGGCTGATGTCAGTGCTAGATACATAGGCCTGGGATAGGGCAGTCTGGTTATCACATGAGCGGCCACACAAAGCAGAACGTTGCATAATTGAGTTGGATGAAACCCTGCGTTTTAATTCACTCCATTCGTTTTGCTGCCATTTTAAATTACAGCTCACAATGCAGTTCAATCTGTTACAATAAGACATTGCAGTCTAAATAATGAGCGCATTATCAAATCTATCATCGAGCCTGCAATCCCTATATCATATTTTCCCACATCTAGAGCTGATGGACGCAACTCAAAAAGTAAAATATTTACGCTGCTAGGTATTCATTTTGAATCCAGTTTCTGACACAGATAATTACTTCTTGCAGGTGCAGTTCAGATGAAGGATAATTATTGAAAAGGAGGAAGGAAATTACAGGCAGAATTAAATGGAGGCAATAATCATTTGCTATAGAGTATATTGCAATTGCAGAGTCTAAATCACCGAGGTATCCCAGCAGTTTTACTGCCATATTCCTGTCATCTCTTAAAATTTAATGCAAATAGCTGACATTTAGCAAGGCTCATATATGCAGACATTCTACTGAAATTTTCCTCGTTTTGATGAAATCCTTGGAGGTGAATTTTAAAAGCCCGATGCAGGCATTAATTAGGGGATGCGCAAAGAAGTCAGGCTCACGCGGGGCCGAGTGGATTTTAAAGGCTGCTGAGGTACGCACGTACTTCCCATGGCGCGCTCATCTCAAAAGTTTTCAAAAAGGGGGAGGGGCACGGGTGTGGTCTGGAGGGGGGGGGCACGGGCATTTCCGGGCATGAACCTAAGCTGCGCGGGTAAATACCGATGCGACCAAGTGCGCGGCGAGGCCCCACGTCGTGTAACTTTCCTTCTGCCGTGGACCCTCTGAAAGTTAAAATTTAAGAAAACAAGGCTGAGCTGCAGGATTTTAAGGGTCGGGGCTGACTGGGGGAGGGGAGCGAAGACTATCAATTCAAGGGGCGCTGGAGGACTTCTCTCTTACCCGGGGATGAGCTGGTAAAACCGGGAATGGCGTCGGTGCACACGCCTTTCAAAGCTCCCCCGATTTACGCGGTAGATGCGGGATTTCCACGCGTATTGCGCGGGCCCACTTCAAATTTGGTGCACGTGTGCACGCAGCCAGGCCGTTTCATAATACGCATGCATACGCGCGTGGATTTTATAAAATGGCCGCGTGCCTGGGACATATACCCGCAAATGTGTGCACGTTTGCCGGTTTGAAAGTTACCGTCCCTGTGCTGTTTGAATACTTTCTATACTCACTCAGCCTGTATTCGCCTTGGAGCAGATGCATAATGTACCTGCCGAGGCAGCGTGACTCTGTACTGCTATTTCATGGTGTCCCTTTCAGGAAATGTCCTCTCCCCCATGCAACCTCCTCCTCTTCCTTGGAGCTCCCAATCCATTCCGAAACTGACCCCCACTTCTCCGGGAGACAGGAAGGAAGGAAAGATGAGAAGCAAAAGTGTCATTGGCTTTCATTTGCAGCTACCGGGGATTTCTCCGAAGAAGTGAGTAGGGACGGGCAATACATAAGGCAGGGCATCAGAGGGGTGCAGGGGTAGGATGGCGAGAGAGTGAAGGGATTGGGGTAAGAAAATAAGTTCCCTTGAGAATCTAAGATGGCGCTAGGCAGCTGGTCTCTGTGCTCCTGTCTGTGTGGATTTCAAATATTACCTTCAAAACCCTTATGGTTCAGACAAGGAAGGCTAAACGCGGTACTTGCCCTGCTGCCAGGGGCCATGCCTCTTCACCGTGAGGTCCGATGGATGCACACATGCAAAGGGGGGGGCAATGCCACCACTGGAGGACTCTTTGAGAAGTGTTGGAGGGAAAGGTTGCTTCCACCTTCTCCGGAGACTCACTCAAAATCTGGCGCCATGTCCGGTGGCTTTGTGGCTTTCCAGTTACGCTGGCCCAGAGAGGTGGTTTGGATCTTTCAACTGCAACCTCTGCTATGGCTGGACAGACTACTTTGGGCGCACAGGATTGGCAAGGAAGCTTCGGAATGGCGAGTCCAAAAGTCTTTACACTCAAATCTATCTGGGAAGGCCGTTAAAGAGCGGGGAAAGCTATTGTCTCTTTGCTACTTCTAATTCTACATTAGAAAATTCTACAGCCGACATGGCTAAACTGATTTCTGAATTTCCAATCCCATTATCTCAAACTAAGGGGCCAGATTTCAAAGGGGTACACGTGTAAGATACGCGCGTACCCCCCCGAAACCTGCCCCAAGCTCCCCCTGCGCGCACTGAGCCTATGCTGAATAGGCTCGGTGGCGCGCAACAAGCCCGGGACACACGTAAGTCCCGGGCTTTCCTGGAGGGGCATGTCGGGAGGCGTGGCGCGTCATCCGGGGGCAGGGTCGCAGGCGTGTTCCGGCCCGGGAGCGTTTCGGGGTGTGGCAAGTTACGCCTAAAAGGTAGGGGGGTTAGATAGGGCTGAGGGGTGGGGTTAGGTAGGGGAAGGGAGGGGAAGGTGCCGGGGGGGGTGAAAGGAAAGTTTCCCTCCGAGGCCACTCCGATTTCAGAGCGGCCTCGGAGGCAGGCTGCGCAGCTCGGCGCGCGCAGGCTGCTGATTTTGCACAGCCTTGCGCGCGACAACCCCGGATTTTAAGAGATACGTGCGGCTACGCGTGTATCTATTAAAATCCGGCGTACTTTTGTTTGCGCCGGTTTGCGCGACAAAAGTATGCGCGGGCGCAGTTTTTTTAAAATCTCCCCCTAAGGGTATGATTTACTAAGGCTTTTCTCCCATTCTGTCTCTATGCGAAAAATGCTTAGTAAATGAAGCCCTAAGTCTCTCTATGTTAAAGAGAATATCTTTTTGTCTCATAAAGTGGAGAATTTATGAGGTGTAGAAATCTACGTTTTATAAATTCTCCACATATTCCTATGCTACCTGCTAAAGATATGTTTAGAAGATACAGTGTCCATGATGCAAGTTGTTGAGATCTCTGAAGCTGCACTACCACCCATTGCTCAGATTTCTCTTATTTTATTATTTATTTATTTTAAATCTTTTCCTATACCATCGTTAAGCTAGATGCCGTCACATGGTTCACATAACATCATGTTGCTTAAAGGTCTTACATTATATCAACTAAACAGGTGCCATCATGGTACTGTAACATAGTTTTCCTATTAAATATTAATTGGTGGGTGAGATAAATCATGTCCAGTTCTATCTATATCAGCTGTAAGATTCTCTTTCTTGCAGGCCTTTCCCGAAATGCTAGGTCTACAAAGAGGAAACAGAAACACTTCCTTTTGTTGAGACCTAGGGTTCTATGATTAGGAGCAGTTTTTCCTTAAGTTCCCTTGCAAATGTTGTGTTAAATGTGGTGGGAATGTATGTTTTTTTTCGAGCCTAGCCAACTTTCCTTCTTTTGGCTGATAAATTTGTGAACTCAGATTCCCCCGCAACTGTGCCAGAAGTATAGGTGTGATTGAATTCATAGCCTCTTATCTAGCTGCCATGTTTTTTTCTCTTTTATTTTTACATGATGTATTGTATATTCTCTCAGCTTGTGAACTTTCCCTTCCAAGTTGATCGAGAAATGTATTTTGAAACTGCGTAAATAAAGAAAGTAAGGAAATCAGAGGAATGGGACTGTGCAAGGTGAGCAGAGAAGCTCTGAATGATGGGGGACAGAGAGGTATGAAAGAATGGATCAGTGTTGAAAGGAGGGTGTGAGTGAATAATTCCTCCCCCTTGTCATTAAAAAGACTTTATTTCTAATACAGTAAAATAAAAATGTGCACTTCAATAAATATGGTTGGAAACGATTTCCAATGATTTGTATGCAAAAATTCACAGGGAGAATAACTTTAAAAGAATTGCATGTATGTTGTGTGGGTATATTTGCATACATTTGCATATGATTTATCATTTGTACGCAACCTTTCACGTAAACCATACACGTGTCCGCTTCTGTGACATGCAACTTTTCAATTTTTCAGGGTGGGTTTATTGAGCCATGCTGCCAAACCTCACTGCCAGGGACATCACCCACTTGGCGTTCCTGATAGTGTAGCACCAGAGAGTGCTATTTCCCATCTGGGGAGTTAGGAGGAACCTCTGGGAGAACAAGCAGGCCTGCAGTGTGCCTGTAACCATTTGGCATCATACCCATGTGGGATATGTAACCAGCAGGTAGTAGGGGTGGGGGAAAGTTAGTGTGTGCATGGGGTTACTAGGGCGCTATTGGGGTGTAAGAATGGGGGTAGGACAGGTTAGGGGGTGCATGGGGAATCATTAGGGAGAGACCCAATGTGGCCTACAGGTAGGGCAAGAGTAAATAGGTAGATATGGAAACAGTGAAGGATGTACATTCCTTTAATAGCATGATCAATGTGCATTTATTGCTAATGTAATATAATGCAAGAGTGAAATCGTAGGCAAGGATAACAAGGCATGACTTAAACCTAGTAAAGGAGCAATTATGAGCTAGAACTTGTAATAGATTTAATGGTGGCCTCATTAGCAGAGTAATCAATATCCTTCCTTCAGAAGGGAGAGATGTGGCCCTGTTGTATGATTCTTGTTACTCCCCCACAGCTGTGTGCTCTCTGGAAAGGGAGATTCCTACCGGCACTACTGCCCAGCTTGCTCCTTCATGAAAAGGGGTACCACAGCGGTTCATAGAGTATCCCTGATCTGGGGTACTTTTGGGCCTGGTGGCAGCAGCACACCACGTCTAGGTGCATTAAGGGAGTGCAAAGAGCCGTGCAACTTACTCCAGACGTCAGTAGAAAACAAGATACATACCAGAATGCAGGTCACAGTACCAGCTACAGTGCATGCTGAACGTATTATTCCTATTTCCTGTAAGATTGAGGATTGGAGGAAGGTGGCCTAGGAGCTGCAGAGGAAGCATCTGAGGTGGCTGGACGAGCTGTGGGCCAGGCGGGATGGGACCAGAGGTAAGTTCGTGACCCATGAGTTTTAAACTTGCTATAGGGCCAGCTCAGACAGTGAGGAAGTGACAGTAGCTCTGCCTCTAAACAAGTATTTTGCCCAGAAGAAGAGGCAGAAGGAATGAGCAGAAGCACTGGTAGCAATCAGATTGAATTTTAAAGAAAACAGTAGAACTAGGGGGGTTCATAAAATGAAACTCCATGGGAGACGACTCAGAATCAATGTCAGGAAATATTTCTTCACGGAGAGGGTGGTGGATGCCTGGAATGCCCTTCCGGAGGAGGTAGTGATGAAGAAAACAGTCACACGAATTCAAAGGGGACATGGAATAAATACTGTGGACCCTAAAGGCTAGATGATGGAAACAAAGAAAAGGGGTGCATGGGGGTAACCTGCACAGAATGGCATAAGAAACAAAAGAAGATGCCATCACTGGCCTCAGAGTAAGGGTCCATCAAGCCCAGTATCCTGCTCCAGCAATGGCCAATCCAAATCAACAAGTACCTGGCAAGTACCCAAACATTAAGCAGATCCCATGCTACTAATGCCAGCAACAAGCAGTGGCAATTTCCTGTTGATTAATAGCAGTTTATGGACTTCTTCTCCAGGAACTTGTTCAAAACCTTTTTTAAAACCCAGCTACACTGACTGCCTTAACCACATCCTCTGGCAAAGAATTCCAGAGCTTAATTGTACATTGAGTGAAAAAGAATTTTCTTGCATTTGTTTGCTAACTTAATGGAGTGCCCCTTAGTCCTTGTATTATGCGAAAGAGTAAATAACCAATTCACATTTACCCATTCAAGTCCTTCCATGATTTTGTAGACCTTTCTCAGATCCCCCCTCAGCTGTCTCTTCTCCATGCTGAACACTTGATCTCTTCTTGGTTTGCTATACTGGGACTACTTTTTGGATTCTTGCTGGCAGTGCCAGTGCCAACCTGGTCAATTTTGGACACATTTGCCTTTACTTTATCTGCTCTGCATTTCCTTATCCTTGACATCATTTTTTTTTATGTCACTGGGGATGTGAAGATTACAACGATTTAATATTTTGCAGTCTGTGCCAGTACCACAGTGCTGTATGGAGAACATAGAGAAAGAGTTGCAATGTGTGTCCTACTGTCTGCTCTGACACAGACAGGCTTCACAACACCACCTGTTATGCTGTAACACTCTTGCCCTGCCCCTCACTGCTCACTTGTGCCCACTGCCTAATGTCCACTGCCCACACTGTGCCCGCTGCCAGGCAAACAGAGAATAAATGACTAATCTCAAGTGTACCTAAGGCTTCTATCACCAGAAAAGAAAAACAGAACAGCAAGAGAAGCAATACAAATCTGCAATGAGACCCAGAAATCCTGATGCAGCGCTGCCTCACTGCTTTGCTTACCTCTCTTGTGTGAAAGGCTGTTGATGATGGGCTGGCACAGTGAAACTAGATAATATGCCACAGCGAGAGCTCAGGGCTATGCTTTCACACAGACAATGTCTCTAGAAGCAATGCAGAGCAATTCTCTGACACCCTCCATCTTGAAGTTCGGCGTCACTATACCCGGTCCTCAGTGATAGGTCAGACTAGAAAAATGCTTTCGCTGTGATACGTCGTTCCTCTCATCTCCTTGACAAAATGCCCATCCTCCACTTCTCTGCTGACTGCTTGCTCTACACTGTGTCAATTTCTAACTGTGCACATGATTTCTATGAGTCCATTGACCGTAATGGTTTATTGAAATCATTCTATTTCAAATAAATGAAAGAAATAAGATGTTTAATTCATGGGTCCCATTCAATTCGTTTTGGGGCCCCATGAAACAAACAAATTGGCCCCTGTTCATGCACATCCCTAGTAAATAAATGCACATTCACCTTCTAAAATGTCATTGATTATCCCTTATCAGCAACCTTAGCTTGAGCGAAGTCCACGGAGTGGCGTCGCAGTCTCTGTCCACCCTTTGTCACCCTCTGCCATTTTGGGGAGTCTCCACTCTGAGTCTGTGGGAAGTTCTTGGTCACAGCAGATAGTTTGACCACATGGCCCGCTTCCTTCAACATGGCGGCCGCTTCCACTGCCGTCTTTGCTCTGGAGATGGAACCACGAATCGTTATGGCTATCCCGAAAGGGAACAGCCATCGGTATCGAATTCCTTCTCTGCGTGTGGTAATTTCTCTAAATTCCAGCCTTTTCCGGAGGGTCAGAGGAGAAATGACAGCAAATGGAATGAGAGTTCCAAACCCATGTTTGTTGTTTCTTAGCTGCCTGAAGTACCTTGTCTTCTATGGTATAGCGATTAAGCAGGCAATGATGTCGCGAGGCTTATTCCCTAATTTCGGGCCCAGGAATATCCCAAGTTGCAAAGAATTTCAGCCTCTGTGCTATTAGCATAAAGTAGAATACACCTGAAATATTTGAATAAGTTGAAGATGTAATTTGTCACAATGTGGACTGTAACTTGTTATATGTTATATTGCATATCGATTTATTTATTTATTTATTTAACTTTTTTCCTATATGTATTTGAATATGTATTATTTGAATATGTATTAGCTATACATATATATTGAATATGTATTAGCTATACATCTTCTAATAAAATATCATTTACAAAAAAAAAATGTCATTGTATAAAAGTTTTTCCTTTCCTCTAAAGCCTACCATGGAGTCTGGCGATGTATGTCTTGAAATTCCTCCTGACTCGACTCTTCTTCCTCCTCTTCATCTAGATGATCTTCTGGTGCATCTGGAGGATGGCTCTGGCCAGGATATGAAGCATGCCTGGGGGTTTGTAGAGAAGGCATCCCCCAGATCTGTCCAGGCAGTGGAAATGTACTTTGAGTAGGCCATAGGTACTCTCGATGACTGCTCAGGTCTGCTGGTGGGCTCTATTGTAATAAACATCTGCAGCAGTCTGTGTGTTAGCCAGTGGGATCAGGAGCCAGGATTTGATGAGTGGATATCCTCTATCACCTATAGGGGAGAAGGCAGAGAAGAAAGTTAAGATAAACTCTAGGGTTGGGTGGAAGGGTAGTTCACAGGGCAGGGTTAGAGCAGTCCTCCTGGGCCAAAGCTGTTATACCACCTAGATATGAGGGAGACAAAAAGAAGAGGTCAATTGGTGTGTTGTGGTAGTGATAAGTGCATTCTTATCTAAAAGCCAGTCCCCAATGATGTGCTCTTCCTGACAACAAGAGGATGTAGGCATCATAAGTGGATCCCATTAACCTGGGCATGATGTACAAGATGATGCCCTTGGCATCGCAGACCACCTGCATATTAAGGGAGTGGAAGCCCTTGCTGTTGTCATAAGCGACTTCGGCTCCCCCTGGTGCCCTTATAGGGACATGAGTATAATCAATAGCCCCCAAGGCAGAGGGTAAGTGTGCTATTAATATTTGTTAGAAATCAGTTATGATTTGTTCTTGTTGCTGTCTGCTCAAGGGAATGATATTTACTGGTATGTCTTCCAGAGAAATGCAGCCAAGATCTGCTCGACACACATGGAGGTGGCAAACTGGCTTATTCCAGCCGTGACCCTTAGAGGTGTCTGAAAATTGCTTATGGCCAAAAATCCCAATGTGGCAATGGTCTTGATGTGTACTGGCAATGCATAGCCCCATGAACTTGCGCATGACTTGCTCCTCAGAGATATCCAAAAACTGTGCTCTAGTGCTGAAGACTGTCTATAAGGGATACTTCCTCCTCTGTTCTCTCTCCCTTTTCAACCACTGTGCCATAAGTATCCATAAGGGATTTAGACTCATTTGAAAATGCAATCTTCACTAGGAATGTGCATTCAATCTGGATCGGGGAGCCCAAAACCCGGAGGAATTTTTTCTGAAATTTTACAGAAAAATGTTAGTGCACACTAACGGGAGTTAGTGCGCACTAGAGATGTGCTTCGTTTAAAGATATCGGATCGGGCTTTGGATTGGCCGCTCCACGAAAAATTTAGTTTACGCATGGTTCAGTTGTTTTTTTTCGGCAATTTCCGCCAAAGTGCGTTAGTGCGCACTAATGAGCCTTAATGCGCATTAACAACCAGCTAGCGCACACTATCTCAGCATTAGTGCGCAGTACATCGAACAAGATAGTGCACACTAGCTAGATGTTAATTCGCATTAAGGCTCGTTAGTGCGCCCTAATAGAACTTACAGCGCACTAAGTATGTGTTAGTGCGCTCTAACTAATGTTAGTACGCACTAAAAAATGCAACTTAAAAAGTAAAAAGTATCAATTCAGAGGAATTCGTTAGCTAGAAAACAGTGCGCACTAATTGGTATTACTGCGCACTAACAGATATTTTGTGCGCAATAGGGGTGTGCATTCATTTGCAACATATTGGCAATCCACAACATATACGCCATATTCGTTGTATTTATGGGGGTCACGAAACGTATGGTGAACCCCCACGAATACAATGTATCACTAACGAATAAACCCCCACCCTCCTGACCCCCCCAAGACTTGTCAAAAGTCCCTTATGGTCCAGCGGGGGTCCCGGAGCAATCTCCTGCACTCTGGCCGTCGGCTGCCATTATTCAAAATGGCGCCGATAGCCTTTGCCCTTACTATGTCATTGGGGCTACCGGTGCCATTGGTCGGCCCCTGTCACATGGTAGGAGCACAAGATGGCGCTGTCTAATTTGTAAAAAACAAATGCACATCCCTAGTGCACACTAATCCCGTTAGTGTGCACTAAACCAAAATTCGGGTCTCCCCGAATTTTAAAGGCCCGCAGGAAAAGGTTCAGGCTTCGCACATCTCTAATCTTCACCACTGACTCATACCTCCCTGGTATGTCACAGTAGGGGATCCAGTAGATCCCAGTAACATGCACTTCCACTCCCCTTTAAAGCCAGTATGTCCCAATTACCCCTATTCTATCCGGTTACCTTCCAATCTGTTCTAGTTACCCTCCCGTTATAAACCAGTATGTCCCAGTTCCACCTAATCTATCCCAGGTACACTCGCTTCCTTCTTTAGTGCCGTCTATCCCAGGTACTTTCACCTCCTCCTGTATGCCCCCCTGTGTGACCCAGGTGTATCCCAGTTTGGCCTCAATATGTCCCAGTCTCCCCTGGTATACTCCCTCTCATCTCCAAGCTTGCTCCTGTGTCCACTCATCTGGAGAAGTCAACCTGTCAATGCACATTCCAAAATCAAAAGGAGAGTTTGCACTTGTGTGTGTAAAGGAGCTGTAGTAAATGAACACACATAAGTTTTATGACATTCACATGTACATCACTTTTAAAATACCTCATAACACCCGTATGTGCTAACCCCACCCCGGCACACCCCTTTAATACACATGTACTTTTGTTCACATACGTGCATATATAGACGCATATGTGGAGCCTTTTTAAAATACACATGACGTGCTATTCAATCACATACATGCAATATATGGCCTTTTTTGTCAAGTAAACCTTTGAAAATTCATCCACAAATATGCAGATTTGCCACGGAATTTTGAAAAATCTTCCACAGAATTCACTAACTCATTCTGCAGAATCATGAAAAATTTGCCAATTGAAAGTAGGGGAAATTGGTATAATTAGTAGGATAGGGCAGTTGATAGGGTATTTGTACAGGTTGTTAGTGTTACCTCAGCTGGAGTATTAGTGTCTAATTATAAAAGCCTTACTTCCAGAAGGATATAGATAGAATTCAGACAGTCCAAAGGGCTACCAAAATGGTGCAGGGTTTGCATCAGAAGAGTTATGAGATAAGATTTAGAAAACGAAATATATGTATCCTAGAGGACAGGCAAGAGAGGATAGATGTGATAGAAATGGGCATTCAAATACAAAAACCTGAATGGTATTGATAATGCACAAGAAGCAAACAGGTTTCAAGTGATAGGAAGTTCTAGAGCAAGGGATCATGCGAGAAGGCTCTGAGGGGCCAGACTGAAAAGGCGGTCACGGCTTCTGGGGACCAATGAGAGGGATTGGCTCCCTTTCGAGACATGGCTGTAAGAGGCACGGACAAAGTAGAATAATGGTGAATGAATGAATGATCTGTAGTAGTTAGTGAACCCTAGAAAACTTCACAGAGCCTTAAGACCAGTGGGTTGTGGCCAGTCCCGAATACTCTTGGTTTTTTATGGATCCATCTGGAACCCTTGGATGGATACCACATAGCCTAAAAAGGGAACAGACTCCTGGTGAAAGGAGCATTTTTCCAATTTGGCATACAAGTGGTTGTCTCTTAATCTCTGCAGAACGTTAACGACGTACAGTTGATGGCCCTGGAGATCTTGAGAGAAGACCAATATGTCTTCTAGGTAAACTACTACACAGCTGTAAAGCATGTCCCTGAAGATTTCATTCTGCTCAGAACTATACTTTTACTGCACCTCCTGCTCCGTGGGCTGTGCCTTTCTCCTCTCTTAACAAAGGCTCTATTCCACAGCTGTGTCTGACACCACTGAGACCGTGCCTACCGACGGTGAGGCTCACAGGGCTCTCCCTGTGGCCGGAGACACCTCTCACCTCGACCCAGGATTCACACTCTTATGAGTAATAACAGTGTGGGTAGGTCTAGAATGGAACTGAGGGAGAGTGGGTGCTGCCACAAGTGGCATGGAGGCGATAGCTCGGAGGTTTAAGACGGTGGAGAGAGAAAGTAATAATGGGGCAAAGGAGCCATCAGAGCAGTCAGGCCAGCAGGATGGAGGAGAAACCCTGTATAAGCCAGGCCAGACTCCATGGAGATCAGGTGGAAGACGTGGTGGTGGACCCTTACATTACTAAACTTCCTAAATCTTCTTTAACAGAAGGTAAGCTCCCGACTGAATTCAAAATGGCAATGGTTCACCCGCTGATGGAAAATGCTAATTTGGACACAGAAGGGCTCTCCAATTTTCATCTAGTCTCAACACTTCCTCTACAGTCAAAAATACTTGAGAAAGTAATATTCACACGGTTGCAAGACCTTCTTTCTGATACTAACTCTCTAGACAGTTCACACAGGGGCGGTTCTATCAGGCGGCAAAAAAGTGCCCCCTCAAAACACCTGTGCCGCAGCCGCCTCACCCGATATCCAGCTAGAAAATGCCCACAGCAGAAACACACCAGCAGCACACGTTTGTGACGTGCTACGGGAGCTCCTCAGCCCCGCTGGTGTGTTTTTGCTGCGGGGCATTTTCTAGCTAGTGTGCTTATGAGGTAGGAAGAAGATGGCGGTAGCGAGAATTTGATGTGCTCGTGGGGCGCCCACAAAAGCAGCGATAGAGCCAGCAACGGCACAAATTTATAATGTGCACACAGAGTTCCTGGCCCCATAAGCACGAAGACAGAAGCAGCGGCGACACAGGTTTATGACGTACCCACTGAGGGGTGGGGGGAGGTCGATGTCCCAGGCCCCACGGGAAGAAGAAAACAGCGGAAGCAGCTGAAATTATGAGATGCCAGCAGAGATCCCGCACCTGTGGCCGGCGCTGGAGTATGTCGTGAAAAAAAAGAAGAGAACTGGTTTGTAGAGTGTAAGGGAAGGGAAGAGAAAGTAGGGGTGTGAGTGAGAGCGAATGGCATGGGAGAGGAGTGTTTAAGTGAGAGAGGGGACAGAAGGTAAAAGGAATGAGTGAGAAGGGGAGAGGAGGAAGAGAAGGAAAGCAAAGGGGGCTGAGTGAGAAGAAAGGAGAGGCAGAGAGAACATGTGAGTATGCATATATGAGAACTTGTGAATGTGAGCATGTGTGAGAGCATGTGAGAATGTAAACATGAGTGAGAACATTGGAGTAGGAGTGTGAGTGAACTTGTGTTTGTGAGTGAACATTTGGATGAGAGTGTGTGTGTATGAGAGAGAGCATATGAGAGCGTAAGCAAGCTTGTGTGGAGAGAGCATGTGTGTGTATGTGAGAATGACCATGTGTGTTAGTGTGTGTATATGAGAGTGAGTGGACAAGGTCTGTTGGTAGCCCCTCATTCCCCCACTAATCCAGGACAATTTAATAGTGACTGGAAATCAAAAGTTCCCAGGTATGGAAAGCTGGAAATTTTTTTATTCTTATTACTTTCAATTATTATTGGATGTTATTTGATGTGTCTGCTATTTTTACATATTGTATTGGTTTTTGGGAACTTTGGAAATGTTTATATGAATTTAATTTTTGAATGTTATTCTATTTGTCAGCTACCTTGAAATATTTTTTTTATTAGTATGGTTTTACTATTATGACTGTTTTATATTTCCCGATTTTATTGTTTTATGAGCAATGGTGATGCTTCTGTTTTTCCATTGTTGCACTGCATACAGAGTCTTGTTTTTAGTGATTTCCAGTTCAGTTTTTGTCTGCACATTTCTATTTGTACTTTATGATCACTTTATGCTGTATTTGTGTTCTGGTGTGTGACAGAACTAAGGTATTCTGCTATTGTATGGTTTCTGTGTAGGGATCTATAACAGCCTGTCTTGTTCTGTTTTTTCAATAGGGGATGTAGTGGTATTTTAGATCCTGGTGTAATGTTTCCAATGTTGCATTTTCATGGGTAGGATTTTCACTATTTTGAGTGCTGACAGTTAGTGCAGTTTTGGTATCAGAGGTTTGCAATATTGTAATTGTGGTTCAGTTTATTCATGGCTTTTTGAGGGCTAAGCTCAAACCCAATACACTTTATAATACGCCTAATACCATATGGGCTCCAAGGGTCTTTCTCACTGGCATCACAGCATGGCCTGAAACTATTGTTGTTAGTGATAGTTTTACATCAGAAGACTATACCTAGAATGTCCTTTTTTATGTAAAATCTGTTATTCACGTATAATTTTAATTGTGTGTGGTAAGAGCTGGGGGATGGGGATGTGTAAGGTTCGCTGAGCGCCTAATACCCTTGCACTGGCCCTGTAAGAGAGCGCCATGCACAGACCCTCACCATTCAGCCATCTCCCACTTCCCCAGGGTGCAAATACTGGGGGAGGGTGGGAAGCAGATGGTAGGGTTTTGAGGAGTGGGGCAGGATTGCCAGCTTCTTAGAAATATCACTGACGCTCCTATCTGCCACACCTCTGGGAGCCCTGGTCGCCCACTTCCCCAGCATTTCAAATCATTGAAAGGGCCAGACTCCAAGGGGGACATGACCTCCTGGCCACCTCAGTAATTTGACCTGTGCCACGCCTCGGGGGCGAGGGGGGGCGGGGGGGAGCCATCTCTTCCCTCGCCTCAGGCAGCAGATTGCCTTGAGTCGCCCCTGAATTCATAATTTGGTTTCTGCCTTCTTCACAGTACGGAAACTTTACTATTATCTAATTATGACTACATTCGGCAGGGTTTTGATCCAGGGATACTAATCCTTTTGGACATATCTTCAGCATTCAACACCATCAATCACAACATGCTGCTGAATCGATTAAGGGTTCTGGGCATTGGTTTCTTCTTTCTTGACTAATAGATCTTCCAACCTCTACTCATTAACTACTGGGGTTCTACAAGGATCTTCTCACTCACCTGTTTTATCTAATATCTATCTTATACCTCTGTTCTTTAACCTGGGTCTTATCTTCAAACTGTATGCTGATGACATCCAGTTTTTCTTTCCTATCACTTCTTCTGTTAACCTGGCTCTTGAGAAAACTTCATTGCACTTCACTCAGATTAGAAACCAGCTTACGGATAACATGCTCCTGTTGAATCTAACAAAAACAGAATTTATTCGACTGTCATGATCGAAGGTTAATACTTCTTTCAGCTTTACATTCGGTGGAGTAGGGGTCAAGCATAGTCTGGGAGTTGGAACCAGGCAGGGCTGAAAGTAAGAGTGGTACTGAGGACAGTTGGGGGCTAGATACAGGCATGGCTGAACGCAAGGCTGGTACTGAGGACAAGCAGGGCTTGAACCAAGGATAAAGGCAAAGCCTGGAAAACAGACAGGGGACTGGACTGGATAGGACAAGGACTGGACTAGTCAAGGATTGGACTGGACAAAGACTCAACAAGGACAGAATTAGGGCACTCAACAGTAAATAAGAAAGTCTGACAGGCCATGAGACATAGCTAGAAAATCCTAGAAAGCCCGAAGGCCACACAGCAGGACAAATAGACCCAGATGGCCACTGAGATGGCCAAGGGAGCCTAAAAGTCTGCAGAGCAGGCAAGGAAGCCTGTAAGACTACAGAGCAAGGCAGTAGACCAAGAAAGACCATAGAACAAGGCAGAAGGCCCAGATAGGCCACAAGGCAAGAAGGAAGGCCTGGATAGACTGCAAGGCAAAGTAGAATAGTAAGACAAGCCTGGCCAGGTCAGAGATCCAAGATGACTCACTGAACAGGCTGTGAGGGAATGGACAGGCTGTGTTAAATAGGGCTGGGGGTGAGGCATCAAGTGATCAGCTAGGAGGTAACTTGAGCAGCTGTAAGCGGTGCTTGCTGAGGACACCTGTTCGAGGGGAGGTTTGCGCAGCAGGTGGAACCATAATAACAACATCAGCAAAAATATATTTAACTCCCAATGAATCCATTGAGTAGATATATGACTTGCCCAAAAGATGTCTTTCATAATTAGTAGAAAACCATACCCTTGTCTCCCAAATCTGGAATCAAACTCACGAAATAACCAGAGAGACACAATTAATTACAAATAACCACATCAGAATCATATAAGTAAGATTCCATAACTTATTAAAGGTTGAGACCTTTATCAGTGATCAGGGATGACTGCAATTTTATTTCTTACTGAAAGGGCAATAATTAAAGAACCATGAATGCCCTGAGAAAAGGAACTAACTGAACACACTGAATCTCATTAATATCTAACATTCTTTTATGTCGCATATTTTGGTAGGCCAGATATTACTTAGATTTCTAAAATTCTAGTACCGATAATAACAGGAATAAGAAATCGAGACTGTAACACAGTAAACATAGGCATATTCTAATCATCAATAGATGCCTCTGCTTTTGATATGCATAGTAACCTCAAATCGTCACCAGAGTCATCAAAGACCAAAGCAGGATCACCCAGTAAAATAACAGAGGAGGAAGGTCTCCTCTGTCATCCTAGAAAGGTGAAAATGACAAGATATCATTGTTATAATAACCATGGCCCAAGAGAACCGGGATAGTATAATTCAATTCAGTCCCAGCCTATGAAAACAAATTACGCCCACCCATGTTAATCAAAAGAAAACACATCACCAAAAATTAGTCAACACCAATCAGTAAGCTTAAATCAGGGCCCTAACTGCCTCATGACTCTTAAAGGGAAAAACCTTTGGCACGCCCCTTCGAGGCAACCCGCCGTGGTGACTGGCTTCTGGGATCGGGCCCATGGTAATGACATCACAAACCTGGAAGTGACCTCGGGTGGGTGGAGCACAATCCCGGAGGGGAGGGGAGCATGGGGTGAGCAGGAAGCTTCACTCCCCTAGCCTTTCCTGGGCTGAACAAAAGACTGTTCCCCTGCCAGCATCGGGTCTATGGTAATGACATCACAAACCTGGAAGTGACCTCGGGTGGGTGGAGCACAATCCCGGAGGGGAGGGGAGCATGGGGTGAGCAGGAAGCTTCACTCCCCTAGCCTTTCCCGGGCTGAACAAAAGACTGTTCCACTGCCAGCATCGGGTCCATGGGAATAGCATTGCAAACCCCCAGAACGACCACATTTTTAAGGCTAATTGGAGACCTGCAGGATTTGCTTAAGGGGTTTGGGACCCTTTAAGTTTCATTATTTTAACATTTAAAGTGATTTTAGCTGTGTCATTCACTGTGCATCATATAAAGATACAGGATCAGCACGTAGAAATGGATATTTTGTTAACCTTAACCCTGTCATTTCTTTCTCGAGCAGCGTTACCTGTCATCAATACCATCCTTCATGAAAAATGCATGGTAACTGTAAAAGTTAATTGATTTTAAGCAGAAGAAAACCCATGAGCACTCTGAACTGTACAGTAATTAAAGCAGAAAATGACGGCGCCTGCAGGATAACGCCATAATTCTGTTAGCAGCAGAGAAGATTCAGGTTTTCATTTGTCATTTAGGCATAAATTTTCAAAACGTTTGCACATGGAAAATTGAAAGTTACATGCATAAGTAGGATTTGCAAGGGACTGAAGTTTGCGTGGACTAGCAGTATCATGGAGTACCAGTACCGTATATGTGAAGGAGAAAAAAGGATCAGTTTAGGGGCATTTGGGGGTGAGGACTGGAAGTTCACACAATAAGTTAGTATGTGGTATATGCACAATCATTACCGAACTTGACCATACACTTATACACCTGCTAATTAAGTTGCAGAAGTGAAATTGTACATGCGTTTTGGCTGCAAGCACATGCACAAGTACCAGTATGTATTTTCATAACCGGAGTAAAAGCATTGTTTATAAAATACCTACCTCCGTGTATAGCTCTGGGCTACTGTGCGCACGTTACAAATTATCTAACTCTCCACCTTTTTCAACGGCTCTCCTGCTACAGCGGCTAAGATGGCAGTGGAACGAATGGGTTTCAGATGTCAAAGACTGAGACACTGAACGATGTAAGCAAGAGTGAGAGTCAGAAGTGGAATATTTCTCTCCCTCCAGCTGGGTCTTCCTAGGGGACACAAGAGACAGAACCCACCCAGTCAATCTCCCAGGGACAGAGAGGGCAGGCAGGGTCTTAAAGAATAAGATCCGATGGAATCAAAATTGATTTAAAAAAAAAACAAAAAACAAACCAGCTTTTCAATGTAATGTAACACAGATATTAAGATAACAGCAAATAGTAAGAAAATATTGTTATGTACTTTCAGTAAAATATAACATAAATCCATTTTAGCTATTACCGAACAATAGAGAACCGGTTCTCCTGTCTGGATACAACTGTCAGATAAGTATCAGATGCTGTCCTTTATTCTGTTTTTGTTTGCCAAAATATGTTGATGTTAATGATTTTAAATAATTTGATTCTTTGCTAACGAATTCTTTTCAGGTGAAGCGAACTATTCTACGGCTGTTGTTTAAGGCAAGCGTTATTGTCGATTGTACTTCTTACATCTGTCTGTCTTTTAGTAGATGGTTGTATGTTTCTCTAAGTTTTTCCTTCTTCTGTCTCTCTTTCCTTATGAATGTTGTCTTGCTTGGTATTTTTCCCTTTTCTATAACTGTAGACGTTTTATTTTTTATTTCTTATCGTTATGTCGCTTCCTCTTTTTTTGATGTTTTATTGTGTCTCTATATGATGTTGGTCTAGCTATACTCGTGTGGTTTTGAATGAGCGCACACTTAGCTGTAGTTGAATTATTTAAGGAGCAGACTTGCTATCGCTGCTTTCGCCATTGTTAGTGGTCATGCAGCTGGCTAGCATGGCTTGTGTGGCCGAGGAGCACCAGCTATCTATCTCTATCTATCTCTCTGTCTCCGGATCTTTTGAGTGTGCTGTCTTCCATTGTTCTCTGCTCCCTATCTTTTAATTTAAATAATTGTCTGCTATCTGCCGCATAACGCTTGTCCACAATGTCTTATTGTACTTTTTCTGGCTACGTGTTAAAAAAAACCCAAATAATTGAAATTTCCCTGCTCTCACTTTAGCACAGAGGGGATGAGTGTGTATATAATTGTATTTCACTCTTACACACTCTCTCTCATTCATTAAATCTCTTTTTGTTATTACTGATTCATATCTTTGAAATTGTTTTTCAGCAGTCAATTGTTACATATCAGAAGTGGCATTCCTCTGATTCCCCCTTTATTTCTTACACTTTTAATATCAATTATTTCCTTAAGTCTATATTACCATTCCCCTTTTATTCTCTTCTGAAGAATAAATGATATTGGAGTATATTTTACCATAAGCTGGATTACTTTCATAAATGTTATTTTAGTATTGATATTTGTTAAACTATAAATAACCTATGAAGAAGCACTGAGGGTAAGTACCTCTTAATTTTAATTTGATTTCCAGCTTTATAACATCAAACAATAATAAAGAAGGTGCCTCGGAACTTTATTTTATTTATTTATTTATTTGAATTTCTTATATCCTGCTATATCTCAAATCCATAATGGCTTACAATAAAAATGTTCAAAATAAATCTAGGTAACTTAAAACAAAAATAAGCATAAAATTCCATAAAACAAAATCATAAAAGTAAGAACAGACATCAACTGAAACAAATATGCAATTAAAAAGCATCTTCAAGACAACTAAAACTGATACAATCATCAAAAAAAATCTCAATAAAATGTTATATTACTTAAGTCATTATATCCCAGTGTCCTATTTAGAGGATAGCTTCTTAGAAAATGTGGGACATAATGGGTTGATATATAACTGATCTTTAATCAGTGTGTGGGACTTGTCCACCAATACTGGCAATTACTGGGTGTAATAACCTTTTTAGAGTAATTCCCTTAATAAGTAATTACATAATACATTTCCACTCACTTGCTCTGATTTGGGGAATTATAGATGAATTTCACTATGTGTGAATATCTTTTCACTAAATCTAACATTTATGCTTTCCTCATTTGCATTCTGTCATTTTGCTAGAAGAAGCTGACAGTAAATCCATGCTTCATCCAAATTTCACTCTAAATTTGAGGCTACCCTGACTCTTACCTCAAAACAACTTTTGAGTTGCAGAAGAATAATTTACTTTAAATAACACTCATCCACATTCTCACAACCGTGCTATTGTTAATGTGTAAATCTATTCCCTCTGCGTTTTGACTCAGTTTATAGGCAATAAAGCGGTCTCTGTGAAGAGAGAAGAACAAAACTTTCTGCTTTCTCTCTAACAGCCTCTCTCTCAGGATTCTGTAACTATAAGTGGAATCACTAATCAGATGATGTCACTGAAAAGAAAAATAGTGCTGAGCAATACTCGACAATAGTTTTTAAGGTGTAGCAACTATCTCAGTCCCCCCTTTCTTACAACAAGAGTACAGAGCGTTTTTGGAATGCTTTGGGTCAATCATCTTTTGTCTTGTCAGTATATTTCCATCTGCCTTTTTCCATTACTTTTTTATCAGCCTTCATGAGATGGCTTGGTTACCTAGGAAAAAGCACCTTTTGAGCATTCAAAACTGTTTGCAATGCTGTTAAGTCTGCTCCAATCTGGCCTGCAAGGTCTAAAACCTGGACTGCAAAATTAAGCATTTCAGACTTTTTATGCATAATAATTTGGATTTTTTTTTTTATTTTTTTCCTCAGAAATTATTTCATGAGTAATTCCAAGCTGCTAGATAACGTTTTTAACTGTGTACTTCATTTTATCCCAAAATTGAAGTAACTCAACCTAATACTAAAACTGCATTCCTGTTATTTTTAAAAATAAATAAAAAAAAAAACATTTTCATAATCCACAGATGCCCTACTGATGTTCCATCTGTATTCCTGTATTTAAAAAAAACACTATCATTTTGACCACTTTTCTCTTTAAATACCTCATTTGAGGGCAGTTTAGAGATATCCCGCATCCCCCCTGGTGCTCCCAACAGTAATGTTATTTTATTTTTGGCTATTATTTGTGTTTTATTACCTGTTTATACCAGGATTGCTAAAGTTGCATCGAGGCACTGAACATGTTCCCGATGCCCTCCTGAGGTCTTCCTGAGCTCAAATCGGTGCTTATTATAATTTGCTTTGTTTCACCTTTTTTTTTTTTTACTTTTATTTTTGTTCCGATTTTGAGGCGAAAAGTGAAGGTCTATCATCATCGCTCCGGTGCCGCCTCACACTTCCCATCAGCACCGGAGGGGGTGACCTCCGGATGCTGAAACGAGTCTTGCAAGAGCAGCAGCGATGTGCCCAACCTGCGGCAACCTTCCTGCCTTCACCGTGGCGATCACACCCAGCCCCACCCTTCTTACAGCAACGCCAGATTGGCTCGGGAGGCTGTGGTAGGCAGATCCGTGAAGGATTCTGGTGGAATATCCTCTCCGATTACCGGTCCACAAGGATCTCTTACGGCAGGGGCCTATTCTTCCCGAAGAACCGATTTCAGTTTTGTCTTACAATGTGACCCTTGAGAAGGCTCAGCTGCGGAAGCGTGGATGGTCCACGTGGTGTTTTCCACCTTGCTTCTTCATTTCCTTAGCCTATGTTCACATTTGGCAAATGTTTTTGACTTGGTGTGAGGAACGAGGGGTTCATCCTCATTCGGTTAAAATCCCGCCCTGTTTGGATTTTTGCAGGATGGGTTGTATAAGGACTTGGCCATTAATTCCTTGAAGGTACAGGTGACGGCACTGGCCTGTTTTCTAGGTCATGTAAATGATAAACCCTTGTCGGCCCTTCCAGTTGTGGCACGGCCCTGAAAGGGTTGAAGCATCTTTGTGCCCCCTTGTGCCCCCTTAATCTAGTTGTGGAATTCTAGCAGGTTCCACCTTTGAGCTTTGTGTAGCCTCTTCCTGAGGTTACTTACTAGAGGATGATGTTTTTGCGAGTAGTTTCTAAACTGTGGGCTCTGTCTTGCCGGGAACCGTCTTGCCACGTTTCTCTGGGAGCGGTTCAGTTGCGAACCGTTCCATCCTTTTGCCAAAGGTGGTCTTGGATTTTCACTAGAATCAATCAATCCCTGCCGTCTCTGGGCAGGGAGAGAGAGGTGGATGAATATCACCTGTTATGGACCTTGGGTGTCAAGCGATATATCTTGAGGTGTTGGAGGTTTCTAAACCTCTCAGGAAGACGGACCAGCTATTTATACTCCATGGTGGGAGTAAACAAGGTGAGCTGGCATCAAGGGCTACGATAGCCCGCTGGATTAAGAAGGTTATCACGGCCACTTATCTGGAGGCTGAGCAGCTATTTCCTAGTTAGGTTATCGCTCATTCCATTAGGGCTCAGGCAGTGTCATGGGAGGAGATTAGATGGTTATCTCCCATAGAGATTTGCCAAGCTACGACGTGTTTTTTCTTACCCAATTTCCAGACATCATTGCAAGGATGTGCAAGCTCGAGAGGACCCAACCTTCGCTTGTGCAGTGTTGATCGGACCGTGGGCAGTCTCCCACCCTGTTCAGGTGTAGCTTTGGTAAATCCCACTGGTGTAGATTAACCTGTCTGAATACTAAGAAATGAGAAATTACTACTTACCTGATCATTTCCTTTTCTTTAATGAGGACAGATTAATTCACCTTCCCGCCCTTGGCTGCCAGATGATGGTGCTATTGTCCTCCTGAGTGACTGCGTTTCCAGGGATTACTGGTGTCAGATCCAGTCCCTAGATTAGTAATATTACACTCCTTGTCTGATCTCAATGGTTTCCGTGTTAACTGAGTGCTTCAATAGTTGTCTTAATGGTTATAATCATGTATTCTTTAGTTGTCCACAGTTAGCTTTTGCAGAGAATACTGGCGGGCTGATGCTGGTGACATCAGCTTTGCTCTGTCTCCATCTGCTGGTAGAGGTGCATAACCCCCTGGTGTGGATTAACCTGCCCTCATTAAAGAAAAGGAAGTTATCAGGTGAGTAGTAATTTCTCAATAATCACTTTACTTCCCCCTGTGTGTCCTGGGTCCAACTGAAACAGAACATTTGTTTTAATCGGGTTTTCCTGGTCAACAAGTTCTTTAAAAATATTCTTAAGAACAAAAAAAATATAATAGTGTTCTAATTGAGAGATCATTAAAGTAAAGCTTACAGTAACCAGGTGGTTCTATCTGTTCCACTTACCATAAGATGACTCTTAAACGGATGGACAGATTTGCTGTGGCCCAGATTAGTCTTTGTCCTCCCTATCCTGCTGATCCAAATCAATCCTAGGCAAAAAAATCCATGTTAACAACAAGTTTAACTCAGATTCTAATGTGAACTGCCTTCCCTAGAACATCCTCAAAATGAATTAAAATTACATTGGAAAAATGTTTCAAGTACTTTTCAGCATTTCAATAGGAAATGATCATATTTGTTGTCTTGTTGCATCTGTCGCTGCTCAACGCCCTCACTCCGGCCTCTTTACCTCTGTGGCGACTCCCTCCGGGTCTGATGGACGGTTAGCTGCTGCAGAGTCTTCTTGCCATCTCCCTCTGGCGTCCCCGGATCTGCACGACGCTGTGGATCCGCCATTTTCCTGATGACGTAGGGCGCACGCATGTGTGCGCTCCAATTGATGTACCAGCAAGGGCGCGAACCTCGGGGGCGTCCCCCTGATATGAAGTCATCCGCTTCCAATATAAAAGGTCTCAGTATTCGCTAACGAATCGAGTTAGCAAGGGGATTGCTTCAGCTTTTCTCCCAAGCTACTCTGCCTCCTTGGACTTACCAGGGGTACCCGCTCCTCGGGGGCCTTGCTCTCTTTTCTTTATTTCAGATTGCAGATAGGAACCGGTACTCGCTCCTCGAGGGCCCATGTTCCTGAAGACTCTGAAGATTCTCTACTGCCTGGAAGCTATCGCAGATACAGACATTTGTGAGTTACCACCGCTCTCTCAGAGCTTTCCCTGGAACCAGGTACTCGCTCCTCGAGGGCCTAACCCTTTCCAGCTACTTAGCTTCCTAAAGACCTTATGTGAGTTTGTCATCCAGTTCTGGCTATGAACACAGCATACCCTGTCTACTCACTATCTATAGTTTCTCTACAGCTCAATCCTGGGATCGCTGTTCCAGTACTGAGGAACTTCAGCCCTGCCGGGCATATCAGCTCACTACTGCCACCTCTGGTGGTTCTACTAACCTGTCTAATAAAAGGATTATCTGTGTCTGTCTCCGTACTCAAGCCTAGTCGGTGGTCCCTCTCAGGATATCCTCCTGGGGGCGCAGTCATCTTCCATCAGCCCAAGGATCCACCTATCTACATTCCTCTACAGTTGAGTGCCCTCTCCAAGCACTCCGCTGGTTACAGATTGCTACTCCGCAGTCTAAACTCTAACAGATTGTTTACTACTCCCTCCACAGGAGTCATAACATAACAGTTTGCTAACTCCTCCTTCTTCAGGAGCTGAAACTCTAACATGCCTGAGCCAACAACCACACATGTATATCATGATCTTTACTCTCCCTGAGCCTAACAGGATCAGCTACAGCAGATTCCTAATGAGAGCTCGACCATAGGCCTCTGCTACCATCAAGTGATACAGCTCCAGAGAATTCCTGCTATGATGTACTGAGTCAATCAGGATCCTTTTTGGAACTCTAAGAATTGTACAAACTGAAATTACAACGAATAGTATGTAAAACAATTTTGCAGAGTGCCAAATGCAACTCAAGAACAAAAAAAATAGCCAACAAATTTGGTTTCGGAGAAGTATTTGAGCACAGATCTCGCAGTCCTTTGACATATACGAACTGAGACTAAACACCACTAAAATGCTGTACATGAGCCGGCAAAATATCGTTCGATTAATAACCAGGAGGATAATGAAAGTGGATGTTTCATTGTCTAAAGTGCTTAGGGTATTGAACAAAAGCCTGACTGGGAAAGGGTTCTCTCTCATGTTGTAATTTGGATGGAAAAAAACTGGCGATGTGTTCTGGGTGAGTTGTGTCCCTCGCTTTCTTCTTCCCTTTCCAAGCTCTATGTGCATGCTCAGCTGTAAGAGCTGCTATGGATCTGGAAGCTGACAGAACAGAAGGGAGAAAAAAACCCTAAGACAGCACCACCCTATAAATAAATGTGAAAATTGATTGCTCATGGCCACCAATTTCTGAAAACGGCTCCTTCACAATGTGGAAATTCCCAATTATAGATTGAGTTTACGCTTTAGAACAGTACTCTAGGCCTTTTCTGTGATACAGTCGACTATTAAGCTGAGGCTGGTGAAATATAAGCTCATTTACTTCAAATTAACAGCAAACGTGTAAAGCAGATCACAGACCAGAGCGAGCAGGAGCTCACGGTACTGTCCTTACTCTGTTTAGAGGCAGAGAAAACAAATACTGAGCAGCGACGCACGCTGCCCAATTAATTCATCGCCGCGCTGCGGGTTGGACTCTCACCATCACGCCGCCCGGTACAGCGAAGTTACAGGCACAGAGAATAAGAAACAAGGTGGCTACTTGTTGCACAGAGGCCACATCCAAAAACCAATGGGGAAAAGCCTTGGAAATAGCAACGCAGACATCGACTAGCCCGCTCGTTAAAAGATCGAGGCTGGACTTCGATGACCTTTCGAGAAGTATTAGTCTTATTCCGCCTCCTCCGTCGTCATTTGCGCACGCCCATCCCTAACAATAATGTTCAGTGATACGACTCCTGTGTGGAATCCATCCCCCTTCCCCCTTTGTTACCCACTCCTCTCTATCCGCTTTTCATGTTCAATATATTTTATTGAGGAAGTGGTCCATCATAAAACAATACATTGTAATGCAGGAACAAGGTAGCAACCAAAACTACCACAAGGCAAAATACAAACAACAATACATCACTGGTGTGCCCTCGTCTAGTCCGTGAAGGGAGCACTATCCAATTTTATCCTAATGAGAGAGGCATTACCCAACCCAACATCGTGGTATCCGGGAGCCCCTATTCTTCCCCCTCCCCGTCAGCCCCGCCACCACCACATATCCAGGAACATGCCTCCCAGTAATTCCCCCCCCTCCCCCAAGCCCCCCCCCCCCCGAGATCCCTAGCCACAAACCCCACTATTCAGGGTCCGTTCAAACATAACAAGTTAATTGTTGAGTACCAGACTCCTAGCCCGGTGAGGCAAACTTTGGATGTAAGCGTCCCAAGTCTGAAGAAATTTCCGGCGAGCCGCCACCGACGATCGAGACGCCAAGTTCTCGAACTGCATCAGACGATGAAAATGTATCCGCCATGTCCAAAAGGAGGGCCCCGTCCGCTCCTTCCAATAGAGAAGGATGATTTTCTTCCCGACCAAGCCAGCTTTTTGCAACAAAGTCCGAGATTCCAGGAGAGGAAGCAAATGTTGTGTTACACAATGAAATAACCACAAGTACGGAGAGAGGGGCAAGCGCACCCCCACCAGCCCTGTAAAATATGTCCCCAATCGCTGCCAAAACATTTGAGCATTCGGGCATGACCAGAAGACATGTGCTAGCGTGCCCCTCTCCTCCCCACAACGCGGGCAGTGAGCATTAGCCGTTAAGCCCGATTTAAAGGCAATATGGGGAGAAATATACGCTCTATGTAAAAATTTGAGATGCATCTCCCGAAAGTACATATTACTAGTCACCGGGAAAACCCTCTTCACACTACCCGCAAAAATGCGAGCTGTCAGTATAAACCCTCCATCCCGGTTCCAACGAGCCACCGAGATGTTAGAGGACTCCACGAGAGTCTTCCGGGTTAACCCCTTATAGTACATGGAGAGAGAGGGCTCCTTAGGAGCGTCAAAATGAAAGAACCCATCCAGCGCCTTGAAGGTCGCCAAACACTGGGCCGGCGGTCCCAAGGATTGGACATAATGGTGCAATTGTAAATAGCTAAACCAATGTTGAGTAGGGATTCCATACAGCTCCCGTAGTTTCTCAAAAGACATAAAGCGCCCCTCCCCATCAAACACATGTCCCAAATACTCCACACCCCTGGGCTGCCAATTAAGAAACGGGGCAGTAGTTAAGCCGGGGGAGAAATCAGGGTTACCCCGCAGTGCCATTAGATATTCACATTGTCGAGGAATCCCTAGCATTTTAGTAAGAAGCGCCCAAGTCCTCCGTATAGGAAGTATCAAGGGATGGAGAGCCAGCCGAGGCGGGAGTTTGTTCCCACAGCCCATCAACACATGTCTTAAAGCCAGAGGTCTAGCGAAAGTCCGCTCCGCCAGAATATTGACAAAGGGAGATTTCCCAACTATCCACCCCCGGATTAAACGCAGATTCGCCGCCATGCCATAGTTTTGGAGGCGAGGCACCCCCATCCCCCCCCCCAGCCCAAGGCTGCTTCAACCAACCCAAGGAGATCCGGGCCTTACCCCCTCTCCAAATAAAAGAACGGAGTAACTGGTCCACGCGGCGAAGGTCCTTGGATAACAGCAACATAGGGTAGTTTTGTAGGACATACAGCCACTTAGGTAAGATTACCATTTTAAATAGGGCAATTCTCCCACTCAGGGAAAGCGGTAGATGACGCCATGCGGCCAACCGCTCCTGCGTAAGCTGTAGAAGGGGAAGAATATTAAGCGAATAAATTTTATCTAAATTAGGGGTGATATAAATGCCCAAATATTTAATAGAGCCCTGGGCCCACTTCAAAGGAAAGGCGCCCCGCCAACGATCCTTAAGGGACTCCGGGAAAGCCAAGGCCTCCGATTTATTCCAATTAATACGCATACCAGACAGCGCCGAATATTGGCCATATACCTCTAGTGTAGTGTCCAAGGAACGAGCGGGGGAGGTAAGAAATAACAGGATATCGTCCGCATAGGCCGCGTATTTAAACAGCTCCCTTTGGTGCCCCTCCAAAAATTGCAGCCCTCGGATGCCGGGATGGGCGTGTATGGCCAGGAGAAAGGGCTCCAAGGTAAGCAAAAAAAGAAGAGGGGAAAGCGGGTACCCCTGTCTCGTTCCCCTCCCCACCTGAAAGGATTCCGTTAACCCCCCATTCACCAGGAGACAAGCCACCGGGTTATTGTAAATAAGTTCCACCGCCTGGTAAAAGAACCCACCAAACCCCATTAATGTTAAAATATGATACATGAAACCCCATTCCACCCGGTCGAAGGCCTTCTCGGCATCGAGACTAATTACTAAGTAAGGCTCCTCCACCCGGGTACAAAGCGCCATTGCCGTAACCACCTGCCGAATATTTCGCAAGGAGTACCTCTGTTTGACAAAACCCACCTGTCCCGGCTGTATAAGCGAAGGCAACACATTCGCCAGACGCTCCGCCAGCACTTTAGTCAATATTTTGTGATCTACATTCAGTAGAGAGATGGGCCGATAGGATTCAGGGAGCAAGGGGTCTTTACCCGGCTTAGGGATCAAGGTGACATAAGCTTGATTACCTCCAAGGGGAAAGGTACCCTGTGCGATGAGAGCATTATAAACCTTAGACAGCAGGCCCGACAATGGGTCCCCCAAGCAATGATAAAACTCAGCACTGTATCCATCGGGACCCGGAGATTTCAATTTGTGCATTGATCTGATGACTTGGGAAACTTCTTCCCCGGTAACAGGGGCATTAAGATAGCGGCTAAATTCTAGTCAGCGCAGGAAGTTGAATCGCATCCCCAAACTCCTCCCATTTAGAGCCGTCCCACCCCTCCGATTTATACAATGTGAAATAGTAGGTGTGAAACACCCGACGGATACTTTCAGTATCTGTCACCACCTGCCTTTTAGCATTTCGGAGGGCAGGGATATGCCTAGAGCCCCTAGCAGATTTTATTAAGTTAGCCAGCATTTTACCTGACTTTTGCCCGTATTGAAAAAGCTTATATTGGTAAAAAAGGAGGCTTTTCTTCGCCCGAGTATGTAACAAGGTATTAATAGCCGTTTGCAGCGCCAGGTATTGCTCTCTATGCCCCTTAGAGGGCCCCAAAATAAGCTCCCTCTTCGCTTTTTGCAGTTGGGCCGTCAGCGACAGGAGTTGTTTATCAAGAGCCTTTTTCCTGTGCGCAACATAAGATATAATTTCACCGCGCAGCACTGCCTTGGCAGTGTTCCAGAAGAGTATGGGATTATCTTTATGTTGAGCATTAGACACCTCAAAAGCCGCCCAGCTGTCCCGCACCTGTGTCTGAAATGCTATATCCTCCGCCAAATAAAAGGGATACTTCCACAAAAAGGTACTGGAAGTCCGGAGGGAGTGGGAGAACTCCACCCACACCGGAGCGTGATCAGAAAGAATCACATCATCTATCCCAGCCTCAACCACCTTAGAGAGGCAGTGAGAACTTATCAGGAAATAATCTAGGCGCGCATGCGAGCCGTGAGCCCTAGAAATGTGTGTGAATTCCTTATCCATAGGGTGTAAGACTCTCCAAACATCCAGAAGGTGAAGAGAAGCCTCCAACAGCCGTATCCCTTTACTAGGACCCCCCCGAATGCGTGCCTTCAAGTCCTTATCAAGTGTAGGGTCATGAACAGCATTGAAATCCCCGCCAAGCACTATCATCGCATCTATATAAGGTAACAAATGGCCAAGTAATTACTGAAAAAAAGAGGCCCTGTATACATTGGGAGCATAGATATTGCATAATATAATCGGAGCATTATTATATGTTCCCTCCAATATCAAGTACCGCCCTCCTGGATCCTTAATGACACGTAAGATCTGAATGGGTAAGGACCTGCGCACTAAGATGGCCACCCCTGCGGAATGTGACGTCCCAGAGGCTGCATATACCTCCCCCACCCATCTCTGCCTCAATTTATCATGTTCTTGGGCCGTGAGGTGTGTCTCCTGCAAGAAGGCCAAAGCCGCCCGTTTCTTATTCAGGACTTGTAATATTTTAGTCCTTTTAATAGGCGAGTTTATGCCCCCCACATTCCAGGAAAACAGCGAAAGATTACTGGCACTCAAGGTGGTTTATAAGTCCAAATCATATGATCAATAACGATCAGCAGTCGAATAGGGAGGGGCCTCCCAGCTGGACCCCCCCCTACACCCCCAAGGGCGGTGTTGAACTGAACCCCACCAATACTCCAACCAACCGAAGTCTGAAACTGGCTAAGAATCTCTCCCCCCCCCCTCTTTCCCCCTCCCACCCTCCCCACCCCCCCCCCTTTCCCGTATCCCTACCTCTATCCACAAAGCTTTGACTAACCCCCCCCAATACCCCCACCATCTACGGTGGGTGGAGATCACTCAGACTGTGCCTAGCCCCCCCCCCCCCATCCATCCACAGTAGTAAATACCTCAACATGAGCCATAAGAATGCAGAATAAAAGGCACGGAATAACAAGTAAGAAGCCTGCACACACATTCAAAAAAAAAAAGGAACAGCCAGAAGTCCAGTTCAACCACCGCTGTCCCAGGCATCACTGCCTCAGTCCCAAGCACCAGACCAACTGCGGCCGGTATCATGAGAAGAAAAAAAAATTAAGATAGATAGGAACTGAGCCCACGACCCGTACGCTCAGCCAAAGTCATGGTCCACCTAGGGACTGGTAGTCCGCAAATCAAGGGTTATCCGCTTTTCATTTGCTCTTCTCTCCATCCCTTTCCTCTTCCCTCCCCTTTTAATTTGCTCTCCTCTCTACTTTCTCTGCCTTCTCTCTCCCCTGTTGCTCCACTGCACAATAGGAGCTTGGAGGTTGTCTTTCTTTTCTTTTTTTTTAACTTAAAATATAACACTATTATTTATAATCTATAAGGTGACCCTGACCCCAAAAGTGTGACCCTTAGGTCTGTATGCTTCTGACCCTTAACCTCTACCCAAATGATTAGTTGTTATTTGTTCTTTCATTCAATTTGATATACTACTTATAAATAAAATATCTAAGCGGTGCGCAATAATCATAAAATGTACAACCTGCTCCCACCATATTCTAATATAAAAATGTTAAGCGATAGGGGTTGAAAAAGGAGTGTGTGCCTTTAAACATAATGTCATGCCTTTTTCTCTTCTATTGAATTGTAAGATTTTTGATCATATTAAACTAATTAGGGTCTAGAGTTCAATGAAAAAAAAAGCTCTCTCCACTACCAGGCACATTGTGATGCACCATAAAACCCTGACAAAAACACACTCAGAACCTTTTTGCAAACTGCCATACTATAACAGCACTAGCACTCAAGGCTCACACAGAAACCTTACCTATGAAAGGGCAGTACTACAAATATTACTACAGGCCCTAGAACACCATTGCTCTTCCTGGAAAAACAGAACATTACACGCTACACGCTAGCAGAATCCCTCACCACAGTTACGCAAGCAGAACACATGCTGACTCTTACCTACTACAGAATAAGAGTCCACAAATTAGAAGCAGAAACATAAGAACATAAGAAATTGCCATGCTGGGTCAGACCAAGGGTCCATCAAGCCCAGCATCCTGTTTCCAACAGAGGCCAAAACCAGGCCACAAGAACCTGGCAATTACCCAAACACTAAGAAGATCCCATGCTACTGATGCAATTAATAGCAGTGGCTATTCCCTAAGTAAACTTGATTAATAGCCGATAATGGACTTCTCCTCCAAGAACTTATCCAAACCTTTTTAAAACTCAGCTACACTAACTGCACTAACCACATCCTCTGGCAACAAATTCCAGAGATTTATTGTGCATTGAGTGAAAAAGAATTTTCTCCGATTAGTCTTAAATGTGCTACTTGCTAACTTCATGAAATGCCCCCTAGTCTTTCTATTATTCAAAAGTGTAAATAACCGATTCACATTTACCTATTCTAGACATCTCATGATCTTAAAGACCTCTATCATATCCTCCCTCAGCCGTCTCTTCTCCAAGCTGAACAGCCCTAACCTCTTCAGCCTTTCCTCATAGGGGAGCAGTTCCATCCCCTTTATCATTTTGGTTGGCATTCTCTATACCTTCTCCATCCCAACTATATCTTTTTTGAGATGCGAAGACCAGAATTGTACACAGTATTCAAGATGCAGTCTCACCATGGAGCGATACAGAGGCATTATGACATTTTCCGTTTTATTAACCATTCCCTTCCTGATAATTCCTAACATTCTGTTTGCTTTTTCGACTGCTGCAGCACACTGAGCCGACAATTTTAAAGTATTATCCACTATGATGCCTAGATCTTTTTCCTGGGTGGTAGCTCCTAATATGGAACCTAACATTGTGTAATTACAGCAAGGGTTATTTTTCCCTATGTGTAACACTTTGCACTTGTCCACATTAACTTTCGTCCGCCATGTGGATGCTCAATCTTCCAGTCTTGAAAAGTCCTCCTGTAATGTATCACAATCCACTTGTGATTTAACTACTCTGAATAATTTTGTATCATCCGCAAATTTGAGAACCTCACTCATCATATTCCTTTCCAGCACCGGTCCAAGTACAGATCCCTGAGGCACTCCACTGTTTACCCTTTTCCACTGAGAAAATTGACCATTTAATCCTACTCTCTGTTTCCTGTCTTTCAACGTGCATACAAAAACTAAAATGGAAACCTAAAAAGCCAGACACTATGAGTAGTGCAACACAGGAGAAAGAGAGACAGAAATAGAAATGAATTTCCACCTATTCTGAGCAACATACAAAGATATAAGATAAGAAATGCACATTCCCAAAGCTGCAATATTCCTCTCTATAAAACTTGAAAATAAAATGTTTTATTTTCTACCCTTGTTGTGTAGTTAAGTTTATTTGATTTCTTCTCTTTCCTCCAGTCTTTACTTCCTTTCCTACATCTGTCTGTGATTCTGATTGTTTTCTTTCATCTTTTTCTCCATTTCTCTCTTCTCTGCCTCTCTACTCACTACCAGCTTCCTATCCCCAACCCTCGCCCATTCCCATTCCCCTATCTTTCATACTTCCCCAGCTTCCTATTCCTCCTGTTTTTCACTCGCTCTTACATCTCCTCCATTTTCTACCTTCCTCTGCCTCCCATCTCTTCACCACCCCCTGCTCCCTCCTTGTCACTCATTTCCTCCCTGGCCTCTTTCTTCTGTGTCTTGAACTCTGCTGAGCCTCCTGTTACCTCTTTCATTGTCTCGCTCACTCACTCCAGTACTCCAGGTCATACACACCCTCACTCATACCTTTCCCAGCCCACCTAATACACCCCAACTCATGCCCACCCAATTTCAGAGTTCGTACTGTCTGCCCCAAATGCCTGCTCAGTCTGAGTCCCTGCTATCTGCATCCACAAAGCCCTGTTCTGCTCCCCCACTCTATCTCAGATTCCCTGCCCTTCTGAATACACATCCCCAATCCACAGATCCCTTCACTTACCCCTGGTCACCAAGAGCCCACAAATCCCTTCACTTCCCCCTGGTCACCAAGAGCCCACTCTTCCTCTGCTCTCCTACCCCTCCCTAATCCCCGCTCTTTCCCTACTCTCTCACCCCATTCTTCCCTTGCTTTCACCCCATTTCCTATTCTTCCCTTGCACTCCTACCCCCACCCAGTCCTCATGCTTCCCTTGCTCTCTTGTTTTCCCCCCGTCCTTATCATCTGGTGGGCTCCTCCTGCTGCAGGCGCCGCACCTCTTTCTTCTCCCAACCCGCGCTCCAGTTTGAACTGCGGGGCTCTCCTCTGGGGAGAGCCCCATGTGGTTCAATCAACAGCTGCCTGAACTGCCTGGGCAAACGGTCGAAGTCTGAGCCCTGCAGGGATCCGTAGAGACAGAGTCCCCCGGTTCAAATTGCGGGGCTGATGTTTCCCCCCTAGAGGCTTGGAAGGGATGCCGGCTCGCGGCCAAGGGCTAGCAGGCACGCGCTGGGCTTGCACTCTGATTAAACCTCCCCCTCCTCTCTGCATGGGCGTTACATTTTATTCCCCTTGCTCTCCTCTAATGATGCATGTTCTATCCCTCGCTGGTAGCAAATGTTTCTTTGGCTTATTATTTAGGCGAGCAATCATGACACACCGTCATCAATGGTGATTTTCAAAAAAGAAGACTGGCAAAAGGCAGGCGTGCCAGATCGGGACCGGCGGTGGTCTCCACCCTCTACGCCGACTGCATTTGGGAAAAGAAAGCGCTTTGCCGCTCTTAAACCAAAAAAAAAAATGCTCCAGACTGGCGACCTGGCAGAACCATCACACCATGCCCGAAAAAGAGGAAGTTGTGAAGGGCTACAGAGCCTTCCAAGGAAGTGGGTGAGAATCGTTCCTTCTCAAACCGGAAGCCGAGAGCAGCCGAGTCCTGCAGCCTATAAAAACCTCTCTGTATGTGGGAGGGAGGCAGGAGCAGAGCACGGAAACCTTCCCAGAGTGGTGGCTTAAAGGAAAACTTTATGTGGGAAAATTCTCTTTTGGGCAGCAGCTGACTGCGGAATTCTTACACTGTCTGAAAGCTTTTGTTGTGCCTAGAGTAATAAGGATGTTTCATTTTCTGTTAAAAGCCAACCGCTGTGTCGTTTTCTCCAAAAACAGCAGGATTTTCCTCTCTTTACAAGCCGAGGGTTTTTCCCTTTCTTTGAAGCCACGTGCTTGCCTTGTATTTGGGCCAGCAGCCTTTTCTCACTAAGGCAATCACCTAAGAACATAAGAAATTGCCATGCTGGGTCAGACCAAGGGTCCATCAAGCCCAGCATCCTGTTTCCAACAGAGGCCAAACCAGGCCACAAGAAGCTGGCAATTACCCAAACACTAAGAAGATCCCATGCTACTGATGCAATTAATAGCAGTGACTATTCCCTAAGTAAAATTGATTAATAGCCATTAATGGACTTCTCCTCCAAGAAATTATCCAAACCTTTTTTGAACCCAGCTACACTAACTGCACTAACCACATCCTCTGGCAACAAATTCCAGAGCTTTATTGTGCATTGAGTGAAAAAGAATTTTCGCCAATTAGTCTTAAATGTGCTACTTACTTGCTAACTTCATGGAATGCCCCCTAGTCCTTCTATTATTCGAAAGTGTAAATAACCGATTCACATCTACCCGTTCTAGACCTCTCATGATTTTAAACACCTCTATCATATCCCCCCTCAGCCGTCTCTTCTCCAAGCTGAACAGCCCTAACCTCTTCAGCCTTTCCTCATTGGGGAGCTGTTCCATCCCCTTTATCATTTTGGTTGCCCTTCTCTGTACCTTCTCCATCGCAACTATATCTTTTTTCGGATGAGAAGCCCTGCATGCTAGTGTCATTTATTCTGAGTCAGGCTATGCTATAGGGTAAATCCCCCTTCACTACAGAGCCAGGCCTGGAACCTGAAAGACTGCACCGTCCTAACCGGGAGATGCATCGAGCTGCAATGTGGCTCTAACACGTGTTAAACAGGGCACATCGCGCGATATGTGCAGTTCATCATGCAACGGAGCACTGTCAAGGCAATATCACATGATATGCACAATATTTTGCACGGCCCTGTCCAGATTCCCTCCCCTAATGCAAGCTGCTTTGCTTGTGATTTGCAAGCATGAATAATACAAATCACATGCAAAGTGGCACATTACTAGTCAATTATCTATTAATAATTCATCCTGGCCAACAGAGAAAGCGGTCAGCCAAGATAAATTACCACCACCTTCCTGGGTTTAGTTAAATCTAACATAGGTGTCCCGGGACCCTAACGTGGGTCCTGAGGCTCCCGTGCTAGATTTAAAGGGCCATGCAAACTGTAAATTACTGGGCAAAGCAAAAATTGAGCAGGGGTCAAGGGATGCCGGCAGGGGTTCCCACTAACTGCCAGTGTTTGTTTTTTTTGATGGAGATGGGGCAGGGGAAGTAAGGGGGGGCAATATACCCCTAATTGTTTTGGATAACTATTGGGTGGGGGGTAGAGGTCTAGTTTCTGGCTTGAGGACTTTGGAAAGGGGAGTGGGGGACACTTTATTGAGGACAGGGTTGGGGGAGGTTATCATTGCATGTACACATCTATTTTTATTTTTATTTTTTTTTAACGTTTGGATGTCCGGGCCGCTTGAAGTAGCAGCCCCAGTTCAGCCGGGCTTCAGCCTCGACCGCTGTTCAACTTCTTTTTTTGGGGCCGTTTTGTCATGAGACAAAACAATATGCCATACAGCCGCGATGTTTGTTCGGGGCAGGGACCCTCCTCTATCGCTACGACACCTCCCTGCGATAGTAGGAACCCTCCTGGAAAAAAAAAATCATAGCTTGGTGCCTCCAGGCCTACATTTGTCTTGCAGATAAAGATTGTCTTACTTGCTACATCTTCATCTCTGCCTCTCATGCTGGCCAGTCCCATGGCTCCCTCACAAAGGTACAACAAGGCCCTAATGCTATAATAACAAGCAAATCCATAACAATTCTCAAGTTGTGGTTCATTCAGGCACCACATTCAGACTAGTTTCTATTTTAAGCTGCCTACTTCATCTTTCCCTTTTTCCGTCTTTGCCTCTTTTAATAAAAACTCAAATAGAGGTCATTTGCAATCAGGAATCATGGCTGGGCACCAGACTGGATCGCCTACCTGAGTCTTGATTGTTAGCGATTAAGACAGAAAACATAGATCATAATTTCTTGCCCAGTTATTCAAGCCATTTGTAATCATCTGAAAATACCAATCTTATAAGGGGGGGCATATAAGCATCAACCCACAATGAAGTGTGGAACGATGGGCAAACAGACTAATATGAACACAATCCAACAGGTGTGTAGCAAAATCAACTGCAAAGGTCCACGTAACCCAACGAGTTTAACAAACCAGAAAAAAACAATTTAAACAGGAAAAGTTCAATAATTCCAAAATGCCAAATCTCAAGAATGTAATGCCGCTTTATTTTACCACGTGTAATTGGTCCCTCCCGATGCAGCCCTTGAGAAACACGGTCCGTGTCAAAAACGGGGGACTGTCATTTCAATAAAGATCTGGCATTTTGGAATTATAGAACTTTTCCTGTTTAAAGTGTTTTTTCTGGTTTGTTTTACATGGGCCTTTGCAAGTGAGGTATGTAAGCATACTATAGCATAAGGTAATATTCCTTAAAAACGCTCATGTCATAAGACGTAATGTTATCAAACGCTGAGGCATTTCTGAAATTATGGGCTTGATATTGAACGGCAGAAGTGCAGGCAAAGTTAGCTGGCTAATTTTGGATATTCATCTGCACTTAAACGATTGCATTTGAGGCTCCATATCCAGTTAAATATAACTGCAGAAAACTGCCCGCCAGAATTAATCACAAGAAATGTAGCTGATAGAGCTAAATATTGTGCTGAGTTTGTAAATCCTAAACATGCGTCCCACCCCTTTTCAGATTGACTAATTTTGCGACCTGGTTGTTTTTCTGTTCACAAATGTAGCTGGTTAGCGGCAGTGCATTTTTTTAACCAGCTGGATTTATGCAGTCAGCAGCCATTTGTAATCTTAGAACTCTTTTGAATATCGGCCCCCTGTATGGTTTGGAACAGAGTCCATGGGTACTTTTCACCTGCAGATTTTGCCCCAGGTTTCAAAGCAAAAGTATGTGCATTCCTTTGCTTTGAGACTTCCCATATGCTTTATGTGTTGCTATATTTTTCATGGAAATTAACATATGTAGATTTTGAAAATTCAGTTTATGCAGGATTATTTTGATTTTCCTACCAAAATTCCATCCCCCCCCCAGGAACGCTTCCTTTTAACCTGGCTAATAGTGGGTGCTGTGCATTGTGGAACAATAGGCCTATGTTTAGCCGCATTTAAGGACAGCATTTTTCAGAGGGCTGACTGACATGCGTAAATACCCCAGTTGTAAATCATAGCAGAGATTCTTCAATCTATTCCTCTGTAACTCCCTTGAAATTCTGAAGGAAGCTTATGCTTCAAACAGTGTCGCATATGGCACCGATAGATTGGCATTCCATTTGCTCATTGCACGTGTGTGACTAAAGCCAGCATGGACTGCTCCCATCTAGTGTCTAATTTCCATTTATCACATCGAACCCAAGATAAACGAAGATTTATTGCGTGAGAATTTGTGACGCTGGACTAAGCTGTGATGCTTTTTGGGATTAGGAAGAATTTCACTTTAGGAAATCAAATAATTAAAAAAAAAAAAAAAAGTTGAGAAGCACATGAGTTAAGGCCCAGTCAGGTTTCAAATGGCAATCCTAATGACCTTCTGCAACATCCTATCTGGCCATGTTTGTGGTAAAACCATCTTCTCTCAGATCTATACAAAGTCCTGGATTTTCATCAAGGACCAGTTGTGGCCTCTCTGATTGGATCAACAAGAACTAGTCAGGATTACCTGCTATTAATTAAGTTGACTTAGAAAATAGCCACTGCTATTACTAGCAACGGTAACATGGAATAGACTTAGTGTTTGGATACTTGCCAGGTTCTTATGGCCTGGATTGGCCACTGTTGGAAACAGGATGCTGGGCTTGATGGACCCTCGGTCTGACCCAGTATGGCATGTTCTTATGTTCTTAATCAGAGCCCCCCGGTTTCCTGTGGCAGATTTTTTCAAGATTCTTCATTTTTGTTTGCTTATGAACGTTGTACACAGTGTTGAACAATATTTTATTGTTAAGACGGTATATAAATAATTTTAAATAAATACATTTTAAATAAATAAATAAAGATATGGAAAATTGGCATAATTCTGCATAAAGATCCACACCTCCAACAATGCAAAAAAGTCAAACATTTTTTTAAAAACCATTCACATTGTGTGTTTGTAAACAATATTTAAATATAAAATCTACCAAGTACAAAATCAGCTATTTGTCAAGTAAAGACATATGTTACAAATACAGTACCCTCAGAATCAGCAGTTTGTCAAGCTGTTAATGACATAAAAAAATATGTTCACATATATTGGACACATGGAATTGAATTAGAATAAGTTTAAAACTTGTCAGACATAGTGTCAGTCATCAAGGCTTCTATGAATTCACATTAATGTCCTCTCTGCCATGTGTGGGATACCAGCAGTTGCAGACTTCCCAAAACATCAAAGTCTTTGTGGCTAGTGTATAGTTGATCATATAAGGAGGTGCAAGAACCTTTGTATAAAGATGAAATTCTTCTAAAAGGACATCTTCCATCCAGGAATTATTTTGAAATCATCTTTGGTTTCATAAGAATTTAAGTGATCTTTGAGGGAACAAACATTCTAACTGCTATGTCTGTCCACTTCAACTTCACGACTTCCCTCCCATTCACTTCAGGACAGGAGGAAGGAAGAAGAGAAGGAATAACAGGAGAGGGTTTCCTGCAGGATGTTTGTGAGGGGAGGGGCTGGAGCAACAGAGAGAGAGAGCAGAAACTGAAGGCAGGCAAGCACCCTATAGCTTTCTTCAAAATGTTGAATTTAAGAGGTGGGAAAGATTCAGGAATGTTGATTTTTTGGCAGGTTGTCAATTGTGCAGCAACTAGTTATGCAGTTCCTCCCGCAACCGCACAATTGCAGAAACCTAGGGACACTACATATAGGGATAGATTTTAAAAGGTGCGCACTCATCCATGTGCGCGCGTTTCCCAGCATACACACATGGACATGCTGATGCACGCATGTTATAAAATCCCATGGCCGCGCGCACATGTGTGCCATATTTTGTATTACGCGCATGTGCGGGCGGCACACGCAGGGGGGGGCCCAATTTTGTAAGATTACGCATGGCGATGCAATCGGGCCTCCTCGAATTCTCTTCTATCCATACTCCCTCCCTCTTCCCCTCTCCTCTCCTCCCCAGCCACTAAACCCTTTCTCCTACCTTTATTTTGTTTTATTGCTTACCGCTCCGTTGGAGCAGAAGCAACTTGCGCCCAATGACCTACTGCCAGTGCGAACTTCCCCGGCACAGCGGCAAATGGCCGCTGTACCGGCCGCCTCCAGCCCCGCCCCCGGACCGCCCCTTTCTCTGGGCCCGGCACTTCTGCGCGTAGCCCCTGTTTTTCACACGCGTGGCCATTTTAAAATTCGGCCGATAATGTCCTCTTTGCTTCCAGGTTCCCACTGTTATAGTGAACCTGCTTGGACCTTGTCCTGTTATTTCTGCTTCTCCTGGATCTGAAACCACCCTTAACCCTGCCCACCTGGATCCTCTTCTACTGCTGTCCATTCAGGGTTTCTCCTTGATTTGTCGCTCCCTTGGCTGGATCTCTTGAACTTTTGACTTCGGGCTGGTTTCTGACTCGGGGTTCACGTACGTTTTGTCTCATTGGCTTATTAGATATTATCCTCAGCTTATCTTGTGCTACCTTTAAATACAGTTTGTGCAGGCTCCCTTTTCCTCATCCTAGACATAGCAATTATGAGCCTCCTTAAACAGACGTTCATCAGCAGGAAAACTCATGCACAGGAAGTTACACATGTACTTTAAGGAATAGACCCCTTCATATTTCATGTAAACCAGTTGGTGTTGCTGTTTTACAATGTTCTGAGACATGCTAAGGATTCTAATACAAAAATTACAAAATGAGTGAATATTTAAAATGCTGACAGAACAAGAATAGCTGACAATTATCTACATCTAGGTTGCAGTGGTATAGTTATGCAAGCTAAAACACAGTGGTAGGAGAGAGTGAGTAAGAGGCTTTCCTACCCAGTGTCTTGCCAGTTTTCCACCAGGCATTCAGGCTGATACAGTAAAATGCGCGAGAGAGCAGGCGAGTGCCTGCTCAGGCCACTCTCCAGGTCGCACGATTCAGTAAGCAAGAGCATGCAAATGAGGGCCCACGGTAAAAAGGAGGTGCTAATTAATTTCTGAGAGTAAAATGTGCGGTTTGGCTGCACATTTTACTTTCTGTATCGGGCGGGTCTAACTAATAGGCTCATCAACATGCATTTGTATGCTGAGGGCGCTATTAGTTTCGGGGGGAGGGGGGGGGGGTTGGCCGCATGTTTTCTATGCGCTATAAGGGAGGAGGAATAGCCTAGTGGTTAGAGCAGTGGACTATGAACCAGGAGACCAGGGTTTGAGTCCTGCTGTCGTTCCTTGTGACCTTGTGCAAGTCACTTTACCCTCCATTGCCTCAGGTACAAAACTTAGATTATAAACCATCTGGGGATAGGGAAATACCTACATTACCTGAATGTAAACCGGTGTGATATCTCGATTGAGATCGAATGTCGGTATATAAAAAATACTAAATAAATAAATACTGTATAAGGGGTAAAAATAGCGCGTCAAAAACGCGCAGCCAAATGGGGGCTAACAGTGCGCTGGGCCTGAGCGCACTTTACTGTATAGGCCCGATTGTGATCAACTTCACCCTGAGGCCGCAGAGAGCTTCAGGTTGCATCCAGCAGCGGCACAACGCTACTACTGTGCCTAAGCCACGCACCAAAGGGATGCGCCCCTTATGCCAGTTTTGAATTCCTCTTCTCATAGTTTTTTGGAGTTCCTGGATTGAGTATGGGAAAGAAGGGCAATTTTAAGTTATGCCCACCTCTGCCTCATGTTATTCCTCCTAATTCTCAACCCACCCTGGAGTGTCTTCTTTTTTCCAGTCCAATTATGGGTACTTCTGAACTTGGGAGCCTCTGTAGGCTCCATTCAACAAGATGCATCTCTCTCACTGAGTCCTCAGGGTCTGATTCCACCTCAGATGCATGCTCCAACCAACTGGGTGCTGGGGTAGTGGTTTTAGGGAATGGGTTAGTCTAGGTTCTCTCCCCTGTTGAGAGTCCTAAGATTGGTAGTGAAGCTAATAAATCTATTCCTGTGAATTCTTCCTCATTAGTGAAATCTGCAATAAGAACCATAGACTCAATTTGCATAGCTGTCACGAGACTGGAACTAACCTTGTCTTCTCGAATTGATAATATTTTGGGGACTCTCAAGTTAATGATCACACTCAAAAGTTATTGGAACACGCTGAGCAATTATCTGTGGTTAGAGACAAATCTACTTTGTATGAAACTATGGAAATTATGTCAAAAGACTCAATTTAAGGTTCTTGAATTTTCCTAGGTGTTCAATGATTTCTCCTCAAGAAATACTTAATAGAGTTTACCTTGATTTTCTTAAAGTTTCTAAAGAAGTGATTCCTGTTATTACTAAGCTTTATTTACTTGATGTTAAGGTTAAAACTTCTACCGAACAAGCTATGGAAGTTGATAATCACAAAGAGACAACATTTGATCTTTCAGGTTTTCTGGAAAATTCTAGCTCTGTGGTTCATGATAGAGCCATCTTGTTAGTAGATTTTTGTACATGAATTAAACAGTGGACTTTGAAACTTTTCTTTCGATTTGAGTCATTATTCCTGGGATACAAAATCTGTTTTTCTGGATGTAGTTGGAGAGACCTAGCGGGCGGATTTTAAAAGCCCTGCTCGCGGAAATCCGCCCGGATTTACGCGAGCAGGGCCTTGCGCGCCGGCGCGCCTATTTTCCATAGGCCACCGGCGCGCGCAGAGCCCCGGGACGTGCGTAGGTCCCGGGGTTTTTGGAAGGGGGCGTGTCGGGGGCGGGACCTGATGACGCGGCGTTTCGGGGGCAGGGCGTGGCATTTGGGGCGGGACCGGGGGTGTGGTTTCGGCCCGGGGCGTTTCGGGGGCGTGGCCGCGCCCTCCGGAACCGCCCCCGGGTCGAGTCTCGGCGCGCGTGGATTTACGTCTCCCTCCGGGAGGCGTAAATCCGTGGATAAAGGTAGGGGGGGGGGTTTAGATAGGGCCGGGGGGGGTGGGTTAGGTAGGGGAAGGGAGGGGAAGGTGAGGGGAGGGCGAAAGAAAGTTCCCTCCGAGGCCGCTCCGATTTCGGAGCGGCCTCGGAGGGAACGGAGACAGGCTGCGCGGCTCGGCACGCGCCGGCTGCCCAAAATCGGCAGCCTTGTGCGCGCCGATCCAGGATTTTAGAAGATACGCGCGGCTACGCGCGTATCTTCTAAAATCCAGCGTACTTTTGTTTGCGCCTGCTGCGCAAACAAAAGTATGCGATCGCGCTGTTTTTAAAAATCTACCCCTAAGTACGTAGGAAACTTTTTCTTGCTAAAATGCAAAGAGCTTTGGCCCTTCGTGCCACGTTTCTGATGAAATTTCCATGCAAATGTCTGATCTATGTCTCTTTTTGACACCGTTCATTTGGAAAGTTTCTATAATTTCTTGAATCAAGATTTGTCTTGAATGTGACATATTGAAATCTAATAAAAATAAAGTAAAAAACAGCAAACAGTAGCTCAGATTCAATTCATCAGGAATTGACTTTTGTGATGAAATTTAATGTGGACAAGTAAAAAAGTGATGCATACAGGGAAAAAGAACCTAACATTGTGTAACTACAGCAAGGGTTATATCTTAGGAGTTACCACCCAGGAAAGAGATCTAAGCGTATCATTGGCCTAGTGTGCTGTGGTGATCAAAAAAGCAAACAGAATATTAGGAATTATTAGGAAGGGAATGGAAAATAAAATGGAGGATGTCATAATGCCTCTGTATCGCTCCATGGTGAGACTGCACCTTGAATACTGTAGGCAGCTCTGGTCGTCGCATCTCAAAAAGGATATAGTTGCACCGGAGAAAGTGCAGAGAAGGGCAACCAAAATGATAAGGGGCATGGAACAGCTCCCCTATGAGGAAAGGTTAAAGAAGTGAGGGCTGTTCAGTTTGGAGAAGAGATGACTGAGGGGGGGGGGATATGATAGAAGTCTACAAAATCATGAAAGGATTTGAACAAGTTAATGTAAATTGGTATTACTCTCTCAGATAATAGAAGGACCAGGGGGCACTCCATGTAGTTAGCAATTAGCTCCTTTAAAAGAAATCGAAGAAAATTCTTTTTCACTCAGTGCCAGAGGATGTGGTTACAGCAGTTAATGTAACTGGGTTTAAAAATGTGGTTCTCAACCTCAGGTACCAATCCTAGTCAGTCAGGTGTTCTGGAGTGGAATGCCCCAGGGATCTGTTCTGGGACCGATGCTTTTTAATATATTTATAAAGGACCTGAAAATGGGAACGAGTGAGATGATCATATTTGCTAATGAGTAATGGCAAGAGGACCTTGCAAAACTGGGAGACTGGTCATGCAAATGAAAAATGAAATTTAATGTAGACAAGTGCAAAGTGATGCACTTAGGGAAGAATAACCCAAATTACAGCTACGCAACACAAGGTTCCACATTAGGAGTCACCACATGTTGAAATCTTCTGCTCAGTGTGCAGCAGCAGCTAAGAAAGCAAACATAATGCTAGGGATCATTAGGAAAGGAATGGACAATAAAACAGAGAATATCATAATGCCTCTGTATCATTCCATAGTGCAACCTCATCTTGAATATTGTGTGCATTTCTGTTCACCACATCGCAAAAAATATATAGCAGAATTAGAAAAGGTACAGAGAAGGGCGACCAAAATGATAAAGGGGATGGAACAATTCCCCTATGAAGAAAGGCTGAAGAGTTTAGGGCTCTTCAGCATGGAGATGAGACAGCTGAGGGGAGATTTCATAATGAGTGGAATGGAAAGAGTATACATTAATCAGTTGTTTACTCTTTTGAAAAGTACAAAGATAAGGGGAAGTTACTAGGTGATACATTTAAAACTAATAAGAGAAAATATTTTTTTACTCAAAGCATAGTTAAACTCTGGAATTCATTGCCAGAGGATATGGTGAAAGCTATTACTGTAGCTGCATTTAAAAAAAGGTTTGGACAAGTTCCTGGAAGAAAACTACATTAACCATTATTAAGATAGAGTTGCAGAAATCCACTGCTTATTCTTGGGATAAGCAACTTGGAATCTGTTTACCCCTTGGGATCCCACTAGGTACTTGTGACCTGGCTTAGCCTTTGCTAGAAACAGGATACTGGGCTTGATGGACTTTGGTCTGACCCAGTATGGCAAATCTTATATTATTATATTCTTGTCATATCCACAATGAATATTCTTGATATATTTGTATCATATGCAAAGTTATTTTATGCATATTTATTGTGCATTTCCTGAAAACCAGGTTGACTGATGGTCCCTGAAAAATCTTGTTGCTTGAATTTGCATATTTGTATTGCTGCATCACTGAAGAAACTTCAAAAATAAAATCAGATTTAAGTAGACAACTTAAATATTCTGTCTCTTTTTCCCTCTGAGCATGCACAAAATTACAGTTTTGCTTAATTTGCTTGGAAATAGAATTGCACATAATTTTCATTCAAAGTTTTATTTTGTAGTGATTGGCTCAGTTTTGCAAGATTCTTCACTTTCAGCTTTCTATCTGGTGTACAGCATAAATACACAGTTGAAGCTATTCGAACACACTAAAGTCCATAGTAAATATTGAATGTTTCCCTAGTGTGTGCCTATGGAAAACATATTTTATGGTATAATCCCCCAAAATGGCAAACAAATATCAGACATTTCACTCTGTCAATCATTAACGTCTTCAAATTTCTATTGGAAAAAAGAAAACGCCCAATATTTTGTATAAAATTTTAAAAAATAAGCTAAAATAATTATAAGGTATCCTTGATGATGACATTAGGATATCAAGACCCTTATTTTCACATAGTTCTTTCTCATAAAGCCAAACCTAAATGTATCCATTCAATATTATTGTTAAAGTTACTAACCTTGCTATTATAAATTGGACATGGTCTCGTGCATATTTTACTGACTTTCACCAGCAGTGAATGTGTCAGTCTTAGACAGTTTCATGACATGTTGTACTTTCACACATGCACAGCAATTGTAGCACTTAATTCTGGCATCAGTGGCTTTATGTAAATCTTAATACAAAGTTGACAGAAGGAAAGTACATTCATTTAGTCATCCTCCTTCCTTCTGTCTTTCATTTGTGCTTGTAAAGCCCAATGATAACAGATTTGATCTTCGCTTTAAACACTGGTGGTTTATTGTTAATACAAATAGGCTTATAATCTTTTGGTAGGAAATGCAGACAGCTGCTCTGTTCAGCAATAAACATCTGGTTATTCCAATAAACGCTATAGCAATATTTAATAGGTGAGAAGTGTTTGATGGATTAAAGCCAAGAATTAGAAATAGCGAGTTACAGAGAAACAAAAAAGCCCACACGTAAGGACTCTTTAGGAGCCTAAGGAAGAAAGGAAATTCTCCAGAGAGCCCCCTTGAGCCCTAAATAGGAGGATGAGCTCATCCTCTAATTATCCCTTTCCTTATAAGTGAATTTCCCATACCTTTAAAATCATAATTGACCTTCAAAATTCTCTCCTCCCTTTCGCAGGTAGAATTGTTAGTTATTTGGGTTTTCATTTCATAGATTATTACCTAGCTGCCAAACCACACTAAAACCAAAAACAAAATCTGCAGGAAAGGAGCTAGTTATTTAAACAGTGCTGGGCCTTAAATGACAGTGGAGACCACACGGATCTATATCAGTAATCCATGGTGGGTCCACAGTTTTGCAAATGGATAACCTCAATAGTGATTATAAAGGAGCAAGTCAGAGGCACATGTATAATTGTGTTCAAACTCCGGATATAATCGTGGCTTCATTTTTCCAATTGGTTGTATTGCTTTTTTTCACAATAAAAACTTTGGCACATGTTCTACAACTGTTTCGCCTGTCAGTCGCAGACGGCTGCGACCTCTCATGCTTACCTCTTTTCTCCCTGCACCATCAAGTCTGGGAGAATGGCGGTCTCTGCTTATCCCCGCTGACCTCTCCAGTGTTCCCAGCACAGCATGGATGCTGCCGACCACCATCTTGGATCCGGATTGACTTAGGCTCGTGCAAGGGCCTCCTTTGTACACATCATGGCGGAACCTCGGGGGCGTCCCCTCCCGATGACGTCAATCTGCTATTGTATATAACCTGACCAGCCCTTGCCTTCTACGAGTTAGCAGGGAGTTCCGTCTTGCTGAATTCGCCTCATTCAAGGACTTCCTGTTCCTGACTTTGTTCTTGGCATCTAACGCTCTGAGTACTCGCTCCTCATGGGCTCCCCTGTATTCCCGGCTATCGGAGGGCCTACCTGCCTGACTACTACCAGACCTGCTTCTCAGGTCTCTCTCTCTCCTGGAACCATCTCTTGTGAGTACCTCTACTGACTTCTACTATAGGAACTGTATCGAGGATTCCCGCGGTGTATCCCGAGCCTCAGGCCACTACCGCCTTTCCTTCAGTAGAAGCTATTCAGCATTTCCTGCACCACAGAGTATTGACACACCTACTACGGGAGCTACTTTCTGGTTCCGGCATTTCTACCAGTTCTTCAACATCTACTGTACAGACATCCACGGCATACCCCGCTCTGCGGGCCACTACCAGATCTGTATTCCTGAGGTGCCTACACTCGTCACAGGAGATCCCTGGCGTACCCTGCTCTGCGGGTCACTACGGGATCTTCTCATCTGTGGCCTCGCTCTGGGTATTCCCCATTGCTCAGGACTGTACTATTACATCTCCAGCTCTGTGGACATTAATTTTTCCTTCCTTCATAATAAAGTCTCTACTTCTAGCTGTGTCCCACGCCACTGAGACTACGCCTGCTGACGGTGAGGCTCACAGGGCTCTTCCCTGTGGGCGGAGACACCTCTCATCTCAGCCCAGGGTTCACATTCTTACAAAAACATAATAGATTGCTAACTCCATGGTGAGACCACACCTTGAATACTGATTACAATTCTGGTTGCCGCATCGCAAAAAAGATATAATTGCGATGGAGAAGGTACAGAGAAGGGCTACCAAAATGATAAGGGGATTGGAACAGCTCCCCTATGAGGAAAGTCTAAAGAGGTTAGAACATAAGAACATGCCATGCTGGGTCAGACCAAGGGTCCATCAAGCCCAGCATCCTGTTTCCAACAGAGGCCAAACCAGGCCACAAGAACCTGGCAATTACCCAAACACCTAGAATATCCCAGGACTTTTCAGCTTGGAAAAGAGACGGCTGAGGGGGGATATGATAGAAATGTTTAAAATCATGAGAGGTCTAGAACGGGTAAATGTGAATCGGTTATTTACTCTTTCAGATAATAGAAAGACTAGGGGGCACTCCATGAAGTTAGCATGTGGCACATTTAAAACTAATTGGAGAAAGTTCTTTTTCATTCAACGCACAATTAAACTCTGGAATTTGTTGCCAGAGGATGTGGTTAATGCAGTTAGTATAGCTCTGTTAAAAAAAAGGATTGGATAAGTTCTTGGAGGAGAAGTCCATTACCTGCTATTAATGAAGTTGACTTAGAAAATAGCCACTGCTATTACTAGCAACAGTAATATGGAATAGACTTAGTTTTGGGGTATTTGCCAGGTTTTTAAGGCTTGGATTGGCCACTGTTCGAAACAGGATGCTGGGCTTGATGGACCCTTGGTCTGACTCAGTATGGCATGTTCTTATGTTCTTCTTAACTCCATGGACCCGGCTCAGGTCTCAGCCATCCAGGCCATCCCTGGCCTGGCCCAGCATCTGGCTGAACAGCAAAGGACATTAGAGACTCTGGCTAACGCCTTCAATCAGCTAAATTCTCAACTGAACGCTGCAGCGCTGTCTAACAAGGCTACCATCTCTGCACCTGCTGGACCTGTAAGACTTTCTGTGCCCTTGCTGCACCCACTTGTTTTACAATAATCCTCTATTATGCAGAGGTTTCCTGAACCAGTGCTGTATGCACTTCTCCTTACAGCCTACCTACTTCCCAGACGTAGTGTCCAAAACTACGTACGTCCTGTCTCTTTTAGATGGGAAAGCCCTGGTCTGGGCTTCTCCTCTCTGGGAGCGTAATGATCCAATCCTCAGTGATTTGACTGGCTTCCTTACTCTCTTTTGTTCTGTGTTTGACGACCCCGCTCATAAGACCATCACTGGATCTGCACTCCTACACCTCCAACAAGGTATCAAACCTCTGAATGACTATGTTATTGAGTTTAAAACCTTGGCTTCCGGTTGTCTGCAAACTATTTTCCTGGAAGGTCTCAACTTTCACATCAAAGATGAATTAGCAGCCCGTGAGCTCCCTGATACCTTGGACTCTCTCATTGATCTTGTGGGACGAATTGATTGTCGTCTGCATGAGCGGTCGCAAGAGGTAAAAGGTCCTAAGAAGATGACACCAGGAGTTCCACGCTCTCGTCCAGCACCGGTTGTGTAGACCACTTCCATATCCAGTATCAAGGAGGAAGAACCCATGCAATTAGGCCGCAGCCACCTAACAGCCAAGGAGAGCGATATCATATAAGATTAGGCCTCTGCATGTACTGTGGACAACCTGGCCATGCAGTCCCCTCCTGTCCTATCTGTACGGGAAACTCACAGACCTAGGATATGCCGGAGGACTCCTAGGTCTAACTTCTCCATCTCCTCCACTGACTCTTCCAATCTCCATCATTTTGAATACTCTCGAATTCCACACATTAGCCCTAGTAGACTCTGGTGCCGGGGGAAACTTCATACTCAGACAACTCATAGAGCACCTACGATTCCCCACTGTCCAGACACATACACCACTGCTGCTATCATTCATACATGGCGAGCCACTTCCTGGTGAGGTCTCTTATTCTACTCAACCAATTCGTCTCCGCAAGGGGTCGCTCCACTCGGAGACCATCTCCTTCCTGGTCTTGGATAAAGCTATACACCAGGTAGTACTTGGAATACCATGGTTACAGACACATTCACCCCAGTTTGATTTGAACACTTTGGAAGTATCCCAATGGGGAAGAGTCTGCCATGGAAAATGCCTACAAGTGGTCACTCCCATGCTGTGCTTGACCACTACCACCTCCCTTCCAGGCCTACCTCAGCAATATTCATCCTACCCAGACGTGTTCTCTAAGAAGGCAGCAGATACTCTGCCCCATCACAGATCCTTTGACTCCACCATCAACTTAGTGCCTAATTCTGAACCTCCCAGAGGAAGGATGTACCCACTTTCTCTGTCTGAGACCCAGGCTATGTCAGCCTATATTCAAGAGAACTTGGCGAAGGGTTTCATTCAGCCTTCTAAATCTCCAGCCGGAGCAGGATTCTTTTTTGTGGGTAAAAAGGATGGATCCTTTTGCCCATGTATAGACTTCTGCGGCTTAAAGGAGATCACCATGAAGGACAGTTATCCATTGCCATTGATCTCTGAACTCTTTGATCGGCTCCAAGGGGCTAAAATATTTACATAGCTGGACCTCAGAGGGGCATATAACTTGGTCCGAATACGCCAGGGCGGTGAATGGAAGACAGCATTTAATACCCGCGATGGCCATTTTGAATATTTAGTCATGCCCTTCAGCCTTTGCAACGCACTAGCTGTAGTTCAAAACATGATGAATGAAATCTTCAGGGACATGTTGTACAGCTGTGTAGTAGTATATCTCGACGACATACTGGTTTTCTCTCAAAACCTACAGAGCCATCAAGTAGACATCGCCAACGTCCTCCAAAGACTTAGAGATAACCACCTATATGCCAAATTAGAGAAATGTTCTTTCCATCAGGAATTTGTTCCATTTCTAAGCTATATGGTATCCAGCCAGGGATTCCAAATGGACCCACAAAAAACCAAAAGCATCCAGGACTGGCCCCAACCTACTGGTCTTAAGGCTTTGCAAAGATTTCTCGGATTCATGAACTACTACAGGTCCTTCATTCATCACTATTCCACTTTGACCGCGCCCCTTACAGCCATGACGTGGAAGGGAGCCAATCCCTCTCAATGGTCTACAGAAACCGTTGATACCTTTCAGAAACTTAAAGAGGTGTTTGTTGAAGAACCCTGTTTACGCCATCCAAATTCCCGACGACCATTCATTGTCAAGGTGGATGCTTCGGATGTCGGAGTTGGTGCGGTCCTTAGTCAACACAGTGACACCCACACTTTACATCTCTGCTCCTTCTTCTCTCGGCATTTCTCTTCTGCCGAGCGGAATTATGGGATAGGAGACAAGGAGCTACTTGCCATCAAACTGGCGTTTGAAGAATGGTGCCCATGGCTCGAGGGTGTGCAACACCAGATAACTGTTTACACCAACCACAAAAATCTTGAATACTTACGTCATGTGCAATGCTTGAACCATAGACAACTCACTGTCCTCTCTGTCCTTCCTTAATAAGTTATAGCCAGGGATGGCCATGTCCCAACCATGAGACTCCTCGTCTTTAACTAAAGGAGGTATTCCTGTTTTATAAGGGAAATTAAAATAATGAAAGCATGAGGGCAGTTATTTATTTTTAAAAATCTAACACGGTTGAGAGCTTTACTGGGATTTCAAGCCCTGTAGTGCCTAGGGGGCAGATTTTCAAAGGGGTAGGTGCGTAGGATACGCACATAACCCCCGAAAAGCTTCCACCCCTTGCGCGCACCGAGCCTATGTTGCATAGGCTCGGCGGCACGTGCAAGCCCCGGGACACGCGTACGTCCCGGGGCTTTCCTGGGGGGCGTGTCGAGGCATGTCGGGGGCATGTCGTGGCAGCACGTCATCTGGGGGCGGGGCCACGGGCGTGGTTCCAGCCCAGGGGCATTTCGGGGGTGTGGCCGAGGCCTCCGTAACTGCTCCAGGGCCGGGGAATCTCGCACCGGTGCGAGATTTGCAGCAGCCTCGGAGGGAACAGGCAGCGCACCCAGGGCTCGGCGCATGCAAGGTGCACAAATGTTCACCCCCTTGCGCGCACTGACCCCGGATTTTAAAAGATACGCGCGGCTACGCACATATCTATTAAAATCCGGCGTACTCTTATTTGCGCTGACTGCGCGAACAAAAGTACGAGCTCGCGTATTTTTTTTTTTAATCTGTCCCACGTTGTTTTGCTGAGTAAATGTTCTATTTTGAAAATGCAACCAATTATGGCCAACCTTTCTTTTCCTTTCCCCTCCTTCTGTACCTGCTTCTTTCATTGCCACAACTGCAGAATAAAAAAAAAAATATCCAGGGTACTGATACATAGGCATTAGGGAAAAAGCGCACGACCGCTTCTACGGCCGAGTCCAAAAGCGAAGCCTGTTCAAGCAGCAGCACTGTATGAATTCTCAGGAAGGCTGCTTGCCCTGCAAAAATGCTGCTAGCAGTAATTTTGTTACTTGATAGTTGCTTGGTTTGGACTTTTAATATTACTACCCTCAACGTAAGGCTGGGGGTAACCTGCACAGGGCAGCAGTTGCTACCATAAGAAGCTTGCTGGGCAGACTGGACGGACCACTTGGACTTTTTCTGCCATCATTACCATGTTACTGTGCATTGTGCTTGACTTTATTATATTCTCTTTTCTCCAGCTGTGGAAAAATGTATACAAGATCATAGCCATTGAGATCACAATAAAGACTAGCACCGAGGAAGAACGTGCACTCCCATGAAAAAACGAGGGAAATAAACTTGTCTGCTTGAAAAACTGCCAGCTAACTTTGAAAATTGCAAAGTGCATCGCTGCCGGCAAGCTGTTCCTTCCTAGTTCCTACTGCTTATCTGCCACCAGACACACCAGCTGGGTTCTCTTACAAGAATGCCTCCTGCCTCACAGTTTCACCTTGCCGAGGTAGGTTTTACATCTGGCAATTGCGGAGCTGTGCAGCACACTTCAATCCACATTAAAATTGCAATCTTTCAGAATCCAAATATACCGAAGGTGAATCGTCTCTGGAGTACAGAAATCTCAATATTTTTCTAATGGCAAAGTGAATTACTAAAGTACATTTGTACTTTGTGAGGAAAATTGCTCTACATAACCAATCTTCCACTCAAGTGATTCACTAATGAGGAGTGGGGCTTGTTTCTGTTCAAACAAATGAAGTTTCCCAGCTTTAATAGGCTAATTCAGGTGCTGCTAAGGTTGATGCCATTGGAGTCTAGCACGGGGAATGTTGTAAAAAAAAAAAAAAGTTAAATGCCCCCTGCTACAGACTTTATCCCCCAAGACAGAATATTGGCATGGCAATGTTAATGTTAAAATTCACCGATAAAGAGGAATATTCTTTTTTTTTTTTTCTACTGCTACAGAGATTAAGACCATATTTCCCAAAGCCTGAATACATCAAATCTATGCAGTTCAAAGAGTGTCAAGGGTTTGGCTGAGCCGATCTTCTAGAGCTTGAGTGAAAGAGCAGATTGAATGGAAGAAATGTTTCATCTCTAAATCAGAAAAACGGAGGGAGTCTTAACTGAACTATAGTTTATGGTGGAGTGCTTGTGTTTAATCTTTAACTACAGCAGCCGGCTACTGGAAAGGACGTCTTTAGTACTTATAAAGCGGTCGATCAAGGAGGATGCTATATCTTACCAAAATGCTTTGGCAATACTCTCAAGTCCACATCTGCAGATGCCGCTCCTCTTCTTCAAAACAGCAAGGCAGGTTATTTCCCTTCACTCTTGTCTCTCTTCTTGACATGCCATAGCAATTATCTTGCCAGTTGTATTGTGCCCTCAACCAGGGCACTTATCATACCTGTATATAGTTTGTTGTTAAACACTTGCTCCAGAAAGCTGACAGTCTGCGTGGGTTTTTATTAGGGTGAGAGGAAACATTAATACTGGATTTGTAATTTGCTATGGCCCTAGCAAGGATTTGGATTCAATAGTGTTCCTTTTTATGTTTTCCAGACTGATCCAGACCCCATCAACGTACTTGTGCCAATGTGTGTGTGCTCTTTTTGTAACCACTCAGGGATGTGCACTTTCATTCCATTTCATGTCATTTTGCTTTAGTACACACACTATTTTGTTTAGTTCACACTAATATTATTGTGAACGATTTCAATTCAGTGCAGGCTAAAACAAAATAGTGCATATGTAAAAACCACAGAACACCTTAAAGGACTGGCTCCAGATATCTGGCCCGGCCCACCTTAAATGACTCCTAAAACAGCTTGCCGTTTGTATATAACATTTATTTTGTATACTACATTTAAATTGTATATTGTTTAACCATTTCTATCCTCTCCTCTCTTCTTCCTTCTCCAAGTTCGGCCATCCTTGTTAAATGTAACTGTACCTTCTGTCACCACAGTTCTAGTTCTATGTATTTATTGCACCCCCGTTCTATGTAAACCAGCAAGATATGTTTTCATGATTGCCGGTATATAAAAACTCTAAATAAATAAATAAATAAATAAATAAATAAATAAATAAATAAATAAATAAATAAATGTGTTTGAGCAGAGAATCCTGGTCTTGGGCAGAGGCCTCTGGGAAAGGAGTATAACTAGCCAGGCTCAGGAGGGAAACAGGAGACGCAGGGGAGAGAAGGAAGCCCAAGGAACTAGAATACAACTGAACTATAAGTTGTATTACCGCATATGTTTTATTGAACTGCGAACAACAGCAGTACTCTTTTGGTTGTTCTGATCACAAATACATTTATGAAAGATTTTGCCAGCCTGAAGTCTGCTCTCTGGCTACCACAAGACCTTTCACGGTGCCAGAGAATACTATATTGAAACGATATGAAAAAATATAATGAAATCAGATTTAAAAAAATGTTCTGCTTGCACACTCCTGTTTCATAATACTGGGGGATCTTATTTCTAGGACCCTCAGGTGAAATGCCAAAGCACAACAGGAGGCACAGTGTGCTATATATGGTTCCCAAATCAAAATCCCTTTACTTGTTGAAAAGTGGCAAAGGAAAATATTTACAAAAGAAAAGTCTTGTTATTGTTCTACACTTTCTTGAGCTTCCAGGACAGAGTTCAACAGCTAGAAAAAAATTACTATAGCAAACAGGCCATTCCTTTTCTCCTTTCTTGAATTTTGACAGGGCTAAGCTCCAGTTGCTTACTTTCTCTGCCTTTCTTTAGAGGTCTTCCTCCAAACTTTGTGAGCTATCTGTGATGAGCAAAGTCAGAGGGAGCCCTTGTTTCTGTGGCGTAGTTGACACGGCCTCGCTGGCGAACCTACGAGGCCTACGCCAATTGTTCCATATGATGTTAAGAACCTATATCATTTAATGCTGAAGGTCTCAAGAGTTCTCTTTATCCTGTCTCTCGCTGTTTAAGTAATGTGGGTGAAAAATAACTTTTAGCTATGTCAAAGATTAGTGGCATGGCGGCTTTACTCACACATCATTTCACGGCACTTGCTTCTGTGCCCGACACTGCCAGCGTTTCGGCAGATCCCCACCTACTTCGGGGACCTGAGAGAACTAGAAATTCAATCAGCTAGCATTCTCACAGGCCCTTTTATGCCATTAAATCAAGAGACCAACATGAGACTCACTTAATTTTCAGTCGGCGTGAATTTGATTCAAAGCCGCCATCTTGAAATGGCAGCGGCGCCTTACCTCATCACGGGCCCAATGATGGGCTTTATTGTTGTCAACATGCCTCTATGCTCTCAAAGCTTATCATTCGTCGTTAAACATCACTGTTAGTGCCAGTTAGGGTGAGAACAATTTTAATAAGTTTAAAAAAATACAAAAAAAAGTTTCTTACACACAAAAAAAAGTATTTACACAATAAAAATGGTATGGTGACATCCCATGGCCATGAAGAAAAGCCACCCTCACTGATTGAACCCTACTGGGCAAACTTTTTCCAACGTGGGTTATCACATTTGTAACCCCTTGTTATTTTTTATGTCAGGGTATTGTGAATAGGGGATTTTCTTGAAGCGTTTTTGGTTACTAGGCAGTGGTAAATTCACAAGCCGGGAGATGAAGTCACTTACATTATCCCACAAAATCACCACATTTGAACATAACTGAGCGACAAAAGGACACATTTATCTCAGAAATAATCTGGGAGATTTCTTTATAGGTGACTCTCACAAAATGATCCCACCCATGGACAGCATCAACTTCAACTTTTTCAAGCATCACCAAATTGTTAGAGAATCGGGAAGAAATCATTCCTATTTTACCCTAGAATTGTCCCATCACGCCACAGTTAATTAATTGGAAAGCTTGTGAAGAGTATGTTTTTAAATATGTTCTTTTAAAAATCACTTGTACACGCATAAGTTAAACAAACATATGTACATGCAAAACCCCTTTGAAAATTTACTCCAACGAATACAATTAAACACAACTTTATGGAAGGAACTTGATGAACAGGGATCGTAAATATGTACTTTGCATACAGGCAGGCAAACACGTATGGAACCAACAGGGTTAAGAGTTTGGTAACTCAAAAGTCTTGGTGGTAAAATAAAAATGAATGTATTCAATAAAATCTCAAAAATTAGTGTAATTGCAGTTCAATAAAACCAAAATGAGATGTCTCTAGTTGGTGCACTTTGTTGTTCCTTTCTTTGGACAACTCTGTTTTAATTCATCTTATACAGAAGTTGAAATCTTTATTCTTTAAGACAACTAGCACACAGGCTTCTGAGGGAGGCCCACAATTCACAGTTTTACAGTCATTTGGAGACCTGCATGCTGGAAACTCTTGTTTCAACAGAAGATTATTCAGGAGCAGGCAGCTTGATCCTGTCTCTCTGGCAAGGGAACATGCCCTGCAATGTACTGCTGAATACACTGGATCCCACTTCATATTGGCATCTGTCTTGCAGACAAATGAAATCCACAAATGGTGTGATTTCAGCAATCTATTTCAGGAAATTAGGTTGCAGTAGGGCCGGTGCTAGGTTTTTTTGCTGCCCTGTGTGAACAATAACTGTGCTGCCCCCTCCCCCATTCCACAATTCATTCAGTCTCTGTCCAAGCCCATCAAATAAAGCCCAGCTCCCTCCTGCAATCTATATTTTTAGAGACTGACACCCACCCACTTTGGTCACATATGCAGAACACAGTCAGACCCTGACCAAATACAGAATAAAGAGATCAGAAAGTATAAAGAAAAACTGTGCTGAGAAGAACTGAACTGGAACCCAAAACAAGCCAGCCCCTACATGCAGAGCAACAATGGAAAAACAGAAACAGTACCATTCTTCATAAAACATTCAATAATAAAATCAAGAAATATAAAACATCAATCATAATAGTAAAATCATATTTGTAAAAAGAATAAATATTTCAAATCAGTTAATAAATAAGAATATCCCAAATTTCCCAAACACGAATAAAATATTTCAAAACATCTAGGGGCAGATTTTATAAATCTGCGCACACGCGTACTTTGGTTCGCGCACCAGGAGCGAACAAGAGTACACGGGATTTCAATAGATACGCGCGTAGCCGCGCGTATCCATTAAGATCCGGGGTCGGCGCGCGCAAGGCTGCCCAAAATCAGCAGCCTGCGCGCGCCGAGCCGTGCAACCTGCCTCTGTTCCCTTGCCCTCCCCCCACCTTCCCCTCCCTTCCCCTACCTAACCCACCCCCCCGGCCCTATCTAAACCCCCCCCCTCCACCACTATCACATAGTGGTGGAGGGGGGGGGGGGTGGGTTAGGTAGGGGGGCCGCTACGTGAATCCTCTATGGTTTGGAAAGCAGCTAGTAATGGGCTACTTAGGGCACTTCTTGCTTTTGTGCTCTTGTATGCCTGTTCTAAACTTTCATATTGTCTTAGCCACATACACAAGGTGGCAGGGGCACCATATAATGTAAGTGCAGGACAAAATTTGGGAAAATTTGAAAAACGTCCGATGTGGGAGCTTGATATCCCTAGCTGGAACTGTATATTCACAGATGTTGCATTGACCACATGGATAAACCCCTTTATTCAAATTGGGCAGGTCATTTACCTTGGCTGTGTAATAAGCTGATTACTCGCTCTGGTAAGAGCGAAAATAGGTAAATGATGAAAAATATAAGAACACAAACTATTTTTTGTTGGTCTGTATTTACTATTTTTAGTAGGAGGAGACAGGAGCCATTCTCTATTATCCCCCGCACCCTTTTATATGCTTTGTTAATGATGTAATGGGGATACCCCTGTATTTTAAATCCTCATTTCCTCTGCTTGTAATTTGAGCTCCTCCACTATAAAGCAGAGGCGTCTCAAACGTAAAAATTGCCCCATGGGTAGATTGTCTCTAAGATGCCTAGGGTGAAAACTCCTGTAGTAGAGTAAGGTGTTCTAATCAGTTGCCTTCCGATGTATGGAAAAAGAGAACGCCTCTTGTACAAGCCGAACTTTGATGTCTAAGAAAAGCAATCTGTTTTGTACTTGAATTAAAAGTGAAATGGAGATTGGTATCACATGTATTCAACCATTCTATGCATTGCTGTAAAACTGCCATGTCTCCCATCCATAACATAAAAATGTCATCTATATATCGTTTCCAGAACCGAATGTTGTCTTTATATGGTCAAATTGAAAGCCATTTCTTTTCAAATTCACCTACATAGAGATTAGCGAGATCTGGAGCCATGGATGCCCCCATGGCAGTTCCCGTTATCTGCTGATAATAGATACCATGGAAACTGAAGACATTTTCTTGTAATGCTAGTGAAGCTAATTCTACCAAAAAAGAATTGGGAATCTGTTGTGAAGTGCCCTTCTGTGCCAGAGTATCACTTACCACATCTAATATTTCTTTTTGTGGAATGCTGGTATACAACGAGGTAATGTCTATTGTAACCAAATGCAAATTTTGGAAAGGGCCCTCATATTTCTTCAACAAGGTGATAAAATGTGATGAATCTCTGATATAAGATGGAAGTTCTGGAATATATTCTCGGAGAAATATATATACACATTTGGACAATGGTTCTAACAAAGAACCTTTTGAGGACATTATAGGCCATCCTGGAGGGTGATCCAAAGATTTGTGTATTTTGGGAACTGTGTAGAAAACAGGACAAAGAGGACTCCTAACTTATAAGAACTTACGTTCTTTACTTGTAATTCATCCTATTTCAGCGGTTGTGTGAACTAATTCATCTATTTGTTGTTTATTAGCCGGAGTGGGATCTTGTGCCGATGATAAGATGTCTCATCTTGAAGTTGCTGTATTATTTCTGATTCTTAGTCCTCAACATTATCAGAATAAAACCTCCCTTGTCCACTGGTTTTATTATAAAGGAACGGTCATTTCTCAGATCTTATAGGTCTCGAGTTTCATCCTGTGCCAAGTTCCTCAAAATTCTGTTAGTATAGTGTCGTGGCTCTATACATTCTGGGCCAGATTTTAAAAACTACGCGCGAGCGTAGATTTGCCCGCGCAAACTGGCGCGCACAAATCTATGCCCGATTTTAGAACATGCGCATGCATGTTATAAAATCCAGGCATGCGCAAGGGGGGTGCACAATTGTGCAACTTGTGTGTGCCGAGCCACGCAGCCTTCCTCTGTTCCCTCCCCCCCACCTTCCCCTACCTAACCCGCCCCCCATCCCTACCTAAAACTCCCCCTTACCTTTAATTTTTAAGTTGCGCCTGCCTCCGGGCAGGCGTAGGTTGCTTGTGCCGGCGACAGCCGGTCTGCGAACCTGGACACAGCGGCAAATGGCCGCTGTACCTGGAGGCTCCGGCCCCGCCCCCAGCCCTCCCACTCCCCGCCCATTTTTTCAAGCCCCGAGACATGCGCGCATCGCCAAGCCTATGCAAAATAGGCTTGGCGCGCGCAGGAGGCTTTTAAAAGAGTTACCTGCGTATATTACGCTCGTAACCCTTTTAAAATCCGCCCCTCTTTGCGTACCAATTCTGCAAATGTAGCTATAGCTGCATCAATTGGACCTGGAGGCACCCACTTTGAAGGTGGGAAACAACTGATGTCTCTAAATTCATTGTTTGTGTAGAAAAAAATAATTTCAGTCTCAATTGCCTTATAACTTTTTGTAACGATTTTTCTTCTTCAAAAGGTGAATGGTAGAAAACTGGAGCAAAGGATAAACCCTTGTTGAGAAGGGATTCTTGTGCAGGTGTGAGGGATACTCATGATAGATTAACCAACTCGAACAACACTTTTATCTATAAATGGAATACAGTATTTCCTCAAGGGCTGAATAAAGGAATTGAATGGTTTCATTTGTATTAAAGGGATTTGGATGCTCTGTAACTGTACACTCTTCCAGGCAGCCTAAGGAGAAATAATTTCATATGTAAGTCCATAGCATATTTAATGTGTTAAATATAAAAATAGGATTGTGACATCTCTTTACAAGTGATTTTAAGATCATAAGAACATGCCATATTGGGCCAGACCAAGCCCAGCATCCTGTTTCCAACAGAGGCCAATCCAGGCCATAAGAACCTGGCAAGTACCCAAAAACTAAGTATATTCCATGTAACCATTGCTAATGGCAGTGGCTATTCTCTAAGTGAACTTAATAGCAGGTAATGGACTTCTCCTCCAAGAACTTATCCAATCCTTTTTTAAACACAGCTACACTAACTGCACTAACCACATCCTCTGGCAACAAATTCCAGAGTTTAATTGTACGTTGAGTGAAAAAGAACTTTCTCCGATTAGTTTTAAATGTGCCACATGCAAACTTCATGGAGTGCCCCCTAGTCTTTCTATTATGTGAAAGAGTAAATAACCGTGTACAATTCTGGTCGCCGCATCTCAAAAAAGATGAAAAGTAAAAACTCTGGTCGCCGTATCTCAAAAAAGATATAATTGCGATGGAGAAGGTACAGAGAAGGGCTCCCAAAATGATAAGGGGAATGGAACAACTCCCCTATGAGGAAAGACTAAAGAGGTTAGGACTTTTCAGCTTGGAGAAGAGACAGCTGAGGGGGGATATGATAGAGGTGTTTAAAATCATGAGAGGTCTAGAACGGATAGATGTGAATCGGTTATTTACTCTTTCAGATAATAGAAAGAGTAGGGGGCACTCCATGAAGTTAGCATGGGGCACATTTAAAACTAATCGGAGAAAGTTCTTTTTTACTCAATGCACAATTAAACTTTGGAATTTGTTCCAGAGGATGTGGTTAGTGCAGTTAGTATAGCTGTGTTTAAAAAAGGATTGGATAAGTTCTAGGAGGAGAAGTCCATTACCTGTTATTAAGTTCACTTAGAGAATAGCCACTGCCATTAGCAATGGTAACATGGAATAGACTTAGTTCTTATGGCCTGGATTGGCTTGATGGACCCTTGGTCTGACCCAGTATGGCATGTTCTTATGTTCTTACCGATTCACATCTACCTGTTCTAGACCTCTCATGATTTTAAACACCTGTATCTTATCCCCCCTTAGCCGTCTCTTTTCCAAGCTGAAAAGTCCTAACCTCTTTAGTCATTCCTCATAGGGGAGCTGTTCCATTCTCCTTATCATTTTGGTCACCCTTCTCTGTACCTTCTCCATTGCAACTATTTCTTTTTTAATATGCGGCGACCAGAATTGTACACAGTATTCACGGTGCGGTCTCACCATGGAGTGATACAGAAGCATTATGACATTTTCCGTTTTATTCACCATTCCCTTTCTAATAATTCCCAACATTCTGTTTGCTTTTTTGACTGCCGCAGCACACTGAACCGACGATTTCAATGTGTTATCCACTATGACGCCTAGATCTCTTTCTTGGGTTGTAGCACCTAATATGGAACCCAACATTGTGTAATTATAGCATGGGTTATTTTTCCCTATATGCATCACCTTGCACTTATCCACATTAAATTTCATCTGCCATTTGGATGCCCAATTTTCCAGTCTCACAAGGTCTTCCTGCAATTTATCACAATCTGCTTGTGATTTAACTACTCTGAACAATTTTGTATCATCTGCAAATTTGATTACCTCACTTGTCATATTTCTTTCCAGATCATTTATAAATATATTGAAAAGTAAGGGTCCCAATACAGATCCCTGAGGCACTCCACTGTCCACTCCCTTCCACTGAGAAAATTGTCCATTCCCTCCGCTCCCCCCCCCCCCCCACACCTTCCACCCACCTTCCCCTATCCTACCTCTGGGCAGGCATAGGATGCGCGTGCCGGCTGAATGCCGGCATATGATCCCCGGGCCCAGTAGCAGTGGCGAGGCCTAAGTCCACTCCCACGCCCCACCCCACCCCTCCCCGCCCATGCCCCGCCCATTTTTTCAAGCCCTGTGACATACGTGCATCCCGGGGCTTGCGTGCGTCTCCGAGCCTATGCAAAATAGGCTTGGCACGCACAGGAGGGGTTTTAAAGGGTTACGCATGTGACCCTTTTAAAATCTGCCCCAATGAGTGTTACAAGATGGAAAATATTCATAGAGACAGAGGTAATACAACAGTAGATATCAAAGAAGAAGACAGAGCTGGTATGTAGGGAACTGCAAGTGGGGGAGTTATTTTACAAGAAATATATAGGCTATCTGAGTCATGGGGAACTGGGAGTTTCAGTCAAGTGGAAAGCATTTTTGAATAGACAAGTTTTTAAGTCACTTTTTAATTTCTTTTTATCTGTTAAAATTTGAAGGTCTTCTGGCATGGAATTCCAATTGAAATCACTCTATCTCTAGTTAGCATTAGGTGAGAGTCTCTTAAGTTCGGCATTTCAAGGAGGATGTAGAGAAGATCCTGGAAGATCTCATACATCATCTTTTGAAAGACAGCTGGGGCAATACACAGCCCAAAAGCTATTTCCAGGTTCTCGAAATGCTCATCCCAAATGTTGAACATTGTTTTCCATATATCCTCCAGCTTGATCCGAAGCAAGTTGTAGGCTCCTCGGAGTCTAATTTGGCAAAGATCCTAGCCCCCTGGAGTCGGTCAAAGAGTTCAGAGATCAACAATAGTGGATACTAATCTTTCTTAGTTATGACATTCTTTTTGGCCACAAAGAAGAAGCCAGCTCCCACCAGGCACTTGGATCAATGGATAAAATCTCTGTCTAAGTTCCTGCGGATGTACTCCAACATCACCTTGGTCTCAGGGAGAGACAAATGGTAAACTCTACCCCAAGGTGGTTTGGTATTAGGTAATAACTCTATCCCACAGTCGAATTCCCTGTGGGGTGGCAAGATCTCCACTTTCTTCTCGAGAAGACATCTTCAAAGTCACTGTATTGTGGCAGAAGGTCCAGAAGCGTGGCTGTCAGGGATAAATGGAGCCGAGCATCCACTTACTCCAGACATGAGGTGTAGCATTGCAGACCCTAGTGGGTGAGTTGTAACATGGCCCAGTCAAATTATGGGGAATGTAGCTGGAGCCAGGGAATTCCCCTAGCACTACTGGATGGATGGCTCTGAATTGTGAAACCTAGGATCACCTCCCCACCAAATTCTAGGCTTGGAATTTTCCCAGCTTGATGGGACATTTGGCAAGTCGGTGATCTGGACCCATGCAGTAAAAGCACAAGCCTAACTGATGGTGACTAAGTCTTTCTTTGGATCCTAGACAGCCCTGTGCAAGCTGCATGGGTTCATCCATTCGCTTGGAAGGAGACAAGGTAGGCACTGGAAGCATGGAGCCAGCATAATGGCCTTACTAGGAAGACGTAACTCCTTGGCCTGTTGGAGGTGAAGGTCGATCCTTCGGACCAAATCTATAAGCCCCTCCAGGGATTCCGGGAGTTCGTAGATGGCCAGTTCATGCTTTATGTGGGTGGACAAGCCCTCCAGGAAGATGCCGTAGAGGCAATCTTCCCTCCAGTTAAGTTCGGTGTCGAGGCATAGTCCATCAACAACCAGATGCCCTGGTGCAGGTGAAGGAGGTCTGAACCCACCATGGCCATCCGGTAGTCATGAATTGCTGCAAGTCCCAGAGCAGCAGATCTGAGTGCTCCCACAATGGCAAAGCCCAGGCTAGGGCCTTATCATCAAGGAGTGAGAGAATGATAAGTCGTCTTTACTGCTTCATCCAGAAACAGTGCTACTGCCTGCAGGGGAAGGGCATATAGCACTGGTTGACGAATGCTCGGCACTGTTTCGGGTATCCAGTGTACTGGGGTGGAGCAGATAGATGTAGAATGGGATGGCTTGGCTGAGGCAGCCACAGGAAGGACTGATGCAGCCGCAGCTGCAATTGCATCCAAGCGGGCATTGAGTAGCTCCTTTGAAGCCACCAGGAGCTCAAGGAATCGCTGCTGCTCTTGGAATTTCTGTGCATAACATCTGGAGTGCAGGTGTGCCCAGTAGTTCATGACCTTGCCCTGTGGATCGCTGAGCACAACATGAGTAATTGAAGTTTAAAATGGAGAGAGTGAGACAATTAATTAACAAGAGCATGCACAGAAAGAAAGGGATCTATCAAAACACCAAGATTATGCACCATGTAAGAGATAGGTACTTGGTAGTCATTTACCTCTAGATTCATCAAAATGCGTTATTAGCGCATTGATAATGCCCGCATTAAGAAAAAGGGGTGTGTTTAGGGAAATTTTAGAATTACTGCATTACCCAGTAATTTACTGCTTTGCATCAGTATTATCACATTAGCACACCCTGCAATAATTCCTATTTTTCACATCTTGCACTAAGGGGAAAGAGAGAATGAGAGAGAGAATATCTACAAGGCCCTCATAGTAGTGAAGTATTTATCTCTCTATAGGAGGGCCATCTAATAGGTTGGGGTGAAGTGTTGGTGGTGGTTTAGGGGCCAGTTTTGCATGTAGAATGAAACATACGAACAGCACAGTACACCTTGGTCAAGATTTGACATCATTCGAAGTGAGAAAAGTCTCACAAAGATGAAATTTCTACTATGTTCTCTCACCCTAGCTTGATGAACTCTATAACAAGGTACAATCAAGCTAGGGTGAGGTAACATAATACAAAATTTCATCTTTGTGAGACTTTCCTCACTCCAAATGAGCCCTCCCCAGAGGCTCTCTCTCTCTCTCTCTCTCTCCTTCACTCCACTCCTTCTCCCCTCTCTCTTCTCACCTCCCAAACCCAGACATGGCCAAAATGCAATTCAAAAAATGTATCGTGAATTGCGTTATGGCCATTTCAGGCATATTGCACAGTCTAACGCCAGGAAAAAGGTGTAGTTATTTCCGGTGTTAAAACGTGCGATAGCATGCGTTATTCTATTGCATGGTGCGATATTTCCCCTTATTTAACTAAATCTCGCCCAAACTCCTCCCTGATCCCGCCCCTCCAAAAAGTTTGCATTCGCGCTATGCGTTATTGTTCATAACACATGCATTATGGCATTAACGCTTATCACGTGCATTAACGCCATAATGCATTTTTATGAATGACCCTCTAAGTGTGATAGATGAAGGAAAAGATGAAGAACTGACAGTTTTATTAAGATTAAGTGAAAGTTTATTAGAGCGAAGTCAATGTTGAATTGAAGTAATACAAAGTGATGCAAAATTTTGAGTTTGATCCCAGGATGACTTCAGAGAAAAGAACTGGATATTATCTGCGTATAATCTGTCGTGTAACCCAATGCTAACGAGAAGGTGACATAAGGGAGTCACATAGATGTTAAATAAAAGCTGCGGACAGAACTGAGCCACTTAGGTGAATGATGAAGACCAGCTATAACTTGTTGGGTGCAGTGAGAAAGATAAGATTGAAATCATTTGAGTACAGAATCAGAAAAACCCAGAGAAGAAAGACAGGATAGCAAAACTGAGAGGTCAACAGTTTGAAAGGCGGCAGAAATATCAAGAAGAAAGAGCATGCATTGTGATCCAGTATCAAAGCCTCGTCTGATGGTATCTAAGCTTGAAAGAAGAAGCATTTTAGAATCTGAATTGGAATTTGAATTGGTATAGGGGTTATCAAGAAATTCAGTGAGCTGCTTTAACATGATATTTTCTATTATCTTTGCCAAAATTGACAGGGATGAGAATGGTCAAAGTTCATGATGATAGAGTGATCCGCATGGGAGTTTTTAAATATAGGGCAAATTGTAGCTCACTTCAGTGAGTCGGGTAGAATATTCAAAGATAGAGAAGAATTAACAAATGTGACTATAAATCCTGTAATGTCTTGTCAAATTACCTTCACAGTGCAGTGGAACATAGATTAATTGGACACGTAACAGTGTTTAAATTTGCAATAGTCTGAATGATCTCTGATTGAGATACCCTGGGAAAAAGTGTCCCATCTCGTCCCAGCAGGGAGAAGATTATCAGACAGTGTCATCAGGAAAAACTATGCGCAGATTATCAATTTTTTTAATAAAGTATTATGCAAATATCTCTGCTATGTTAAGATCCTGATCAGTTGGAGGCATAGCTCATGTGAGTTTTTAAAGGATGCAGAGCGCTTAGTATAGATATGAGCTTTTCTTGCAGCCAGTGTGGCTGCTCAATAAGTTGACAGGTTAGTTCTGTAAAGTCTGAGCAGTTCTGCTGTTGAATTCAATCTCCATTTTCTTTCCGATCGCCTGAGTAATCTTTTATGTTCTTATAGCTCAGCAGTAAACCAAGGAGCAATGTTTTGTCGTCTTTTTAATAATTTTTTTTAGGAGCCAATTGATCTACAACAGATTGGAGCGAGGAGTCCCATAACTCAAGCCATGTGTCAGGGGAAGTGTCGCATTGCATATCTAGTAATGGAAGGAGTTTAGATTTTAGGTTCATAAGGTCAATAAAGCCTCTTCTAGAAAAGGATAGGGTGATATTCCAGTCTGATGAAGCATGATACTGAGATAGTGAAAAAGACAAGAGATAATGATTTGACCAGGGAACCTTCGTAGTTGAGAAATTGTGTGACAAAGAGAAAACCTTTCTGGATTCAAAAAGACAAGATTAAGGCTATGTCCTGCTCTGTGGATTGGAGCAGAGACAATTTTCTCAAAACCACATGCACATAATGTATTAAGAAAGGTAGAGCATGCATGAGATAGGGGAAAATGATCAATCTGTAAATTGAAATCACCTAAGACAATGGTATTTTGCAAGCTAATGTCAGCACAAGTAAGAGATTCGATCAAAGGAGGCGAATTATTTTGTAAAAGCCTTGGAAGGCAATAAGCTTAGACAAATATTTTACCTTTTTTGATTTGAGAAACAGAACCTTGTATGGAGGAGAAATCAAAATAGAAATCTTGGAAAATTGTAATGACTTCTTAAAGGAAGCAACCATACCTCCACAATTACGTGACTCACGAGGTTGTTGGATATAAGAATAAAGTGGAGGACATCATCGATTTAAAATGGGTAACATCATAATCATGCAGCCAGGATTCGGTTACACAGAAGTGGTCAGGTTTGATTACAAAGAGAGAGTCATACATCACTGTGGCTTTTTTGGAAATTGATTAAGCGTTCAAGAGGAAAGTAACTAAGGTAGTGAAGAGCACAATAGATTGAGAAGGAAGCAGCAGAATGTTAATAAGAGCTGACCGTGTGTGAGGTAATCTTTTCCGGGGTAGAAAGCAAGCAAGCCCATATCGACCAGGGCCAGGTACTGTTGAAACTGAATATTTCTGTATATTAGGAGTCATGAGCCAGAAGAAAAGCGTAGAGCCAATCAGAGCACGACGTACGCACACGAAGGGGCAGGCTCCTTTGTCGCACTCCTTCTTGCACGTGATAAAAATGCGCATCCTTCCGGTGTGGTGCGCCTCCGGCGTCCGCTCCTCGGGTAGAGGCTGGGCGCTCCCAATGACGTCGCCTGTGGGCGGGGCTACTGACGGTGGGAAAGACACAATCCCCAAGTCCCTGGTGGTAGATGCTGGCAATGACAGGCAAGCAGATCCAAGCGCTCACAGTAACAGCACAGATGTAGAGGGCAAACAGCTGGGCAGGGGAATCTGCTCCCTCAGATTTCTGTTCATGCCAGCTAAGCCTAGACCCACTCTGACAGTGGATCTTCACTGTCCCTTCTGACATCGATATATGCTGCCCCCTCCCCCATCTTTTGCACAGTGCCACCGCCCCTGGAGTTTTCCTAGTGTGACAAGGACACTGGTGCTGCCCTCTGAAGCTCATTGATGGACTGTGGCTATGGGGAGGCACAATGCCCCGGTGCGTTCATGTGGCTTTTCCTTGGCTTCTGGGCAAAACGGCGTGCAGAGTGCAAGAGCCTACACCTAGTTCATGTCGTTTTGTTCATCCACTTTGATTGCCTCCCTTACCTGATTTTTCAGCCCCCCTAGTTCCCTCTCGGCACTTGCTTCCTGGGAGTAGGATTTGCTCCACGCTTAAATGCTGCTAAGGGCGGACCCTGCCAGACCTGGCCCCATGCGCTTAGCATTGCATGGGAAGCCCCCAGATGGGGAAGAGCAGGTCCTCATTCTCTACAATTAGAGTGGTCATCCTGGTCATATCCTGGGCCTAAACGATTGGCTTTCAAACTGGGGATGCCGTTTTGGAATGAACACAACCCCAGCATAGCCGGAAGTATATGTGTGCGAGAAAAACTATGCGGGTACTAAAGATGCAAATTTGCACACGTACTTTGGGTGCCTAAGATACACAAAAACCGGGCTTTAGCTGGATAACTCACAAGTTAAATATTGACCTCTGAGCGAATCAGTTCCAAAGTGACTTGCTTAAGGTTACACAGAGAATCTTGAACACACAATTTGCTTTTTTATGGAATCATTAGCTCCTTATTAATATAGTTAAATATCTGAAATGCACAGCATATAATTTCCCCATGGTTTTCACTGCCATAATGCAGTTTTAAACAGCCTTCATTACAGCGCCAGCTAAGTGCTGTGATTTCTCTGGGCTGCGGGAATGCATGATGGATTTCTAACAAGGCACTGACACAGAGTTTCCTTCTCCGCCACAGTCTGCCCTGCACCGGGAGCCTGTGAAAGCCGCAAGCGCATGCTCTTTCTAAGAAAACAGAGTTGCGTTCATGAGTAAAGGAGAGACTCTCTCATTCAGATAAAAGAGACTGCAAGCTCCCGCGTGTGCCGTGGCAAAGAGAGGCGTAAAGTTTTTCAACTCAGAAGGATTCATTTGAGACCCATGCCCATCCAGTCCAGCATCCTGTCTCTGACCGTGGCCACTCGTGTATCCCTTTAAAATCTGAAGTACAAATACATGGTTATATCATTTACATACACTTATCCGGCTACATTCCAACTTGTCCAGCTAAGAGGCACCTTTGCCTCTACTTGGACGGCCAGATTTACTCTTCCAGACCCTTCAGGCATAGCCTCCTGCAGGTTCTGGTGAAGAACGCCTGCACTTCCTGAAGCCCTTTTATCGGCCATGCAGCCAGCACGTCCTGTGAGTGCGGACTGGTGTCACCTCTGCTCCCATATTAAAGTTAGCTCAGCACAGCAACTCAGCAACAGGTCTCCTGCCGTGCTCCTGCAGCAGAGCTGGTTAAGAGGCATGCAGTCATTTTTAACTAATTAGAAAACAGCAACAAAATTGTCTATTTCATCCTATTTAGGTAAGGCCGCGAAACAAAAAAAAAAAAAAAGACAAAATATTGTAAAAATTGGTATTTTGTGTTAGTGCGCACTAACTGAACAAGTGTCAATTGGGCAAGCAGTTCATTAGCTAGAGCTATGGTTCTGCGTTCTCATTGGCTGTCTCATTAGTTACTTGTTTGTGTTGCCAAGGATGCAAGGTGGTGTTTGTGGGGAGATGGCCTGTGCCTGGTAACAAACATAAACAAACAAGTTATATATATATATGCCACATTCCACCAGGCAGTGATGCGGAGGGGCAGCCCACCAGTACTGGGCACCTTTAGGGGCAATCGCTGAGAGAAAAAGAGACTAAAAAGACCAAAAAAATTGTAAAAACTTCGCGCTGAAACCGAGAATGCTGTGAACGCAGGGATGAAGAGACCCGCCCCCACTGACGTCATCACGCTCAGCGGCGAGCCGGTAAACGGCCACATTCCACCAGGCAGTGATGCGGAGGAGTGGCCCACCAGTACCGGGCACCTTTAGGGGCAATCGCTGAGAGAAAAAGAGACTAAAAGACCAAAAAAATTGTAAAAACTTCGCGCTGAAACTGAGAATGCTGTGAACTCAGGGATGAAGAGACCTGTCCCCACTGACGTCATCACGCTCAGCGGCGAGCCGGTAAACGGCCACATTCCACCAGACGTCACGCGCCACAGGGGTGTGCCAAAGGGGCACTCCCCTTTGTGCACCCCTTCGTGCAATCTTTTGTGCTACGCTTATTTTATTTCCCTTAAGTTTTCCTTTGTTAATTAACCTTTTTCATAGTGTTTAGTAATCTCTTGTTTATTAAATATGTTCAATGTATTTGACTTAGGAAACCTATTTTCCTGCATACTCTGTTTTTAATGTAAACCGGTATGATTTGTATCTGATACAAGAATGTCGGTATATAAAAATTCAAAATAAAATAAAAATAAATAAAATATAATAATACCATTAAATTCTAGTCAGCAAAAGCAAAATGCATATTCTGAATTTGCCAATCCCTTTGCATTTTAGGAAAGGGGCCCTGGCATTTTGGGATATACAAACTTTGAATTCCCCTGGTGTGTGTGGGGGATGGCTGTTGGGAGGGGGAGTGACTAGGGTGACTGTATGGGATGACAGGTGGGAGAGAGACTGGTTGAGGTGGTGACTGATGATAGGCGGCCTGATATGTGGGGGGTGACTGGTGAGAGGGGATGTGACTGGGGTAACTATAATGGGTGACAGGTATGAGAGTGACTGGTTGGGGTGGTGACTGGTGAGAGGCAGCCTGGTGTGTGAGAGGGGGTGTGACCTGGGTGACTTATGGGGTAAAAGGTAGGAGAGAGACTCAGCCTGGTGAATGTGTGGGGATGACCTTTCACCTCATACAGTCACACACACACACACACACACACACACCCCAGGCTGCTTCTCTCTCACCAATTACCACCCCCAACCAGTCTCTCTCCTACTTATCACCCCCTCCCCCCCCCCCCCAAACACACAGACACACACAAGGGGAATTCAAAGTATGCATATCCCAAAATGCCATCTCCCCTTTTCTAATATACAAAGGTTGGTAAATTGTAAATATGCATTTAGATTACACGCTTTTGCTGACTAGAACGTGATGCTATTATTACATCACTTGTTGTTTACACTTGTTACCGGGCACTGACCATCCCCCCACAAACACAATCTTGCAACCTTGGCAACACAAACAAGTAACTAAGGAGACAGCCAATCGGATTGCAGAACCATAGCTCTAGCTAACGGACTGCTTGCCCATTGTAAGCCCTCTGGGGATAGGGAAATACCTACAGTACCTGAATGTAATCCACTTTGAAGCGCTGAAAAAAGTGCAAAAAGCGGAATATAAATAAATAAAAATAAAAATAAATAAATAAAGTGACACTTTTAAACATATTGTTAACATTTTCAGTCGGTGCACAATAATTATAGGAACTGCGCTAACATCCAGTTAGCGGGCACTAAGTCCCATTAGTGCGCACTAACTCTGAAATTAGGGAAACCCTAAATAAGCATCCCCCAAACCATTTAAAAAACAAAATCAAAGCGTCAATGACCTGACATGAAAACAACACGAAAAAAAAAGCACACCCCTAGTGCCAGTTGCTTTGCGTTCCTGTCTTGTTCCTGCATCACTGTGTTCCAGTAATTCCTGCCTTGTTCCTGTCCTGCTGTCTTTCCATCCAGCCCACCTTTCTGACTTGTCCATGCCTCCCTGGTCTTCCTCTTTGGCTTCACTCCTCACTTGCTGACCTCGAACCAGACATTTTCCTCACCTCGCCTGCTACCTGCCATGACCTTTGCCTGGAACTTTGACAATGCCTTGTCTGCTGCCTCCCTTGACCTCAGACCAGATTCTGACCTCAGCTTGCTTGCCCCAACCCCAGCCCAGACTCTGACCACGCTTGCTCTGCCATTGGTCTGCAGCCTGCCACGTGGGAGGGAGCTATCATGCGGTAAAAACATAAGAAATTGCCATACTGGGTCAGACCAAGGGTCCATCAAGCCCAGCATCCTGTTTCCAACAGAGGCCAAACCAGGCCACAAGAACCTGGCAATTACCCAAACACTAAGAAGATCCCATGGTACTGATGCAATTAATAGCAGTGGCTATTCCCTAAGTAAATTTGATTAATAGCTGTTAATGGACTTCTCCTCCAAGAATTTATCCAAACCTTTTTTGAACCCAGCTACACTAACTGCACTAACCACATCCTCTGGCAACAAATTCCAGAGCTTAATTGTGCGTTGAGTGAAAAAGAATTTTCTCCGATTAGTCTTAAATGTGTTACTTGCTAACTTCATGGAATGCCCCCTAGTCCTTCTATTATTCGAAAGTGTAAATAACTGATTCACATCTACCCATTCTAGACCTCTCATGATCTTAAAGACCTCTATCATATCCCCCCTCAGCCGTCTCTTCTCCAAGCTGAACAGCCCTAACCTCTTCAGCCTTTCCTCGTAGGGGAGCTGTTCCATCCCCTTTATCATTTTGGTTGGCATTCTCTGTACCTTCTCCATCGCAATTATATCTTTTTTGAGATGTGGTGACCAGAATTGTACACAGTATTCAAGGTGCGGTCTCACCATGGAGCGATACAGAGGCATTATGACATTTTCTGTTTTATTAACCATTCCCTTCCTAATAATTCCTAACATTCTATTTGCTTTTTTGACTGCTGCAGCACACTGAGCCGACGATTTTAAAGTATTATCCACTATGACACCTAGATCTTTTTCCTGGGTGGTAGCTCCTAATATGGAACCTAACATTGTGTAATTATAGCATGGGTTATTTTTCCCTATATGCATCACCTTGCACTTGTCCACATTAAATCTCACCTGCCATTTGGATGCCCAATCGTCCAGTCTTGCAAGGTCCTCCTGTAATGTATCACAATCTGCTTGTGATTTAACTACTCTGAATAATTTTGTATCATCCGTAAATTTGATAACCTCACTCGTCGTATTCCTTTCCAGATCATTTATATATATACTAGTGGTACCCGGCCACACGTTGCAGTGGCAGAGTCAGGTTCTTTACCATCCCTCCCCCTTCCCCTTGCTCATTTACCTCAGTCACTCATCCTCCTCCCCCTTGGTCACTCACCCCCCTTCCCTCCCCTGTCCCCACTCCACCTATCTCCCCTCACACTCGCCCTCCCCCCTCATTCTCCCTCCCCTCACTGTCACCTCCCCCCACCTACTGCCTCCAAGTCAGATCAGAAAACCTTTGTCTTTCTATTTCTGTGGGAACCCCCCCCCCCCACCCCCAAAAAACCCCTCAATCCCAACCCTTTAAATCAAATAATAACCCCCCACCTTCCTGCCCCCTCCCAAGACCTGTGAAATTAAAATTGTTGGTACTAGCTGTGGTCTGTCCCTGGGCGTCTGTGCGCGTTATGTAGCCAAATAGGGGAGTGCCTAACCAAATTTGCACTTCCAAATTTGTTTTGTGGTCTGGGGAGGGCAATTTTGGTGCGTTCCCGAGATCGTGCAAGTTTAGTGTATGTATTTGTGTGTGAACCTCGCCCTTCCCCCAAAAAACAACCGTATGAGAAAAGTTCTCTTAAACTAACCACCCCACACTCTCCTGCCCCCCTCCCCCAGCCCTGCAAAAAACAGTAGCCCCCCCTGCCCCCCCCAGAGTTGCTGAATGAATGAAACCTGCCCCCCCTCGTGACCCCTCCCCAAGATGATTGCAATAAATTCATTACCACCCCCACCCTCCAGACCCCCCCGAGACCTGATAAAAATGTCTGTCGGTGGAGCGGGCGTTCAGGAGCGGTCCAGGAGCGATGTATTGGCGTTGGTCCGTCGGCTGCGAGCACTGAAACGGGTTCTGATGCTCTTTGCCCTTTGCCCTTACTATGTCAGTGGGGTGGAGCAATGGCAGCGGTAGGTCCTCTGACATAGTAAGGGCAAAGGTCCGCCGGCAGCCAGTCCTGAAAATGGCGCCGAGGGGCCCTCGCCCTTACTATGTCACATAGGCTACTGCCACCATTGGTGTCCCCGGGTGGCATAGTAAGGGAAAGGGCCATCGGCGCCATGTTGAGTGCTGGCAGCCGACGGCCGTAGTGCAGGAGATGTGTCCCAGACCGGTCCTGGTCCCCCACTGGAGCCTCCCGGACTTCTGTCAGGTTTTGTGTGGGTTGTGAAGGCCTGGGAAGTAAATAAATTTGGCATGTGTGTGGGGGGTGTGAGGAGGGTGGTTTTGTGTGTGTTGGGATGCTGTGGGAAGTAAATCAATTTGGCATGTGTGTGGGGGGCGTGAGGAGGGTGGTGGGTGTATTTTATCTGTAAAGGAAATAGTTTCCGGGGAAAAAAGTGTGCGAATGTGTTAAAATGGAAGTGAAACGTGGACCTGGACTGGCGAAATGATTAGTGTAGCGTGTGTTAGTGTAAGGTGTAACAGATGGCGCTTACGTCCAGCAGATGTCGCTGTTTTCTCGAAAAAAAATTTAAACCTATTTTACCTGTCACAGGTGTGACATATCTGTAATGTAAGTACAGAAGAACCTTCCTGTATGTGAAATGAAGGTTGTGTCCAAATTTGAAAGCAATCGCTTCCGTGGTTTCTGAGATTAGCAATTTTGTCCAAACTATTTAACATTTTTATTTATATAGATTGAAAAGCACCTGTCCAAGTACAGATCCCTGAGGCACTCCACTGTTTACCCTTTTCCACTGAGAAAATTGACCATTTAATCCTACTCTCTGTTTCCTGTCTTTTAACCAGTTTGTAATCCACGAAAGGACATCACCGCCTATCCCATGACTTTTTAGTTTTCTTCGAAGCCTCTCATGAGGGACTTTGTCAAACGCCTTCTGAAAATCCAATTTCACTACATCTACCAGTTCTCCTTTATCCACATGTTTATTAACCCCTTCAAAAAAATGAAGCAGATTTGTTAGGTAAGACTTCCCTTGGGTAAATCCATCTTGACTGTGTTCCATTAAACCATGTCTTTCTATATACTCTACGATTTTGATCTTGAGAATAGTTTCCATTATTTTTCCCGGCACTGAAGTCAGGCTCACTGGTCTATAGTTACCCGGATTGCCCCTGGAGACTTTTTAAATATTGGGGTTACATTGGCCACCCTCCAGTCTTCAGGTACAATGGATGATTTTAATGATAGATTACAATAGTTCAGAAATTTCATTTTTTAGTTCCTTCAGTACCCTAGGATGCATACCATCCGGTCCAGGTGATTTGCTACTCTTAAGTTTGTCAATCTGGCCTACTACATCTTCCAGATTCACAGTGATTTCATTCAGTTCATCTGACTCATCACCCCTGAAAACCATTTCCGGAACTGGTATCTCCCCAACATTTCCATTAGTAAACACAGAAGCAAATAATTCATTTAGTCTTTCTGCAATGGCCTTATCTTCCCTAAGAGCCCCTTTAACCCCTCGGTCATCTAATGGTCCAACCGACTCCCTCACAGGTTTCTTGCTTCAGATATATTTTTTAAAGTTTTTATTATGAGTTTTTGCTTCTATGGCCAACTTCAATTCAAATTCTCTCTTCGCCTGTCTTATCAATGTTTTACACTTAACCTGTCAATGCTTATGTTTTATCCTATTTTCTTCAGATGGATCCTTCTTCCAATTTGTGAAGGATGTTTTTTTTGGCTAAAATAGCCTCTTTCACCTCACCTTTTAACCATGACGGTAATTGTTTTGCCTTCCTTCCACCTTTCTTAATGCGCGGAATACATATGGACTGTGCCTCTAGGATTGTATTTTTAAACAATGTCCATGCCTGTTGAACACTTTTAACCTTTGCAGCTGCACCTTTCAGTTTTTTTCTAACTATTTTCCTCATTTTATCAAAGTTTCCCTTTTGAAAGTTTAGTGTTTGAGTTGCAGATTTCCTTATTGTCCCCCTTCCAGTTATTGGTTTAAATTTGATCATGTTATGATCACTGTGGCCAAGTGGCCCCACCACCATTACCTCTCTCACCAAATCCTGCGTTCCACTGAGAATTAAATCTAAAACAGCTCCCTCTCTTGTTGGTTCCTGAACCAATTGCTCCATGAAGCAGTCATTTATTACATCCAGGTACTCCCTCCTCACACTCCGTGCTAGGCTACCTTTGAACTTATCCGGATAAGCAGTGGCACTTATTCAGCTACATTCCGATTTAGCCAGCTAAGTAGAAGCAGGCGCTGAAAGTTATCTGATTTAGCCAGATTTATAAAGTGCTTATTACACTTATCCAGCTTAAGTGACTTAGGGCCTCATTTTCTAAAGCTATCGCAGGCTTGTGCTAACAGCGCAAGCCTGCGATAGCTTGCGAAAGTAGCGCACGCCTGGGCTACCTAAATCGGGGCGGAGTCGGCCCCGGAAGAGGAGGAGTCGGGGCGCCACTAGGGCCGACTCCGCGAAGGCGCTGCGGACAGTGAAAAGGTAAGGGCCTTTTCGCGTCCTATTTCGCGCCCAATAGCGCCACCTTCTATGGTGGCGCTATTGGGCGCGAAACCGGCAGCGATCGCACCGCGGCGGTGCGATCGCTGCCGGCTAGCGCAGGACCGCCCCCCCCCCCCCCGTGTCGACCCCCCCATCAGCGCGATTTTCTAAAGTATCGCAGGCCTGCGATACTTTAGAAAACGAGGCCCTTAGCCAGGTAAGTAAGGTTTTATGACTTATCCAGCTGTCTTACAGACACCCGGATAAGTCCAAAATCCAGGACATGTAGCATGGACAGGTGGCACTTAACAGACTTGTCTGCCTTAAGTTCTGCTATTCAGCCTTTTAAACTGGAACTTCTCCAGATGAGTCTGAACTTGCACAGCTCCTGGTTTTACAGATTCGCGGGCACGTTTGGGGTAATGCGTACTCGCATTTTATAACCTGCCCGTGTCATTTTCGTTCGGGTTATAGAATACTGTAGCAAATTTGCACGAGCCCATAAATAGTACGCACTGACGTAGGAATGCGCGAGCAGTTTAGAAAGTTACCCTCTACGAGTTTAACTCCTTGTTGAGCAGTGCAGAATCTGTAGCCTGGGGACAAGATAATGAAAGACCAATCCTACTTTTAGCCAGCCTGGGAAGGGCTATTTTCAGCTAAGCCATTTTTACCTGGGGGAAACTGCCATTCCCATTCAATTACTTATTTATTTATTTAGAAACTTTTATATACCGGTATTAGTGGGGACATCACACCGGTTCACATATTAACAGAAGGCTTGGAAAATACATTTCAACAGGGAAAGGAAAACTGGGCGGGGGGTTAACCTGAGTCAGTATGGAAGAATAGATTAAACAACAAGAAATCATAACAAGAAATCATAACAATAAATAAATAAAATAAATAAATAAATAAATGTCAAATATTTATGTTTAAACAGAACTGTAACAAGTAGATGCCAGCAGATAAGGACTGGCCAAAGGGAGAGCATGATGCTCTGACACAGGACGTTTATTCCAAGTTGTGGTACCATGAGCAGTCTTAGGGTAGCCAGAGGACAGATTCAGGCTGGACGCTGGCAGAAATATTGCATAAACTTCTTTATTAGTGACAAGAAAACTAACAAAAGCAGCTCTGCTATGCTTCGCAGTTCAACAACACCAATGTAGTGGTACAACTTACAGTTCAGCAGTGCTCTTCCTGTTCCCTCCTGTGCCTGGCTAGTTATATACCTTATGTTGGAAAAGTGTTGATCGTTATATGGTCGGGGATCGCTGCTTACATTCAATCCTTAACAATATTTCTTTGTATTTTTTAGCTTTAGCTCACACCTTTTCATTGATAGCTCAAGGCTAGTTTCTTTCTTCTGTGAGCATAAGGTGAGTAATCCAGATGAACTGAGTTATAAGCATAAATAATGTTGCTGATGAAATTAGCCAGTCATTCACACTTTACTCTGTGATGGTGAAAGCTTGGGTGCGTCTCTAGCCCACCAAACTTAACAGGAAAATGTTGTAATGTCAATGGCAGAAATAAATAGCAGGCAGCTTTGCAAACGAATACTGGAAATGGTAAGGAATCTAATTTATGTTTGGGTGGTCAAGGGTCAGAGCATCAGCTGCTTTCACCCCCAGGAAAGGGTCTCGGGGGAATTATCCACAAACTTAACTAAGTTAAAAAGAGGTGTTGGTGGGGGAGGGGAAGAGAGAGAGACAGATAAACAGGGGAGGGGGGAGAAAGCTTGGAAAGAAGAGATTAAGGTTACCTTTATCAGCCACTAATAAATACACAAATTATTTAATAGCTTAGCAGCAGAATCCACAAAGTAGTACACAATAAATTATTACTCCCTGTAAAGTTACTTCTCTATGCTCCAAACTAGCATTAAGACATATGCGTGTTCCTGGCCTGTCATTTGCCCTGGTCGTTGTACAATGGCCGTGGGATAACTGCTTGGTCCTGTGCTTCCCTGGGCCTCCACGAGCCTGTGCTGGCCTGAGCATTGATGGCTTACTCTTTTGTGAGCCAGAATTATTTCCACAAACCTCAATGTGCGACATCATTGACTGGTCTGAGACAAGTTCTCCTTGGCCTTCAGTCTCCCCTATAGGCCAGCCTTCCTAAAGGATAAGCGGGGGTGGCAGAGCTATAAATCCTAAAGTGGGGGGAAAAAAACCAAGCAAGGTGGAAGGGAGATAAAGGCGTATTTTGGGCTTAGGTCATTGTGTGATTAAAGGCCTCCTGAGCACCTTGACATGCTCCTGTTACAGACCGTGCTCCCAGGGTGGGGATAAAGAGCAGCCCCTTATCAGGGAGAGCCAGACGCTGCTGGAGGAAGCTGCAGGCATTCGCAGGACTGATGACAGAGTGGTGGTGGGGGTGAAGCCTGGATCGGGCGCATTTTGCAGTTACAGCCTGCGTGGCGCATTCTTTTTGCTTTCACTTCGGTTTACGATTCCAGAAATCAGAAGGGGAGTGCAGTAAGCTGAAAACCAGCGGCGTATTTTGGTAGACATGCTGCCTTTATAAGGCCAGTGAGTGAGTGAGCGTCTTAAACGCTTGTTAGAATTGTACACACATCAGCTCTATCTAAAGGCGTTGTTTTCTTTTAACTAACAGTATTACTGCTGCTAATAGTACTTCAGCTTTATAAGGGAGCTGGGGGGGGATGAACGGTCTGCTTCTCTATTTCTGGTCCCACAAAGCAAGAAGGGAGGCGATCTATGAGAGCCGTAATGGCATCAACAAAGAAGATAGATGCCGGACGTCTTTTACGGCTTTCATAGATCGCCTCCCTTCTTGCTTTGTGGGTCCATCCCTATCAAGGGCAATGTCTTTTTCACCATGGAAAGACGTACTGAGCTACACAGATGGGCATCTCAACGAATTATTACCTCCAGAACCATTCTTCAAAGAGGATGAGGTATTCGAAGATTTTCTAAAGAATTGGGAACAATTAGCTTGAGCAAGAGCCTTGTAAGAAGCACATTACACGCCTCTACCCTTTTAGACTATTGCCGATTTAAAAGAATACCTAGAGGCCTGAGAATGAACAAACCTCCTAGTATGTTCCGTGATGATTCCCAATTCATGAATTGCTGGGAAGCAATATTGAACAAATGCTCACGCGATCTATTAATATTAATTATTAAAACTTCAAAGAAAGAGAAGAAACTTAAAAACTAATTGGATGCACAACTGGATTATTTGAAAAAGAACGGCCTCTGCTTTGACATAATAAATGAAGACTATAAGAATAACCTAGACAAATTCACTAAGGGGTAGATTTTCAAAGGGAACCCTTTAAAAAAAACCCTGCACGCGCCGAGCCTATTTTGCATAGGCTCGGCGGCGCGCGCATGTCCCGGAGCTATGAAAAAGGGGCGAGAAGGGGGCTGGGTCGTGGGCAGGGCGCTGATCTGGGGGCGGTCCGGGGCGGGATCAAGGCCTCCAGCACAGTGGCTGTGCCGGGGATGGAGCGCTGGCAACTGGCCAGCAGGCGTAACTCCTTGAAATAAGGTGGGGGGGGGATTTAGGTAGGCCTAGGGGGTGGGTTAGATAGGGGAAGGGAGGGGAAGTTGGGGGGGAGCGGAAGAAAAGTTCCCTCCGAGGCCACTCCGATTTTGGAGCGGCCTTGGAGGGAACGGGGAAAACCATCGGGGCTCCCCTAGGGCTCAGCACGCAAAAGGTGCACAAATGTGCACCCCCTTGCATGCGCCGACCCCAGATTTTATAATATGCACGCGGCAGCGCGCGCATGCTATAAAATCATATGTACATTTATGCGCGCCAGGTAGCGCGCACAAATGTACCCCGTGCGCGCTCGTTTAGAAATCTGCCCCTAAAGGAACTAAAGACAGCAAATTAGGAGAAATTTAAACAAGACGAAATAGACTATAAGAACAATAGAGTATATTCTTGGAATTATAATAAGAAGCAACCTTATAGATATGAGAACAATGGGAAATATAATAAAGAGAATAATATTAACAGAGATAAGAGGAATGACAAAAGACGCCATGAGCGTCCCAATTATGATAGGCTAGCAAAATGTGTTGGAAGCAGCACAGACATTTACATAGATCCATCTGCACCATTATTTACTACAGTTGATAAAGAGAGATCTACGTCCAGAGTATATGAGCTAGGTAAATTCTGGAGAAAAGATTCCACAAAAGAGGATGTGGTTACTTCAAAACCGTCTGTGTCTTTTTTCAGGGGAAGAGGGCGAGGGAGAGGGAGAGGGAGAAAAGGGAGCTTTCAAAAACACTACCAAGACCAGAGATTCCACAACTAGATAAGGGAAATAATATCATCAATATATCTTCAAGAATTCTGAATACGGATGAAATAAGTGCACGCAAAGGTTTATCCTTTGTCCCTACTCCTGCATACAACCCATTTCAAACGAAAGTAGAACTTTTCAAATTCACGAGAAAATGAAAAATAATGGAATTTTTTTCAGAAACTAATTCACAAAGGGGCAGATTTTTAAAAAGTACGCCCGCACGTACTTTTGTTCGCGCGACCGGCGCATACAAGAGTATGCCGATTTTAATAGATACGCACATAGCTGCGTTTTCCCTTACCCCTAGGGCTCGGCGCGCGCAAGGTGCACAAGTGTGCACCCTGTTGCGTGCGCCAACCCCGGATTTTATAACATGCGTGCGGCTGCGCGCGCATGTTATAAAATCGAGCGTAGAGTTGTGCGAGCCGGGTTGCGCGCACAAATCTATGCCCACACCTAGATATTAAAATCTGGCCCTATATGTATTACCTAAGATTCACAAATCCATAACCGATCCACCGGGAGACCAATAGTCTCGGCCACCGGCTCTCTTCTCGAACCCCTCGCTATGTTTTTACACACATTTCTTAAACCACAGATTTCTGAGATGCCCTTGTATATAAGAGATTCTGCACACTTCATCACTATTTTAGAACAAATTAAGATTTCTAGTGAAAGGATTACAATGGTGACTTTGGATATAGAGTCTCTCTATACAAATATTCCTCAAATTGCTGCACTAGATATAATCACTTATCACTTGAAAAATGCCCTGAACATAAACGCATTCCTAACCAGTTTTTAATTGAGTTAGCAGAGATTGTTCTAACAAAATTTTTTTAGTTTTAACAGAAAGATTTTTAAACAGATCAAAGGGGTAGACATGGGGTCCACTATGGACCCATCAGTGGCAAATTTGTATGTGGCGAAATTTGAGGAGGAATTCTTGTTAGATAACGATTTTAAAGACAACATTTTATTATGGAAAAGGTATATCGATACACAATAGACCTCTAATGTCGTCCTCTAACTTTCGATTTGAGAAGGGAACCAATCTACCTATGTGAATAACACTCAATTCCCACACCTCTTAATATAAACCATTATCTGCGCATTCCTAATAGACCATCATAATAGGCGTCATTGTGTGGCAATCCATGCCAGTCAATCACTCTGCCTTATATTTAATCATAGGTCAGTCCATAATACTTTTTTAAGGATTTTTTAGTGCTGTAGTGCTTCGTGTATTTAAATTACTTAAAATGTCCACTCTGCTATTAACACCTTTAACCAAGCATTTATATCTTCTTAGTACTTGATACTTTGGTACTTAGCTTTTAGTTGCATGATCACAACTCCTGCCCACGTTTCTCCAATCGGATCATCCAGTAATGTGAACAGTACCACATTACTGCGTCAAAGCCCAACGCTGTACAGGTTTCGGACGGTATCGTCCTTCCTCAAGGGCAAAGTCTGCGCCGCAAAAAAAATATCAGTCAATGCGGTAAACTGCTATTATCTCTCAAACACAACAGTATATCAGCTACTCACTCGTTACTGCTTTAACATGGCTCTCAGCGTTATTTTCGTACTTCTCTTCCGGTTTGAATTTCCCGCCTCCATTTTAAAGCCCCTGTGCATTGCGTACCGTCTACGTCACTTCTGGTGTCGGAATCCCCATTCACTGGTAACTTACCATCGCATTCTCAAAACCCCCTGTCGATACCTAGCGTGTTAACTGGAATTACAACGAATACCAATCGATAATGCCATTAAGTCCTAAAGGCGTGACAGTGCTCATGCGAAAGATCCATTGTTGTTCCCTTAAGTTTAATACAAAGTTAGGATCACCCCCTCGCATATTATCTGCAATCACATCTAATACTCGCCACTTAAGTTGTTGAAAAGTGTGATGTTGTTCAGAGCAATGAGCCACCATCGGGGCTAACATTTTGCCCGTGTTAATGCAACTGCGGTGTTCGATTAATCTAACTCGTATTTGCCGCTTCGTGCGTCCGATATAATACAAGTTACAAGGGCACACTACAATGTATATTACCCTCGAAGTGTCACATGACGAATAATATCGTGCTTTGTGCACTAATCCATCTTTATCTACCCATTTATCACCTTCAATGGCCTGACTGCACATGGAGCAATGTTTACAAGCCCAGTGTCCTTTCTGTTGGGTGGTATTACTCAATGTAACTGGTGACATAAATGAATGCATGACCAGATCTCCCACGTTTTTACCTCTGCTGTATGTGATCAGGGGGGACCTTCTGAAAATACTATGTGTTTTCAACACAGGCCAATGTTGATATAAAATTTTGGAAATTGCACTACTCTGATTCGAATACGGTAATGTGCACACTATGCGATTATCCTCGCTATCCTTCGGGGTATCAAGTAACAACCACTGCCGTTCCGCATTGTATGCTCTCTTATAAGCTTTCTTGATGTATTTCACTGGATACCCCCGTTCCAACAATCGTAACTTGAGCGCTGCAGCTTGTGATACATATTCAGTTTTAGTGCTGCAAATCCTACGAAGCCTCAAAAATTGGCCCATCGGTAGATTTTGCCGCAAATGATGCGGATGAAAGCTGGAATAATGGAGGAGAGTGTTTCTCTCACATTCCTTGCGATATAGTGTGGTGATAAAACTACCATTCTCATGCTTAATAGCAATGTCCAAAAAACTAATATCAGCACGGTCGAAAGTCATGGTGAACTGTAAGTGCTTGTCCAATGTATTTAGCCACCGGAAGAACTCCTGGAGACTCGTTTCATCTGCATGCTAAATACAAAATACATCGTCGATGTATCTTGTCCAATGAGATACTGGACTGAACTCTGATTGATGATACAATTTGTCTTCCTCAAATTGGCGCACATAAAGATTGGCCAAACTTGGAGCCATGGTAGCGCCCATAGCGGTCCCACTGATTTGTTTATACCACTGATTCTGAAACACAAAATAATTTTCACATAGGGCTAATCGCGCTATGGCCATTAGAAAGGATGTCGGAATGCGATGCGGACGTTCTCTACCATCCAAATACTTCTCCAAGATCTTTAAGGTGTCTTCTTGGGGTATTGAAGTATACAAGTATACAAGTATACAACGGCACTTTTGACCAGCTTGGGGGGCCTCCTGACCCCCCCAAGCTGGCCAAAAGTGCCGTTTGGGTCCAACGAGGGTCCGGGAGCGGACGCGCGGGGAATCACGTGACGTCGCGTCACTCCGACGTGACGCGACGTCACGTGATTCCCCGCGCGTCCGCTCCCGGACCCTCACGGAACTTTTGGCCAGCTTGGGGAGTTTTGGTAAGTCTTGGGGGGGGGATTAAGGAGGGTGAGGGGTTTAAATTTTTATTTAGGGAATCGGTGCACGTATGGACATAGACTCAACTTATGGAATTCTCCATATGTCCATATTGACCGAAATTGACCCCCCCTTTCGACTTATGGACTTATGAACTTAAACTTTTGGTCTGCACATCCCTACTAATCATTTTCAAAAGACACGCCCACTATTTTTGAGTTTTGGTGCTTTTTTTCCCTTTAAAATATCCCCTACCTCAAGCGGACGCAGATACTTTGCTTAGAGTGGAGACTACATTTCTGAAGACTGTCAAAACAGTAAGAAAGAATGATTTCTTACTAGCTACTTTGTTTCTCTTAATTTTTTTTGGATTTCTTGTCACATATTTTGGGATCGCTCCCGTTTGACAACAGTGAGAGCGCACTTTTACCGCTGTCAGTGGCATACACTAGTTATACGATTTAAGTATTTCAGCTTCAAGCGAGGAGAAGCTGAACCTATGAGAGGCTAACGTTGTTTCTGGTTAATAAGCATGTTGTGGGTTGATTTTAGTAGAATTCTTTATTAAACAAACTTTTGTGCACATGCAACACGGATTCACCGCGAGCAGATTGATCAGGCAACGCTTTGTCTCACGGACATACACGGGGTGCATAGAGAGATATATACACATACATTTCATTATATCTTGATTATTGCTTTAGTTGCATACATCAAAAAAAGCTTTTTTAAAAATACTTATTAAACCATTTTATTGCAGAATTGCATTGACTGGTGCTGGTTCACTATTAGTACAGAACGGCATATGTTTGTTCAGATTTAGAACAAGTTCAGGTAATTTCGCAACTAGCTTTCAATATGAATTGTGTACAGTTTTTTCCGTTTTATTTTTGCCCTTTTAAGTGTATTTTAATAATTCATATGATTTTTTTTAAGTGTGCAGTTTATATTTATTTTTAAACATATACGTATTCAGCCATTTTAGATTCTTCCCTTCTGTTTTATTCATTATTTTATTTATTTATACATCGTGTTCACTAAATTTGATTAGTTGAATCACTTTTTGACTCTGGGACCCGTGACTTTACCTTTTGTCCCCGGGTGCTCGCCCACCTGCTTTTGCTTCAATGACCACTCCAAAAATGTATATTGGGTAAAACTGGCCGCAGCTTTTATTTAACCATCTATAACAGCACACAATGTAACCATAACAACTCACCAACCCGAGCCAATACATATATATATCGCCATGCTATCTCCTGGAACCACGCCCATACCGCGCTGCCTGCCCCGCCTCAAGTAAGGCCGCGTTGTAAGCAAGGGGGCCCTGTCTCCGGGCGTGGTCCCCCTTTTCTTCCGGCAATCTGCTTGTCAGCCCTGCGGCTGATCCCTTTCCCCTAAGTCCTATTGGCCCGGGTGCCTGCCACCGGCACCGAGCAGTGTTTACAATTGCTCGGAGCCCCCCCAACAAGAACCCCATTTCTTAGCTGCGGCCCAGTGATTCTCTAACTGCGCCTCTATTGTTCCCATTATGTCGTTAATAAACAAATCGTACCCGATGTCCGACAGGTGTATTTTGTCGTCCTGATAAAGGCCCTCGCACTGCTCATCTGCCCACTGATGGTGTATCTGATAACCCCCTACGCGCCCCAACCAAGCCCCCAACTGCCTATTGAGCTTTTTGCGACTCCTACCCCATAACATGGTTTTTGCGAATTTTAATCACACAACAAACCCACACACACCAACTAGTGTATTCTAGTACACACCACTGTAAACAACTAAAGAAAAAAACCGTGTACTAGTTTTAAATTTAGTATAGCACATATGACGCCAAACAGCTTATGTCAGACCCTCTATTCACGGGCAGACATTTTATATGTACAGCTCGTTTTTCATAGGGGTCACTGTTACTTTAATCATGGTAATCCATAAACTCAATTTTTCGTTTTTTCAGTTTTTTTCAATCAAAATAAAACCGGGTACTTATACGCACTGAAAAGGTCCCAGGTAACCCGACATGGCCATGTTTCGGACCGCTGTCCTGCTTCAGGGGAAGAGAAGGAAACCAATTCAGGTAGTCATCAAAAATGTCTTCTTCTTCTGGCGTATCCGCTCCGTGCCAATCCTTTTGCGAAGAGCAGGCTGCGTTTCAACCCGCTGTATGTATGTATGATTGAAAAAAACTGAAAAATTGAGTTTATGGATTACCATGATTAAAGTAACAGTGACCCCTATGAAAAACGAGCTGTACATATAAAATGTCTGCCCGTGAATAGAGGGTCTGACATAAGCTGTTTGGCGTCATATGTGCTATACTAAATTTAAAACTAGTACACGGTTTTTCTTTTGCGAATTTTATCCAGGGGATAATGTCTGACCAACATAATATCGCACCTGGGAACCATGTCTGTAACTTGCGCATGTCCCTCTTTGCCTGTTGCAACAGCTGCCTGCAAGTCCATGTTCCCAATTCGTTGCCGTCTAGGTGTACTATTAACATGTCTGGGGCTGCCAATGCTTCCCTTCTGCCCTACCGCATCCCTCGCTTTCCCATCCATGTGACCTGCATTCCCCGCGGGGCCAAAGCAAGATGCACGCCATGCTTGCGCTGTTGTGCCCTCTGCGCTGCCCAATGCACGAAGGAATGCCCCACGATCCAAACATTTTTCGGCTTAGCGGACAATTCTGCAATTAAGAATACTTCCTATTAATTATCCATACCACGTGCGCTAACTCTGTCCAGTCTCACGTATGCATTAACCGCTAAGGAACGCCGCCTTCCTATTTGCTGGATGGTCTCTGTTCCCAAACCTGCCTGCGCAGCGCTGGTCACTGCTCCTATCCAAAAGGAGTGGGTCCCAAAGTTTGCTGCGTTTTGTCCCACTCTGGTTAGAGCACTCTTAAATATCGCAGAAAATTGATACCTTGTCAGAGGGACCCCGTCTTTATGTACTAATAAATGGTTCCCCTTTTTTGGGTGGACTGCCAAAAATGCTTCTAAATTAGCCAGCGGGCAGGTGACTTGGTTGTCTAACCTGGTTAATGTCACCGCAGCCCCTTTTCCCGATTGATCTGTCTTGGACCAAGGTATCAATATTCTGAGTGGGTTTCCCAATAGCTGTACATTCCGCAGTAGCGTCCCCATATCTCCCGTGTCTTCCTTCGATGCTGCCACTAGTTCGCCTACGTGCAGGGCCCCGAAAAACGCCAGCGAAAATGCCAGCTGAAATAACCGCGTTTCAAATTGTGATTCGCAAACCTCCCGTAGCGCCTACCATAACTGAGTTAATAACTCATGCGTAACTGGGCGTCTCCCGTCTTTCTTGTGCCCTAACTTTCTTCCTCAACCTTTCATTAGTTTTTTAACAAGAAATCCCTTGGTGGGATCGCCCCATCCTTGGCCATTCGTGAAGAAGGCCAGTCCTGCCAGCTGCTTTACCACGATGCCCCACGACAGTCCTGACTCTTTGGCCCAAGCGATGTATGCCACTACCAGGTCATCCGGCACCGGACAGGTTGTCCAACCGTGTTGATTTAGGAAAGCTCGTACTCTCCCATATCCCCTGGAGTACGCATCCCATGTAGCGGGCGCCACCAATCTCCGTAGCAAGTCTATGGTGGTTGGAGCCCAATTGCCCATAAGTGGTCCGGTACCGGAGTCCCCCTCCTCTTCTGCGTTGGATACCTGTTTGCAAAATAGAGACCATTTTGCACGTGATAATGCATCCGCAATGCCATTGCTGATTCCAGGTACATACCGTGCTCTAATAGTAGTGTTTATGCGCAAGCTACTCAGTATTATTTGCCTTAATAGATTTGCAACCTTCGGGCATTTTGCCATCTGCCTGTTCATGACATATACTATGGCTTGATTGTCGCTCCAAAAAATTATGTGTTTATTTTGTAATCTTGATCCCCATATGACCAATGCCACCCAAACTGGGAATAGCTCAAGGAATGTTATATTACGCATTGTTCCTTCTTGAACCCATGCCTTCGGCCATTGGGCGGCTGCCCATGCACCTTGGCAATAAACTCCAAATCCCCACCCACCCGAAGCGTCTGATTGTATGTCCAAGTCACGACTTGACATCGGGGGCTCTTGCCATATGGATATTCCATTGAAGTCTTTCAAGAAGATTTCCCAGATCGCTAAATCGTCCTTTATTGCCTTTGTTATCCTTATGAAATGATGAGGTTTCCATACGGTTGTGGTCGCGGCCGCTAGTCTTCGTAAGAAAACTCTGCCCATTGGGATCACTCTGCACGCGAAGTTGAACGTGCCCACTATCGACTGTACCTCCCGCAAGGTTAACTTTCTCGCCAGCATTGCGTTTTTTTATAAGGTCCCGCAGTTTCTGTAGCTTGTCCTCTGGAAGCCTGCATATCATTTTTTCTGAATCCAGTTCAATACCCAAAGAACACATGTTCGTCCTTGGCCCTTCTGTCTTGTCGATTGCTAAAGGGACACCGAAATCCTTCGCCACTTCTTGGAAAGTCCTCAGTAGGTGGATCACTGCGCTTGTCCTCTCTGGGCCAACAAACAAAAAGTCATCCAGGTAGTGTATGATGTTGTCCAATCCTGCTTTCTTTGCCGTCACCCAATGCAGAAATGTGCTGAGCACCTCAAAATAGGCGCATGAGACTGAGCACCCCATGGGTATGCACTTGTCGAAGTAGAATTGTCCACGGAATTTGAAACCCAGTAGCGGGAAGCTGCCTGGATGATGGGCAGCAGGCGAAATGCCGATTCTATGTCTGTTTTTGCCATCGCTGCCGACCTCCCACACCTCCTCAGCAAAGATATGGCACTGTCAAATGATGCGTACTGTACCGCATATTCCTCTCGTGGTATGTGGTCATTTACTGATGCTCCTATTGGGAAAGACAAGTTTTGAATAAGTCTGTATTTTCCCGGTTCCTTCTTCAGTATGACTGCCAATGGGGAAATCATCATCTTCTGAAAGGGTGGCAACTGGAAAGGGCCGGCAATTCTGCCCAACTCGATCTCCTTGTCTAGTTTGCTTTGGATGATGTCAGGGTGCCGCGTTGTGGATGGCACATTGCCTGCTACGTGAATGTTGATGTTGCCTTGATAAGGGATTCTGAACCCTTCCTGGAAACCTTCTGTAATCTTCTTTGCTTCCTCTCTCCTTGGGTATTTATCCAGCCATTGCATCATTTGGCCTATTCTTATTGGTGAGGCGGCTTTTTGGGAGTGCTGGGCTTCATTTTTCCATAGGAGAACTCCCACTGCCCGATTTTTTTGTGCACTTGGTTGCCAGGAGCTGTGTGGAACAAATCAGGCATATGTGCTTGAATTTACACTCCTTGAAATTGCAGGAAGCCTTGTTGTATCTCCAGCATGTGCTGTTAGATGCACCTCCAGATCCTGCGTAACCTAGTCCCGAGGTTGATGGCCTCGCAGCTGTTCGACTCAGTCCGCCGGCATCACTGGCTCTGTTGGTCATCTGTTTGAGCCATAGGTTCACATCGGGCATTCCCCACGAGAGCTGCACATTCTCCTCCATTCGATCGCGGAAAAGCTCATCATAATTCAACCAGGCCCATCCCTTATACGTCCTGTACGCTTCTAGAATCGTGTCCCCATAGGTTAGCATTGGACCACACTGCCCGGGATCATCTTTTGTGATGACGCTCATCATGCGGAAGTATGCGTGTGTCCAGTTCACGATATTGCGTGCTATTTTTTCATTGTTGTCCAGCGGTGGGTCATTGGTCTTAGTTCTCTTCCTGTCTCGTGGACCCCTCCTTCCTTCCATGAGTCGGAAATTGTCAATGTATTTTCTTTGCTTTATCCTCTTCTGCAATTTTCTTGGCACGCTTTCCTATAGGGGAATGCCCTGTGCAGCGGCCACTGATGCCTCCACTCCTTGCAGTGTCATTGGCTGATTCGTACTATTCTCGTCCATGCTGTCTATATCAGTAGAGGTGCTGCTTTCGCTGGAGCTGTACCTCCTCCTACGCTTTGTTTTTCCCTTTTTTCTAAGCGCCTGCGCAGCTATTAGGCCTTGTGGGGGCTGGGGGGGGGTTTTACTTGTGCAGGTAACTCACCTCTGCTTGTCTCCTGAGTTGCATCTACCCCTCCGTCGTCTCAGGAACGATCGTCCAGTGCTGTCGGCTCCGCTGTCACCATCTTGGGTGGATGGGTGGACTGTTCCTGGCTTGATGCTGCTCCCTGTGGAGTAGATTTTCAAACACGGCGTGTTCGTGTACTTTTGCTGGCGTATCAGGTGCAAGCAAAAGTACGCGGGATTTTAGTAGATACGCGTGTAGTCGCGCGTATCCGCTAAAATCCTGGATCGGCGCGCGCAAGGCTATCGATTACGTATAGCCGGCATGCGCCGAGCCGCGCAGCTTACCCCCGTTCCCTCCAAGGCCGCTCCGAAATCGGAGCGGCCTTGGAGGGAATCCTCTAACGCCCTCCCCTCACCTTCCCCTCCCTTCCTCTACCTAACCCACCCCCCCCGGCCCTGTCTAAACCCCCCCCCCTTACCTTTGACGGGGGATTTACGCCTCCCGGATGGAGACGTAAATCCCCGCGCGCCAGCGGGCCCCTAGCGCACCGGGACGCGACCTGGGGGCGGGTACGGAGGGCGCGGCCAGGCCCCCGGACCGCCCCGGGCCGTAACCACGCCCCCGGGCCCGCCCCCAAAACGCTGCTGACACGCCCCGAAAACGGCGCAGCGCTCGGCCCCGCCCCCGACACGCCCCCCTCCGAAAACCCCGGGACTTACGCGAGTCCCGGGGCTCTGCGCGCGCCGGTAGGCCTATGTAAAATAGGCTCACCGGCGCGCAGGGCCCTGCTCGCCTAAATCTGCCCAGATTTGGGCGGATTTAGGCGAGCAGGGCTCTTAAAATCCGCCCCTGTGTGTTTTGTGGGGGGGTGTCAGCATTGATCCTTTCGATGCTCCCCATGCTGTTCTGTGGCTCGCCTGCATCGTTCATTGTGGAAATCTCCGATTCGCTCTTCTGTCCCGCAGTGGTAGGGTGATCCTCTGGTTGCCCAGGCCAGAATCCCCAAGGGTACATCGGGTATGGGAATGGTCCCGGGAACATAAGAACATAAGAAAATGCCATACTGGGTCAGACCAAGTGTCCATCAAGCCCAGCATCCTGTTTCCAACAGTGGCCAATCCAGGCCACAAGAACCTGGCAAGTACCCAAAAACTAAGTCTATTCCATGTAACCATTGCTAATGGCAGTGGCTATTCTCTAAGTGAACTTAATAGCAGGTAATGGTCTTCTCCTCCAAGAACTTATCCAATCCTTTTTTAAACACAGCTATACTAATTGCACGAACCACATTCTCTGGCAACAAATTCCAGAGTTTAATTGTGCGTTGAGTAAAAAAGAACTTTCTCCGATTAGTTTTAAATGTGCCCCATGCTAACTTCATGGAGTGCCCCTAGTCTTTCTACTATCCGAAAGAGTAAATAACCGATTCACATCTACCCGTTCTAGACCTCTCATGATTTTAAACACCTCTATCATATCCCCCCTCAGTCGTCTCTTCTCCAAGCTGAAAAATCCTAACCTCTTTAGTCTTTCCTCATAGGGGAGCTGTTCCATTCCCCTTATCATTTTGGTCGCCCTTCTCTGTACCTTCTCCATCGCAATATTATCTTTTTTGAGATGCGGCAACCACAATGGCTGCTGGCGGCCATTGTGGGAAGGCGTGGTGGCCTGGGGTATCGCCGTGGGGTCTTCCTCCCGGGATGCAGCTGTTAGCTTGCATCCAAGGGGCGATGCCCCATGGGGGGGGGGAACCCCGGATATGCGGGGAATATGCCCAGCGGCTGCTCCAACGTAGGCGGGGTTACAGTGGAGAGACCGTGTGTGTGTGTGTGGTGCCCTGGGAAGGCTCTTGGGGTGTCACCCGGCTCTCGTGTATATTGCCCCCGGCAGGTGTCTGGGCTGGGGGTAGCTGCCGGCGCTGAGTCCCTGTCCGCTGGCTGGTGTGGGGCTGGTATCTGCGGAGGGATGCTCTTCCAACCCTTTTTTGGTTGGGGTGGTTGGGGTGGGGTCAACTCCTGGGTCCCCTGCGTCCCCGTCCCCCTCTTTCCCCTGGTGCGGGCGCCCCCAGACCATCTGTTCGGCTGGTCCCCGGCTTGCGGTTTGGGTCCCCTTCCCATCCTATGCGTCGGGATCTGGATTACTCACTGTTTCTGTGTCAGTAGCAGGGTGTCCTGGCGGCCGGGGCCCGGGCCGTGCGGTCCTTCGCTGGTTCCGGCTCCGGTGGCCTGTGTCCTGTGAGGGGGGGGGTGGGGGCGTTGGTCACTGCCTGGTGGCTTTCGTTTCTTTTTTTTTTTTTAACTTGACCTTTTTTTTTTTTTTAAGGGGCTTTTGGGCCTGCCTCGTGGCAACCGTGCCGGGCAAGCAGCGTTGTAGCAAGAAAAACGGCTCGCTTCCAAAAGGGCCGGTTACCACGAGACTCCGGCCCTTTAAAGCCCGGCCGGCGTCAGCCTGCGACGGCCTCCCCGATGACGCCGGCCGCAGGAACGCCCCAAAGGGGTGGGCCTCTGATCCTGGCAGCGCCCTCGTTGCCGGCGGCGCCGCAAAAACGCCCCCACAGGGCCGGCCCAGGCTCCCAACGTCATCGGGATGCGCCCCGATGACGTCCTGCTGCATGCCCGGCTCCCCTCCCCGAGCCCAGGTAATCCGTGGGCTCCGATTAAATATCGGGCCCACCTATTACAGTTTCTTGTGCTCAAAATTTGTATTTCATGTCACCATTTTAGCTGCAATCATTTTTTATGTCTGTCACATTCTGTACTTTTATTTGTGTAAGTTATGTGTTATATTTCTGTTTTTATTATTTAATTATTTGTTATGTCAATATGTGTATTAATATTTATGCATTTTATCATAGCCTCTGAGGCAGCCACTTGAGGAGTGGTGAAACTTGGCCTGAGTCAGGCAGTTTGCGCATCTCCACTACAATAAATGATTTTAAAAGACGTCCAGCATGGCTCAGTCGGAGACCAAGATGGCTGCCGACCTGTAAAGACGCGAAAACTGAGGCTCCCGGTTCTCGCATAAGAAATTTGAGCTTAATTACCTGAAAGTATTACTTTGGATAAGAAAATGCCGCACACGAAGAGGAAAGCTCGCATGAGAGATTTTACCTCTACTCCGGAGCAAGATACCCGACAACTGAGGATTGAAGCAGCTTTCGCCAGGACGCCAACGATTCATCCGGAAGAAGTCGCTGGGGTCAGCAAGGAGCAGCTGCTGAGCCCCCTGACGTTAAAGACATCTTTAAGCCCGGGTGCTCCAACAGTTCCAGATCCACCAGCGGGACGGTCTGGTTTTGAGAACAACTTGCTAGATGACAGTGGGAACCAGAGAAGAGAGGACGAACCCTCTTCGGCGAACCCGGGGGAACCGGGATCCAGGACCCACGCTGAAACAGCACAGTACCGCACGGAACATCGAAAGAGTGAAGAAGGCCTTTCGGAGGTAGGAACGGTGAAGGAGAATAATATAATCCTATTTAGTTCTACTCCAACCCTTGCACTCTCTTTAGAAAAAATTAGAAACATACTATTGGTGATGCAGAAATCCATAAACTCACTAACTGTAACGGTTCAAGAAGCGATAACAAAAACTCACACGGCAGAAGAAAAAGTGATTAATATGGAGAAACAGCTGGGAATAATGGAAGTTACTTCTGGTTGGGAAGTAAGCTTTTTCCCTTTTCTGCTCTTTTCTGAACTTTCTGTTCCGTTACCTGCAATGCATAAGCTAGCAACTCTATCAACGCAATAATCCTGATTCTGTGTGCTGAGGAGTCCCTCACGAGGCGAGGGGGGCTTTGTTAAATCCCTTCTGAATATCCAAATATTTATCTACAAGTTTATTTATTTACACCCTCAGATAAAATCTAAAAGATTGGTAAGACAATACTTCCCCTTACTAAAATCATGTTGGTTCTTCCCCATCAAGCCATGTCTATCTATATATTGCTTTTAAAAGTGGCTTCTACAATTTCCCCTGGCATCAACATCGGGCTTACCGGTCTATAGTTTCCCATATCAGTCCTCAAGCCCTATTTAAAAATGGGCATCACATTGATGTTTTTGTTCTTTTTGATCCTTAGGGTGGATGCCATCGAGTCCCAGTGATTTGTTACTCTTCAATTTATCAGTCTGATCCATCACATCCTCCATTGTCACAGATATATTATGTTTTAGTTGCTAAGAATCTCCACCATTAAAGAATGTATGTTCCCAGCATCCTCCTCTGTAAAGACCGAGGCAAAGAATACATTCAGTTTTTCTGCTGTTTCCTTGTCCTCGCTGAGCACCCTTTTACTGTTTCGTAATCTAGCAGCCCAACTGACTCCTTCACAGGCTTTTTCTTTGAAAGTACTTGAAAAATGTTTTTAAGGCCAATATTCAGTAGGCCGTTTAGTGGACAAGTTATCAGACGAAAGTTGTCCTGTATATTCAGCGGGATAAATGTCCCAATGAATATATTAGCTCAAAGTTATCTGGCTACATGTAGCCGGATAACTAAAAAAAACCTAACTGGCTATGTTAGGCTATGTGTCACTCCTCTCCAAAAAAAAAAAAAAGCCTGTGGCCCAAAGGTGAGCCTGCCCCCCCATCCCCCGCCACCCCTCAGCCACAAAACGTGAATGAGCCCTTCCACCCCCCCCTCACCACAACTTTTGCCCGGTTTCATAAAAAAATGCTGCAATCTGAACTCCCCAAGCTTCACCCCCTCCCCCGGTCACACAATAAACTAGATCACCCCTCCCCCACCCTGGAGTCCCCCATCCCCCCGATGGCTATAAACCCATCCCCGCCGGGAGCGCGAGGGCCTTAATCGCCCGCTCCCGGCAGCTCCAGCGCTGCTTCTGATAGGCAGGGCTGGAAGTGTAAACTACTCTCAGTTTGAAGATATCCGGTTAAGTACAAAGTTATCCAGACACACAAGGCCAGGTCTAAAGTTATCCAGCTAACCTCGCCGGATATCTCAGCCCCTCCCCAGAACGCCCCCGAAGTGCCCCTTTTCTTTATGGCTGAATTGTTACCGGATATATAGTTATGCTGCATTACCCATTTAGACGGATAACTTGTGAGTTATCCATCTAAATGGCTTTTGCATATTGACCTCTTTATTATTAGGTTTTGCCTTACTGGAAAGCTGTTTCTCAAAGTCTCTTTTGGCCTAACTACTGTTTTACATCTCCCTTGCCAGTGATTATGCTCGCGACTGTTTTCATCATTTGGGTCTGCTTTCCGTTTTGTAAGCATTGCCTTTTTAGTTTTCACTACCTCCTTTACCTCACTGTTAAACCACCCTGGCAGTCCTTTGCTTTTCCTGCTACCTTTTTTTGATGCATGGAATACATTTTTAGCTGGACTTCCAAAATGGTATTTTTAAACAATCGCCACACGTAATGCAAACCTTCCCCAGATTTTGCACAATAATGAAAATGCTCATAATAGAGAGGGGCATCCCAAACCTGCCCTGGGAACCCCTCAGTACTGATACATTTGTATACATTTGTTTTTCATGCATATTCATTGTGGATATCCTAAAAACCCCACTGGGTGTGGGATCCCCAGGACAGGTTTGGGTTGGGAAGCCCTGCCGTAGGCTTCAGTAGCAGAATTTCCCTAGTGCATAAAACCAGGACTAGAAAACATTGTCCTGAGAAAATGGAGCTTGCAGCCTTACACTGAGTCACTCAGCACTTCTGTCTCTCCATCAAGGGTGGCCAACTCCAGTCCTCAAGAGCTACAAGCAGGTCAGCTTTTCAGGTTATCCACAATGAATATGCATGAAATAGATTTGCCTGCAGTGCCTCCATTGTATGCAGATACACCTCTTGCATATTCGTTGTGGATGTCATGAAAACCGGACCTGTTTGTGGCATTCCAGGACCAGGGTAGCTTACCCCCCGACATAGGATTTACTGGCTATGATGTCACAAGTGACATCACAGGCAATGAACCAGTCAAAAGCAAGGTTTGTGATGGATTTTATGATGCTTCCCTAAGTTCCTACTCCAAGCAGAGCAGCTTAAAGAAGTTATAAATGAAACGATGTTTCTCTGGTAAAGGGCGAGCATTAGTACTTACCACGTGCACTGTACTACTCAAATGTGAGCAAACCCAGCTGGATCAGACTCTTGGAAAGTGAAAGGTTTTGCCAGATGCCATCTGAAATTTAAAATTAATTAAAACTATTTTCTCAGCAGAGAGCTGTTTTTGTACAAGGAATAGCAATCACTTTTACAGATTGCGGTTGACATCTTTGAAATACATGAGAACATGATCTTTTGCAAATGGTAAGCACTGGATGAAAAGCTTTCAGCACATTGATTTGCATTCATTCTATGGGCCTTTTTCTATAAAGATTTTTTTTCCCCTAGGCATAGAACTGAGAAAAATGTCCTCCTTGGGCTAAGGCCCTATACCTGGTACTCCTTTATCCCTAATAAAACATAGAGAAAGCATTAATGCTTCTCGCCTTGAAATTTGCAATGCTGCTGAATTCTGCCATTTCTGAAACCGAGAAGAAGATGCGCGGGATCTAACGTAAAGTGCATGTAAGTGGAACGCTCCCCAAAATATTCCCTTTCTTAAGGCAGCAGGCTGCTTTGTATATGCACAGATTTCCAGACTTCAACAGTGCGAGGAAAACACGTTTGTAATATAACCATGCCACCTTCGCCAACTGTTTAAACACAGTATCATTATGGAAGTGGTTGCACTTTACATCTTCCAGACCCGAAGGCATGGGAGGGGGGAAAAAAAAGATATCTTTCATTTTCTTTTCTTTTTTTTTTTAAATAAAGGAATCTCTTTTTGACAGACCCAAAGCTTGATTCGTTTGCTTCCAGCGCTGTCTTTGCTTTTCAAGGGCGACAGTGTGGCTACACCCAGGCAACGGCTGAGCTCTGCCTCTGGCTTCAGCTGTTTTCACGTCTGTCCTCTTGTTTATTGCCTGCGTTTTATGACCTATGGGAATAGCTGGCACACAACGAAATATGTCTGCGGCGTCTTTACAGTCGAGCGTGTCGCTTCAGGCGTCCGATGTGACAGGTTCGTGTTCCCCCCCTTGTTTCCTGTAATGTGCTATCTTGTTTCAGGCCCAGTTAATAGCACACATACACCTTCATGCATATGGGCTCTGTCAGAATAAGTTGTTACTGGCACAGATGCTGAGCTGGTTTTAACTCCTTTGGTGCTGTGAAGAATTTAGGCATGGAGAGCTCCTTTTTTTTTTTTTCCAAACATTTAATTGCGACTTAGATATCCCAGCAAAATGAGTTCTGCATTTAAATAAGGAATACGTGGTTAATCTTGATTTTTCTACAGCCATAAAATGTTCCCACGCCCACTGAAAAAAGGGCAGTTTGGAGCGGGCGAGCGTGTGTAAGGAGGATCAAGTCGCAGCTCAGCAAATGTCTGAGCCCTAGTGGGATGAGCCCTAACCTGACTAGGCAACAGCTGCTCAGCATCCACGTACACCGCCATGACTATTTCCTTAATCCAGCGGACTATTGTAGCCCACGACACCGTCTCACACAGTTTACTCCCACCATGGAGTATAAACAGCCGGTCTGTCTTCCTGAGAGGTTCAGAAGCCTCTAAATACCTCAAGATATGCCTCTTGACGTCCAAGAGCTATGACAGGTGATATTCCCCCACATCTCTTGCCCCGTCCAGAGATGGCAGGGAAATAGGCTGATTCAAGTGAAAATTGGAGACCACTTTTGGCACAAAGGAAGGAACAGTACACAGCTGTATCAGCCCTGGAGTCACGCATAGAAACGGCTCTTGGCAAGACAAGGCCTGTAGTTACAAAACCTGACTTGCTTGCCACAAGAAACCCCGTTTCTAAGGTCAGTACCTCAAGGAAATGTTATGCATCTGTCAAAAAGTAGGGCACACTAAAATATCCAAAACTAGACCTTTTAGAGACCAACGTTCCACAAGTGGAACACTTTTAAGCCAGGTTTTAAGTTCTTGGTACCTAAAAGGTTAATACTCCACAAGAGCACCAGTAACTGCAAGGGAGGACGAAGTTGCTTCACGCCTTTCAAGAAACGGGCCACGTCCGGAAGAGCCAGGGCCCACCATTCAGCTGACCCCTGAAACAGGCAAGAGCCGCCACCTGTACTTTAATGAATTAAGGGCCATCCTGTAAAAATTCCAAAATGAGCAGGATCTTAACCGAACAAGGAAGAACCTCTCAATCTTCACACCAAGCCTCAAACACTTGCCAAACCCGCACATAGGCTAAGGAACTGGAGAACTTTCTCGTTCATGGGAAGGCGGCAATCACTGCAGTAGAGTATATATGCTTCAGCAACTGAGCCCCCTCAAGGGCCATACTGTAAGACAAAATCAATTTGAATCTTTGTGAAGAACAGGTCCCTACTGTAACAGATCCCTGTGCGCCAGAAACCGGAGGGGAGAGTCCACCAGGAGCCTTCGCAAATCTGCAAACCAGTCTTCTGGGCCAATCTGGTGTCACCAGAAGTACCATACCCTGTGACTCTCAGTCTTCTGAATCATTCTGCCCAACATGGGCCACAGGGGAAAGGCATACAACAGCTTTTTCTCCGGCCCCTCCATCATGAGGGCATTGATGACCAAAGTCTTTGTATCTCTCCTGCAACTGAAGAAACGAGGGAATTTCGCATTGCGAACAGTCACCAGTAGGTCCATAAATGGAAGGCCCCAGCAATCCACTAATAACTGAAATGCCTCACTTGACAATTCCCATTCTCCTGGATCCAGACTTTGTCTGCTGAGAAAGTTGCTCTTACATTGTATTTTCCTGCAGTGTGAGAGGCTGAGATCTCATGAAGATGCAGTTCCGCCCATTCCATAAGTTGGGATATTTCTTGCAACACTTGCTGGCTCTTGCTTCCTCCCTGCCGATTGATATAGGCCACTGTCATTGCATTGTACGAGATTATTTGGACTGCTCAACCCTACAATCTGTCAACGAACCGCAAGCATGCCAACTGGTCTGCACTTGCTTCCAGCTGATTGATGTTCCAGAGAAACTCTTTTGCACTCCAGCACCCTTGCGCTGTCAGTTCCTGACAGTGAGCTACCCAAACCTGGAGGCTCACAGCTGACATGAGTACTAGCCAGTCCGGAGATCTTAGGGAAGCTCCCTTTCTTAGATGATCTGCTTTTAACTAGAGATGTGAATCGGAACCAGAATCGGTTCCGATTTTGGGTTCAGGGACTATCGGGAAATCTTTTGTGTGCGGTCCGATTGGTTTGTTTTTTATCGGCTGCGCCCGAGCCGATAAACAAAAAACCCACCCCGATCCTTTAAAACACATCCTTTAGCTTCCCCCACCCTCCCAACCCCCCCCCCCCAAAAACTTTTTTAAAGTACCTGGTGGTCCAGTAGGGGTCCCGGGAGTGATCTCCTGTTCTCAGGCTGTCGGCTGCCACTAATCAAAATGGCGCCAATGGCCCTTTGCCTTTACCATGTGACAGGGGCTATCGGTGCCATTGGCCAGCCCCTGTCACATGATAGGAGCAATGGCTGGCCTGCCATTTTCTCCAGTTCACTCCCAAACAAGTCGAGCCTACAAAGGGCAACTTCGTAAGGTTAGACTTCAAGGTTGTATCGCCCAACCATTTCTCAGTCATAACTGACGCTTAACCACTATTACCGAAGCCATACCTAGTTCAAACTGCAGCCTGCATCAACCAAAATGGTGGCTTCTGATTCCATTGCTGCCCTGGAATTCACATCAGATTCATCAATATCCTGAGAGAGCATGAAACGAGAGCAAGCCAACAGGGAACAATAGGAAGCTATCTGCAAACTCATTGCTATTGCTTCAAAAGCCTGCTTAAGGATGGCCTCGATTCTCCTATCCTGTGCATCTTTCAAGTCCGATCCCCCTTCTATGGGGATAATCGTCCGCTTGGTAATGGCACACACAAGTGTATTCACTTTTGGAAAATGCAATTGCTCTCTCACAACTGGATCCAGGAGTTACAGTCCGTCCAAGACTCATCCCCTATGCACCTAAATATGTGGTCAATCAGATGCCCAACTAGGTGCCCAAGTAGGTGCACAACTAAGCGCACAAGCATGAACCGATGGAAACCGAAGTGGGCAGTCTTTGGTGTGCAAAAAAACGCCGTTGCAGCCTACCTCATGGAGAACAAGATGAGCCTGAGAGTGGAGCCTAACTAAAAGGGTGATCAACCCGCCAGGCTGCCCACGTCCCCTGAGCTCCCCCAGAGGCGGGAACAGCCATTGGATCATGTGCCGAGCATGGAGACCGGGGTGGGGAGGAATCCCAACTAAACTCCCCTCTTTCTTTTTTTTTTTTTTCTTTAATTATCCTTTACCTGAACTCAGCCCATCCTGGCTGAGTACGTGGTCAGTCTCCAGCTGCGAGGGCAGCAGGCATAAATCTTCACTGCCACGTTCAGCTTCCTGCACCCGCTTGCCTTTCAACTATTTTGGTTTTTGCTGTTGTTTTTACAGCTAAGCTCATGCTAGTTGCAAACCCAGCTACTGGACCAAGGCGCTCATCTGAGGGACCACAGAATTTACCTCAGGAATTTTCAATTGAGGGAGGGACACAGGAGAGTGGGGCAAATAATCCTTTTCTTATTTTTTTTTTAAGCAATCCCCAGTAGGGAGATACATGTGCCCAAGAAACAAATTGGAAGCCGATCAATAATGCTGGAAAGCAGGACAAATTGTAGTGATCGGTATAATCAGGGATTCTTTATTGGTGTTAGCCCAACTCTGGCCGAGTTTCGCTCTCGCAGGAGCTGCCTCAGGGGCTACTGTACCAATGGTTGCTTGTATTATCTTATATGAATAATATGAGAACTTCACATCATATCAATTGGAATTATGGTAAGTTGACTCAACATAGAGACAGTAACTTTAGAAATCAGAGTGTAATTGATGTTTTGAAAAAACGAACGCCACTCTTAATTGGTACAGTAGCCCCTGAGGCAGCTCTGTGAGAGTGAAACTCGGCCAGAGTCGGGAGATACATGTGCAACAACTGCTGGAGATGGAGAATACTGCTGGACCGATGTCACTGCAGGGGTATATATATATATATACCCTGATGTCAACTTTGCTCTGTCTCCATCTGCTGGTAGAGGTGCATAACCCACTGGGTTTGGATTCACATTTTTTTTGGGGGGGGGGGGGTGGCCTTCTTCTTTGGTCTCTCAGCTCAAAGAGAAAAAGTGCTATGATGCCATGAGCCTTTATGCTCATCTACTTACAGGGATTATTTCATTTTGCAAACCTCCTCCCAGCGCCACAGTGATTCCTGCGTAGCTCGGCCATCACAGTGACAGCTCTCGCCCAAGGACCAGAAGCATTCCTCCCACCAATTCGGTCTGTGTGTATCCTGAATCCCCCCCCCAACCTTCTGGGGGCTGTGAACTTCACCTTTACACTATCCTCTACCCTGGTTTGCCCAAAGAACAGAAGTGGGAGTCAGGAAAATTGAATTACTTTTATGATGAGGGATTTTATTGAGTTTTGTTTTCTCTCCAGTGCTAGCACCATTGAAACTTTTTTTACAGCATTTATTTTCTGGTGATACAATACTTATAATAATAATAATAATAGGGCGAAAGTGCCATGAAGTTATACAGAATGTTGAAAGACTACAGATAGATGCCAGAATATTCCAGAGAGAACTTTTGCATTTCTCATGCATGCAAATTCAGTGCTCAGTGCTGAAAAAGTAATTGATGAAGGAAGGGCAGCAAGCTGAGGGAGAAAGGCGGGAAAGCTGTGAGCACAAACACTCCTAGTCTGGGCAATAAAATCCGAGATCCGCAGACCCTAATGCTGGAGGCAGACTTGGACGTTGTTGCGGTTATGGAAGGGTAGCTCAGTGAGTCTCATGAATGGGATTATGTGCTTTAACTTATTCAGAAAGAACAGAGATGACAGAAATCGGGGAGAATTAGCTCTTTGTGTCAAAAACAATATCCGAGGCAACTGAAATGCAGGGGGTGTAGGGAAATAAGAAGCGCTGTGGGCTGTCTTTAAAAAAAAAAAAAAAGGATGAGAACACTTCCATTTATATTGGTGTGGTCTATAGGCCTCCAAAGCAGATGGAAGAACTGGATAAAGACCTGCCTGAAGATGCCCAAAACGTTTAAAGGAAGGGAGAAGTGCTGCTCGTTGGAGACTTTAATGTGCCTGAGGTGGACTGCAATGTCCCTGCTGCAGAATCTGCAAGAAATAGTGAGCTTGCAGGTGCCCTTCAAGGGGCTCTGCTCAGACAAATGAGGAGAGGAGCGATGCCGGACCTGGTAACCACAAATGGGGAGACTATCTCTAATGTCCAGGTAGGTGCCCACCTGGGCACCAGTGGTCAACAGCCAAGCCACAAGAAGATCAAAGTGCTGGATTCCAGAAAGACAGGATGGGTGGAGCAGAACAACGGTGGTCCAAATTAAAAGGAGCTACAACAAAAGTGACCGACATATATGTAAAAAAGAGGAAATAGGCAAGAGAAAAAGGAAACCGATCTGCTTCCCCAAAGTGGTGGCTGAGAAAATAAAGGCAAAAAGATCAAAAAGAGGAAGAATGTCTGGTGAAAAGAAAGAAACCAGGATAGTCAAAGCTGGAGTGGAAGAAAAGATCACCAAAGAGGTAAAGCGAGGTGACACAGCGTTTTTCAGATATGTCAGAGAAAGGAGAAAGGCCAGAAGTAGCATTGTAAGATTGAAAGGAGTCAAGAAACAAGGTGTGGAGAAAGATGAAGAAATAGCAGGAATAGTAAATAAACACTTCCATTCAGTTTGCACTAAGGAAGACTTTGGAGAAGAAGCTTTGCTGGTTAGCAAGACTACAGATGAGAGTGAGGTAGCTACATCCCCATTTACAGAGTAGCGTATACGGGTAGAACTACCAAATCTGAAAGTGGACAAGGCCATGGGTCGGATGAGATAAATCCCAGGACACTGAGGGAGCTCAGAGGAGTCCTAGAAGTTCTGCTGAAGGACCCATTCAATAGATCCTCAGAGACAGGGGAGGGGCCGCAAGACTGGAGAAGGGAGGTTGTGGTCTCGTTTCACAAAAAGTGGTATCAGGGAGGAGGCTGGAAACTACAGGTCAGTGAGCCTTACCACAGTGGTGGGAAAATTAATGGAGTCTGCTGAAGGAAAGGATATGAACTATCTACAAACCAGTGGATTACAGGATCCAAGGCAACATGGTTTTCCCAAGGAAAAGTCCTGTCAAACAAACTTGACTGACCTTTTTGACTATAGAACTGGATCAAGGAAGAGTACTCGATATGGTTTATTTGGATTTCAGCAAGGCTTTAAATACAGTCAGCATAGGAGTCTCATGAATAAAATGAGAAGCCTGGGAGTGAGTCCCAAGGTGGTGGAATGGATTTCAAATTGGCTGACTGACAAATGTGAACAAGTAGTGGTAAATGGAACCTACTATGAAGAAAGAAAAGTGATAAGTGGAGCTCCTCAAGGATTGGTTCTTAGGACCGGTTCTGAGCAACATCTTTGTAAGTGACATGGTGGAGAGGTTAGAAAATAAAGTTTGTCTTTTTGAAGATGACACTATGATCTGCAACAGAGTAGAGAGAATGAGAAGTCTGAGGAATGGTTGAAGGTTTGGCAGCTGAGATTCAACACCAAAACGTGCAGATTCAGGAATTTTGGATTTGGCAAACCAAAGGAGTTGTATGTGATGGAGGACAAAAAACTGATGAGTAAGGCCCGGGAGAGAGACCTCAAAGTGATAGTATCTGATGAACTGAAGGGGGCAAAGCAATGTGACAAGGCAAATGCTAAGGCCAGAAGAATGCTGGGATGAACATAGAGAGGCATAGCCAGCAAGAAAAAGGAGGTGATGATGCCTTTGTACAAATCTTTTGGTGAGGCCTCCCCTGGAGTACTGTGTTCAGTTTTATTTATTTATTTATTTATTTAAAAACTTTTCTATACCATCGCTAAGTCATGTACCATCACAACGGTTTACAAATAGGCACAAAATAAGGTATATATAGGTAGTTTATCGTACATTTAACAGGTGCCAGTGTCAGTTCTGGAGACCGTATCTCAAAAAGGATAGAGACAGAATGAAAACGATCCAGAGGAAGGCAACCAAAATGGTGTGTGGTCTGCACAGAAATACTTATATATATTTAGGTCCTTCAGTTTAATTTCATATCTATATAAATAAAAATGTAAATGTTCATTTGTTCAAAATCTTAAATCTCCGAAAGTTCTTCACCGATTGCTTTGAAATTTTGACACAACATTGCATTCGAATACGCGCGTGTTTTTATATACCTATATTATATAGATGTCACACCTGTGACAGGTAAAAACATGCTTTTTGGGAAAAACAGCGCCATCTGTTGGACGTAAAAGCAACACACGCTATCTACAATATAAATGGGCTCTGACCGACGGTCCGCAAATGCGCAGTAGAGAGCAGCTCTACCGCGCATGTGCGGACCATAGAGCTCTGCGCTACATGCTGGGTGTCACAGAGGGGAGGAGAAAAGGGCAGATGAGTCGCAGCTCCGAGAAACGGCTCAGCCCGTTCCTCCGCCGCTGGGGAAAGGGGAGGGAGTAGGGACAGCTGGACAGTTACACACAGGAGGAGGAAAGGGTAGAAGAGTCGCCGAGCCAGTCCGTCCACCGCCGGGGAAAGGGGGGGGGGGGAGGAGGGACGGCCAGAGCAGAGCAAATGCAGTAGAAAGCGGCTGTGAAGAGATCACAAGCAGCTGCAGCCTTCAGCAGCCAATGCGCAAAGAGCTGAACAGAGAACAGCTCGCCCTCCTCCCCCGCCCCCTCTGCAGATAAGGAGAAGCCAAGTAAATATCCCGCAACTGGGGGGGGGGGAGGGGGAAGGCAGTGCTGTCAAGCCACCCGTGGGTCTCAGCCACCACGGGAAAAATTTACATGGGCATCGCTCCACCCCTACTCCCAGCAAAGCACTGTCACGAAAGTGTACGCCAGAGCCCTGCTCCCTCCTCCCTCCTCCCTCTCAAGCCCCTGATCGGATTTCTTAAAGGCACAGGTCTCCCAGAAAGAGCAAAGTAAGCTAGGCAACGTGTCCCAAATCTGCTGCAGTGCCTGCCGCCTGCCCTTTGCGAGGGGGGGACGGGGACGGAGTGTTTTCCTCACTCTCCCAGACACAACAGGTGTGGGAACTTTGCAAGCTCTTGCAAGTGCTGAGCAAAGACTTAGGTGGAGAGGGAACAAAAATATCACCCGTTTTAACTGTGTGAGAGAGAAGTGTGTTAATGTGCGCTGAAGGCGAGTGTGAGTACCAGAGAGAGAGGGAGACTATGTGAGGGATTGTGTATGTGTGTGAGAGGGATTGGGCGTGCATGTTTGAGGGACAGAGGGAGAGTGTATGTGCAAGAGAGAGAAAGAGAGGACGCCTAAGTAGGGGGCTGTATGAGAGAGAGAGTCTCTAACCCCCCACCCCAGCTCTCCACTTATAGGTTAGAGTGGAAGGGGTTGAGTGTAGAGGGGAATGGGAGAGCAAAGGAGTTAGGGCCTGTAAGGATAGAGTGAAAGGGGTCTGAGCCTGTCCCTCCACTGGGGAAGGGGGGAGGGAGTTGGGATGGCAGGACCACTACGCCTCGTGAGATCCCCCCTCGGCCACCGCTGCAGCTCCTACCACCACTGCTGCCTCTGGCCCTTCTTGGTGCTGGGGGGGAGCGGAGCAGAGCAAAGATGTAGGAGGAGAGGGAACAAAAATCTCAGCTTGTACTAAATATTTTACGATTCCATTTCAATGTTTCCGATTGCATTGTTAAATTGAATTTTCATAGATTTCAATTTATTTTCATTTTGATTTAATTATTTCGTGTGACATTGCGTTGGAACTGAGCTGTGTCGTTTACCATACCGTTCATTTACTGAGTATAGTTTATGTTTTTTCTTTTTTCATTCTTTTTCATTTCTAGAATTATGCGGTTTACATCTAGACACGGATTGCTTCTCACATGGACAATTATATGTTGCGTGTTCTAGAGTCGGCAAACCAGACAATCTCTATATCTGCACAGACAATGGAACAACAAAAAATATTGTATCCCCACAAGCATTGTGAAATTAAACATATTAGAAACGTGCGCTTTCTCTTTTCTTTCTTTTCCATTTAATCAGACTGAGCCACAGCAACGCGTGGCCGGGTACAGCTAGTATATATATATATATATATATATATACACACACACACATATATATATATATATATATATATATATATATATATACCCTGGAGGAGAGGACAGGCAGAGGAGATATGATACAGACTTTCAAATACATGAAAGGAATTAATGATGCACAAAAATTTCGATCTTTTTCCAATGGAAAGAGTTGTAAAACTAGGGATCATAATATGAATAAGAGGGAAGGAACAATGTCAGGAAATATTTCTTTGTGGAAAGGTTGGTGGATGCATGGAATGCACGGTGAAGACAAGAACGGCAATGGAAGTGAAAAGGATGTGGGGCAAATACAGAGGATCCCTAGTGGTTTGAGCAGGGATGGCCATCTCCAGTCCTGAAGAGCCACAAACAGGCCAGCTCTTCAGGATATCCACAATGAATATGCATGAGATAGATTTGCATATGCACTGCCTCCATTGTGTGCATATCTATCTCATGCATATTCATTGAAGGCCTGGCCTGTTTGTGTCTCTCGAGGACCAGAGTTGGCCACCCCTGAGTAAAAGAATAGAAATGAAGAAATGAGATAACTTCTGTTACACCTAAAGTTTACATTTCTGCTTGGGGGTAACCTGCATGGAGCAATAGTTACTACCCTTAGCAGAAGGTTTGGAGGTAACCTGCACATAGTGGCTGTTACTAGGGATGTGAATTGTTTTTTGACAATTTAAAACAATCGTCAAATATATTTTAAATTGTCAAAAATCGTTAGAGCCGCGATACAATAGCAATTCCCCCGATTTATCGTCAAAAAATCGTAAATCGGGGGACCCCTGCTGGACCCCCAGGGACTTTTGGCCAGCTTGGGGGGGCCTCCTGACCCCCACAAGACTTGCCAAAAGTCCAGCGAGGGTCCGGGAGCGACCTCCTGCACTCGTGACGTCGGGTGACAGGAACCAAAATGGCACCGGCGCTACCTTTGCCCTGTCATATGGTAAGGGCAAAGGGCCACCGGCGCCATTTCTATTAACGCAGCTGTGGCCCGAGAGCGGGAGATCGTGCCGGGACCCCCCCCCCCCCCCCACTGGACCCCAGGTAGTTTAAAACATTTTGGGGGGCTTCGGGAGAGTGGGGGAGGGTTTTAGGGTTGTTTTGGTGTGCCGGTTTTCCCGCCCTCCCCCAATTTATGATTTTTTACCAAAAAAAACCATGACGATCAGATTTCCCTCTCCCCCCCAGCCAAAATCGATCGTTAAGACGATCGATCACACGATTCACATCCCTAGCTGTTACTACCCTAAAGAAACTTGCTAGGCAGACTAGAAGGACCGTTTGGTCTTTATCAACCATTATTACTATGTTGCTATGATATAAGATCAGATCAATGGGGATTTGACAGTTTGCCCTACCTGAACACAAATCCAGACTGTAAGCTCTTCGAGCCAAGGACTGTCATGGCTGAAACATCACATTTATGATAGCCACAGCTGGAGACAGACTCGCCACTTTATGGCTGTTTTTATTTTCTAGGTTTCGATGGGTGGAAGAGATAAAAGAAGGAAAAGAGTATGAGGTAAAGGGAAGAGAGTGGAGGGGAACGTGTAAGAGGAGGAGGAGGAGGCATAGGAGGAAAGGAGAATGAAAGGAGATGCAGGGGAAGACGATTTCAAAGTGGCAAAAAGGAAGAGGTAACACAAGAGGGAAGCAGAAAGATAGAGGCACTAGGGATTAGGGGGAATTAGAGGAGGCACAAAGGGAGTTAAAGGGGAAAATATGAGAAGGGGCGAAAGGGGAAGAGATAATATGGGGGCAAAATAGTGTAGAGACACTTTGGCCCTACTGGAGTGACTGTGCCTTGACAAAGGGTTAATATTCTCCAGAGTAGAACCTGTTCTGATTTGCATATTCCCAATTGGGGAGCGCAGTACTCGTTATCTGCCAGTAGGTGGTAGTGCAGAACCCCTGTGCGAGTGAAAGGTCCAGTTCTAAGCTGGGTCCACTACCGAGAGAAGAAGCAGTAAAAAGAGGAGGGCGTGGTGGAGAGCTGGGGGGGGGGGGGGGGGGGGCTTCCTGGAGCCTCTGATTGGCTGAGACCCTGGGTGGGCTTTGTCTGCTCTAACCCAGTGTAGTTCCCTGGTAAACTGAGGGGCAGCAACCGCGAAGAAGCTTTCTCCTGTGCTCATAAGAGACGCTAACAAAGTGACAACGCGACTGCATAGGCCATTGCATTTGTTCTTTTTCCTGCACCTGTTCATCTTCGATGATCTAAACGCGCTGTAAATATTTGTGAATCGGAACCTGGTGACTCTTTTTTTGAGTAAGCAGGAGCTGGGGAAGAAGAGAATGAGAGGGGGACAGGAGAGAAGAGACAGCGAGAGCGTGAAGGAGTGCACACAGCTCCCTGGACAGCCTGAGCCCCCCACGCGGGCTGAAGTTAGAGAGCAGGCCTGCAGAGGCGCTCTCCCAGGCCGACAAAGACGGATATTTAAAAAAAAAATAAAAAAGCGTGGCAGAGAGAGGAAGCTGGACAGAGCCCCTGGGGATGCAGAGCTAATCGGAGGGAATTTTCCCCTTGTGCTGCTGTTTGTGGGGGATCTAGCACGGGCCCCGGATAGTGAGGAAAGCTATTGCATTTCTTTAGAAGCTGGACAGAGTTAGGTGGTTCTTTCCTTTTCCAAACGACTCTAGGGCGACCACCACTAATCATCACTGGGCTATCTGCTCCGCCTCGGCCCCGATCGGATCAGATGTTCCCTCTGAAAGAGCCACAAGCTCCCCCAGAAAAGCGTGGGGAGCCGTAGACGGAGCCTGACATACTGCAGAGAGAGGAAGCATCAGGGGGGGGTGAGAACTGAAGTGAGGTGCAGGTGGGAAAAGATGATGAGAGCCATACAAGAGGGAGATAGAACGAAACATGAGAGAGAGAGAGAGAGAGTGAGAGAGCACTGATGGGGATGAGAAAAGTTAAACACACAGCAAGGGCAGGGAATGTAAAGGCCACGGGGGCAGAAAAGATTGTAAACAGGCAAAGATTAATAGAATAGAATAAAGTATGATGGGAGAGAGAAAGCAGAAAAAAACCCCCAACAAGACAGTAACTCATAAAGAAGAACCGACAGAAAAATGAAAGTTAATGGAATATGGATTACTATACAGAACAGAAAATAAAGAAAAATAGTAGGAATAAGGGAGATGGGATTGGCTAATGAAAGCGATGTATATAGAAAAGATGATAGAGAATGTGGAGAGACACCAGGGTTTGAAAGAGCTGTACCAAAAACTGGGTGTTATTTCCTGGACTCCGGTGTGCCGTCTTAAATGAATATATTTAATTAGAATAATATTGGATGCATAGATTTTATTAATTTCAGTGACAGGATAAAGCATCAAGCGTAGGGATCGTGGCAGAATCCCCCAGTTTCAATTTTGCCTTTGTTTCATAGGGACTGTGAATTTGTTTTTTTTCCTTCTGTGTAACTGAAAATATATTAATAGTAAGAAAAAAAAAATTGTTGACTTAATATCCTGCAAAATTATTTTTATTCCCATGTAAGTAAAACATATAGCCACTACGTTAATAATGATATCAAAAGCCACTGCTCACTGCGATAGCAGAAATTAATCTCAGTCTAGCACGGTTCTGTCAAGCTTTGCTAATGCACCAGCTGTTTTTGCATTCTGTTGCAGCTGTGAGCAGTATTAATAGAAATTAATGTCATATAAACGGTGGTGATGAGTGGTGTGGAAATTCTGGAGATGCTTTTCACCAGTAATTAGAGCCACGGCACGCAAGCCCAGAAACGAGGGAGAATGTGGGCTCACACGCTGCTTAGTGTGTGAAGGCAGTCAAAAAAAAAAAAAAAAGCAAACAGTGAAATGAAATAAAAAGGAGAATATCATATTACCTTTCTATTGAACCGTGGTGTGACCGCACCTTGAGCATTGTGGGCAGTCCTGGTCACCCTATCTCAAAAAAAAGATACAGCAGGAGGACTGCAGAAATGTGAGGAACCTTCTGCGGCAGCGCAGTTGATGCAGCCTCGTAAGCGAACCCACTAGGCCCACGCCAACAGCTGGCGAACGGGACTGGGACTGGAGCGCAGCTGCATCTAGAGCAACCCCGTTCCATGCAGGTTGAACCTCTGAGTTCCTGGGGTTGGCGGGGCTTAGGCGAGGGCAATATAGTGAGGCGGAGTCCGGGGGCAAGGCCAAGCTCTGAACAGACTGTGGTGGAACAGTTACCAGGAGCTGGCCGGAGGTCGAGGCGGGCAGCGAGCAATGGTGCAGGCAGAGTTTCACAGCTCAGGTCAGCAGCTGGCAAGAGGATAGTCCGGGTCCAAGGCAGAGGTCAGAAGCAAATAGACCGGAGAAGGACCGGGATGAAGGAAAGCCAAGGACAGAGTGGGCAAGACAGGCTGAGTAAGGCAAGGCAGGCCGGAACCAAAGCAGGAGCAACACTCACACTGCAGCCAAGCAGGGAGATCTGTTGCTGCGGCAATCCTATCGAGCGCGACCGGACCTTTCATACCCAGCCGCGTGACGTCGTTGCTGTGCGCCGGTAGCCAGGTTTTCTGACGTGGGTGCTTCATAAAGCACTGCGCCGTGCGCGCACACGCCCAGGGAGCAACGCTGCTGACAGCATCGCGGCAGCATTACTGTCTCTTCAGAGGCCATCAGTGTCCTGGAATGACTGCTGCCGGTCATGGGACGACCCTGCGACCGGCAAACGTTACAGTACCCTTCATTTCTAAGCACTCTCCCGAGGCCTCTACGTTTGGGTTTTTTGAGGGAACTGATGATGTAACTGCTGTACCATCGGAGGGCCTTGAAGGTTGGATGCAGGTTCCCATGAGTTTTCTTCTGGGCCCAAGGTTTTTCCAGGAAATCAGATATTCCAGACAATTACAATGTCTCCTAGAGTCTAAGATTTCCTGGACCATTTTTTTTTTCTCCAAAATCATTTTTATTAAGCAAGACATGAGATAGAATAACAATCTTATAACGCTACAGAACATTATTACTCAGAGATACAATACAATGGAAACAGCATCACAATTCAAAAATATGCATATCCCCCAATTTGCAGAGAACTCCCATCTTGCAGTTTTATTCTATAGTCCCTCCCAAGTATCACATCCTACCGAAAACTTTAAACCCTTCTGTAACTACCCACAACACATTCATACCCATGCATACCACCACGCTCACCTACCTATCCCCTCTCCCTCACGTACGCAGGAGCCTTGACTAAGTGCTCTTGACTATTTTCCAAATCGGCGAGTTGCCAAATTCTTGAGTCTTAGTCTCATCTTGCAAGATACTGAATGCAAAAAACATTCCCAAGTTTTCACATAATGTTCTGACATTGATTGGCCTACATAACAGGCGTCATATCTTTCTATTTGCATAATTCACTCTGTCCACACTGCAGTATAATGAGGATCTTCTGAAATCCAGTCTTTCAAAATGCATCGGCGTGCCATTAACAAGGCAACGGTAGCAAAGTGACATTGCCCCTTAGTCATTTGGGGACACATTGATCTCATTCTTTCTATATCACCCCATAGCAAAATCTCTCCTAGGAGAGGCAATGGTGTCTGTATATACAAGTATATAAACATTAAATAATTTGTTTGCAAAAGTTAGATGTTTTAGAGCAGGTAAAAGAAAAGGTGAGTGGAAGAACCCACTTCCATCTTGCATTTGTGACATAAATGAGTATACTATGTACCAATCCCATTTTTTTGTAACTGCAACCTATCTGCTTGGCTATGAAGAAAGACCTTCTATTGCAGAGCTTCCCAAACGTTTAGCCAATGTGACCCTATTTTACCACTTGAAAATTCATGTGACCCCAGAGGATGACCAAACCAGAAGAGCGGGGGTGTGGTTCATCTGCAACAATCACCCTCCCCTCATTCCAACTGATTCTCCACCCTCTCCAGTTGTGGCTTTCTCTTAACCTCCATTCCCCTCCAGATGACATTCTCTCACAACTTCTGCCACTCCAGCTGATCCCCTCTTACATCTTCCAGCTCTTCTCACCTTCTCAGTCCATCCTCTGTCTCTCTCACCTTCTCCAGCCCTTTTCACATCCTCCTAGCTGAACCTCTCATCTCCAAGTCATTTCTATAACCCCCAATTGTTCCTCTGTCATCCTCTCCCTCTCACCCCATTCCTTTGCCCCTCCAACTCTTTGATCTCACCCCCCCCCCCCAATTGATACCCTCTCACCCACAGGTCCTCTCTTGCATCCCCCAGTATCTTCTGTCATTCCTCCCCTCACCTTCCATAGCCAGTCCCTCTCCAACTGATCCAACCCTTAAACCTTTCCTGCATCTGATCCCTCCTTTCCAACAGCTCCTTCTCCAAGCATCCCTTTGGGCCAGGGTCAGCAGCAACATTTTCCTTTGGGCCCCGGGCCAAAAGTGAATGAGAAGTAGGGCAACATTTTTCTCTTGGGGTAGATTCAGTGGTGAGTGGGTGAGCAGCAGCGACAGTCTTCACTTTCCTTTGCACACTCAGCGCACCCTTCCTCTCATGGCTGGTCCAAAGCCTGATCTGCAAGTGGCAGCAGAATTAATAATGAAAGTCAGTACAGATTCTAGGAGCCAGTGCAAGGTCACAGGCCCTGCAGCAGCCTCAATCCATTTTCATGCAGGCTTCCTGTGACTGCGTAAACCCATGCGAGGGCGAGACCACTGCTGGACCTTTGAGTGCATGCTGGCTTACAGGCCCCATGCTGACTTCCACTAGTAGTGCTGCTGGCAGCGTCTGAAGAACACTGCCTTTTGAGGCACTTGTGACCTCAGCTGGAGGTTTTGTGACCCCATTTGGGGTCCTGACCCACGGTTTGTGAAGCCCTGTTCTATTGTATTTCCTTTTAGTTGACCACCATTGGAGTTTGTGGATATCTTCCAACATCTTATTAAATTCCTTCACAGATTATGACACTCCAAGTTCGCATTTCCAGTAATTCACTAGGTCTTCCAGGGTCTCAGGGTCAATGTGGCTTTTACAAAACTTATACCAATGTGCTATGGAGTTCTTTCCCAGCGCTATGCGTTCCATCTGAGCAGTCATATGAATATCTGACTGAAAGAGATGTCTTATGGATATCTAAAGAGAGGAAATAATTTCTTACAAGAAACCAAAGAAATGCCTGTTGGGAATTGGAAAAACACTCTGTAGCTGTTGAAAACTCATAAAACAGCAGGCCTCCTTATCTATCATCTGATGTATACCTTGCAACTCCCATCTCTTCAGATCTCAGAATAATTGACTATCAATCCCAGGTAAAAAATGCACATTACTCTGAAGAGGCAAAAAGAGTGATCCACGTGCTGACAGGCTGAATTGTTTTCATATATATCTCCACAGGGTCTTCATAGATTTCATCAATATGTTTCCTTTTGCATCTTTCGGCAAAGAAGCTTCTGAAGTATGAATAAGCACCACCAGAGAATGAGGCACAACCTTCTCCTTCAAAATAGGAGAAGTATCAAATTTGAATCTATCCCCAATATATTCCCCAATGAAAGGCATTTGGCACGCCAGATTGTAATGATGAAAATATGGAGCATCAATATCCCTTTGATCCTTTGACATACTCATCTGCCATAACTTATTTTTGGTTGTTTGACATTCCATAGAAACCATATAAACAGTGATTTCAAAAAAGCCAAATCGGTCATCTTTAACCAGCACGGCAACATCTGTAAGCGATATAACAAATTGGGCAAAAACACCATTTTGAAAAGAGCATTTCTTCTGAACAAGAAGATGGGTAGATCTTTCTATACTTGTAACTGATGGGCAAAGTCATCCAATAATTCCCTAAAGTTGTACTCTTAGAGAGACCCTAGGTGCGAGGGTATCCAGACCTCCAAGTATTTAATATTGTGCACATTCCATCTAAATGGAAAGGGGTCTTGCCACTTATCTACTAAAGACGAAAATCAAGGCATAGCGTCTGACATCAAAAGTTATAATGAGACCTACAAATGACTTAAATGTAGAAAAACACCACATAATAGGTTCCATCGCTTGGGTAGCATTGTTCAAAAAGAGTAATATATCATCTACAAACAGACACATTTTTATTTTTTTCTTGCCAATTGTTATGCCAGCAATATCTGGCTGCTTGTCAAATTCCAAAGCTAGAGGTTCTAAAGTCAATATTAAAAAAAAAGAGGGGAATGAGGGGCACCCCTGTCTTGTTTCTCCCTCTAATGGAAATTCCTCTGACAGAGCCCCATTGGCATGGATACTTAGCCAAAACATAAACTGCCAGTTGACTTTTTTTCTTATTTTATTTTTATTGGAATTTAAGATCAATTCGAATACAAACATATTTGATTAAGAAACACAAAGATACAGCAGAAATTACAATAACAGCAAAATAAATAAAACAAATAAACTGTATCCTTATTTTATATATCACCTTATATGGGGAGATTTAGAAATGGTCATAGGGCTAGTCTTTACATATTCCAGAAACATTGACTCCTAGCCTCACAGATCTTTATGTGAGCAATTTTGAAGAAAACTTTTTATATACTTCTCCATTTTTTGCGCATGTAATTGCCTGGTCAAGGTATATTGTTGATGTATTCTTTTTATGGTCATCATCTTCAGCATATCTTTTACAATTTTTCTCTTGGTTAAACTCATTGGACAACAACTTGCAATTTTCAGTGTAATACCATGACCAATGTATCCCTTTCCTTGACATCCTGTTTTATCGGGACCAGTATATGATTGCCAGTACTCTGTTTCGTAAACCTATTGATAGAAACAATCTCTTGGTTTTTTTACAAGTTATCACCCACAGTGTTTAAAGATTAACTTACCGGTTGTCCAATTTTTTGCGGATTCGGTGCTTGTGTTCTAGTATGCAAGACTTTGTTGAACATTCTCAGATTTTAAGAACTCGACTCTTAGAGCATTGATACCCTTTCTCGGTTATTAAATGTGCTTACAAACGTGCTGAGAACGTGGAAAGGACAAGGCTACTTGGCAATTGAAGGCTGTTTTCATTAAGCTGGTAGTACCTAGAATGAGGGCTTTTGCAGCATAACCTATTATTATGTGTATGTGGTTTTTGTGAGATTATAGAAAAATAATAAACATATATACATGAGGGGTTATGTTGGTAATGACCAGACACAATAGCTGGGAGAGATGGGCAGCAGACTCTGGCTCACACCTACATATGCAGTCCCAGTCGGGGAATTTAACCCCTTGCTATCTGGTCTGGAGGATGGCCATTTGCTATCAGCTCTCCAACATGTCCTGCTTTTCAGGTTTCGGCTGCTTGCCACCAAGCAACTGCACTCAGCTCTTTTAGGAAAAGATGAAGACTAGGTCACAAAGTGCCTTGAAGTGCACAACGCAAGTTTTTCTGCAGCGTGTTGTACAGTATCATAAAGATAACCAATTAAGAAACTGGAGGAGAAGCAAGAAATGGCAGAGCAATCTGATTCCTACAAGAAGCCCAGCTGCTAAGCTTTCAGACAACCAGGGGATATTAGAGTTGGCTTGAGGAAAAGCAATAATAAGAAAAATAAATCTTATAGTAATCCAGCCTAGATAAAAATCACATAAAAAAAGTGAAAAAGGAGGATAGGCTTCATCCTTTTGAAGAGCTGTGAAGGAAAACACATTTTTTAATGAACAAAGTATGCAAGCAGGCATTAGGAGCTCATTTTACATAGTGAGTGTGGGGAGTGGAGATCTGGAGACTTGGATGAGGCATAAGCAGAAACAGTTAGAGCACAAAACAGAGAGGAATGAAGGTCAGTGTGGGGTATCTCCAGCAGCAGACTCATACAGCAGGTAACAATTTCTAAACGGGTTATGTACCCCCACCAGCAGATGGAGACGGAGCAAGCTGATGTCACAGTACATGTACCCCTGCAGTGACCTCAGCCCGCCAGTATTCTCCATCTCCAGCAGATGATGGGATGTGCATTTCCCCACAGGGGATTGCTTCAATTTTAAGAAGGAGAATTAAGGAAGAAAATTACCTCCCCACTCTCCTGCAGAGATACCAAATGGTCCCTCCCCCAGTTGAGATTTCCTGAGGTGATTTCCAAGATCCCTCAGAGGTGTGCCTTGGCCCGGTAGCTGGTTTCTGGCGTGGGCTTAGCTGCTTGAGCAGTTAAAAGGCAGCGGGTGCTGGAAGCGGAGCGTGGCGGTGACAGCAAATGCCCTCCCCCCCCCCCCCCCCCCCCAGCTGGAGACCGTCTCTGTGCTCGGCCAGGTAAGGCTGAGCTCTGGTAAGTTTAACAAAAAAAGGAACGTACAGAGACAGTGGGAGGTTTTACTTGCAGGCCTTCTTCCTCCCTCCAGTCTCCGTGCTTGGCACGGCTGTTCCGATGTTCGTCCCGCTCCACGGGAGGTCGAGGGACATGGGCAGCCTGGCGGGTTGAGCAGCCTATTTAGGCTAGGCCCCGCTCCGAGACTTTTCCTGCGCACTATGTAGTAGGCACAACGGCTTTTCGCGTGCTTTATTAGGCTGCTCTCTACAGGCTTGTGGGTTCGGCGTGAGCGTCTCACTCTGCGCCCAGTTTTAGGGGCCTAGGTGTATGCGCATAAATATTGGATACATAGCTTTTTGAGCACCTAGTTGAGCGCCTAGGTGGGTGCACATAACTATTGGACACATATCTTTTTGGGTGCCTAGTTGAGCGCATATAAAAATATATATATAAAACACAGCTAGACGCACGCCTTTGGTCACTGCTCAGCGCATTGTCGGCCATCGTGGTGCCTGTGCCTAAGAAGTCTAAGTGTCTTTTTTCTTTGCATTGCTTGTCATATTCGGGCATCTCAGCTAGGAGTGCCCACTGCATTGTGCCATCGCTGTTTGGAGGCTCAGGGTGAATTGTCTTCCTCTGATATCACTCTGCCTGGTTCTTCCCAGCTGGATGTGGGTTTGGGTAAGGATGTTTCCTAACTGGTTCCTCAGCAGGGGAAAGTAGCGCAGTGAGTGCTCCCCAGATACCTCCCAGTCTGAATGCTTCTTCTTTTTCATGGGTAGAGTTTTTTTTTCCAGGGTGGTGCAGTCCTCGGCTCTGTCCCAGGCTCCTAGGGCAGAGGCACAATTGGGAACCTTGCCTTCTGATACCCCTCTAACGACAGTGGCTCTTTTGGCTGGAAATCCGAACGGCACAGATGATAACTCCGATCCTGCCTCTCTTGAGGATGGGGAAATCCTCCCGCCCCCTCCAGACTGGAACCATATAGAACCATGTGGCGGTTCTTTCCAGGGGCGGATCCTCGATGACGACCGGCCCGGGGATTCGCCGCCCCGGCCGGCCCTGGAGATACCACGTGGTCTGCCGAGCGCGACTCTGTCACAGCCGCGCTCGGCAGACCACGTGACCAGAGCGACCGGCCCTGGTTCTTTCAAAAAGATGAACTGCCAGCCTTGATTTCCCAGACTTTATCTATGCTTGGTGTTCCTGGGGCGGATTCTGCTTCTGAGCCAAAGAGAAACCCTATTTTGGTTTCCTTGCGTAAAGCCTCTTACCCCGTGATGGAAGCCATTCAAGAATTGATTGATCTTGAGTGGGATGCCCCAGGGGCTAATTTCAAAGGGGGCTGGATTTTGGAAGACCTTTACCTTCTGGATCAGTGATAAGAGAGCACTTTTGTTTTCTGAAGGTAGATGCACTTGTGTGTGCAGTCTCCAAGCGACCACTATTCCCGAAGGAGGAGTGGTCTTGAAGGATGCTCATGATAAAAAGATTGAGACTATGCTTAAGCGAGCATTTGCAGCTGTGGCAATGTCCTTGCAGATCACTTCTTGTTGTTTCTTGGTGACTTGCTCTTGTTTGCTTCTCTCCAAGGAGGTTGATGACTCTGCAGTACATCCCAGATCAGTTATGGAACCTGCTGCTGCCTTTTTGGCTGATGCGGGCTGTGATTTGGTCTGTACTTCAGCCAGAAGGGTGGCTTCAATTGTGGCAGCCAAGCATCAGTTATGGTTGAGAAATTGGTTGGCTGATGCGGCCTCCAAGGCTAATCTCACCAAGTTGCCTTTTAACGGTTCACTCTTGTTTGGTAGCAAGTAGGAGAAGATGGCCAGTAAGTGGGGGAAAATCTCTAGTTCCTCATTTTCTGGAAGAGAAGAGACGTGCACAGCGCTCCCTTGTCATGTGAGGTCATGCTAGATGTTCCAGGTGCTTTGACCCTATAGTGGATCGAAATTTCAGAGGACTCGGCCCTTCAATAGGTCTCAGTCCCTTTATTCCCGACAGCCCAGAAGAGGCAAAGGCTCGGGTGGTGGACCCTCCCGAACCTCCCTATGAAGGTTTGCTGGCCCACCCCCAGGAACAGGAGATAGTGGATTGCCTCTCTCTCTCTTATCAGAGGTGGGTCGAGATCACATCGGATCAGTAGGTCCTGGAGGTGATACAAGCAGGATATGTGCTGGAGTTTCACAGTATTCCTCGGGACGTGTTCATGGCGTCTCCCTGCCACTCCTCGCAGAAGAAGTAGGTGGTGAAGGATACATTGGCTGCAGGCTGTGGTCCCAGTGCCCACATCTCAAGAAAATACGGGGCAACATTCCATTTATTTGGTTGTGCCAAAGCGGTAGTGTGTCAATTGTCATCTGCGAGTGAAGCATTTTTGCATGGAAACACTGTGCTCTGTGATCATAGCAGTGCAGTCAGGGGAATTTTTGACCGCTCTGGATCTGTCCGAGGCTTATATTCACATTCCCATCTGACTGAAACATCAATGCTTCCTGCAGTTCGTGGTTTTGGGACACCACTTTCAGTTTGGAGCGCTGCCCTTTGATCTGGCCACCACTCCTAGATCCTTTTCCAAGGTAATGGTGGTATTTGAGGCAGCACTGAGAAAGGATGGAATATAGTACACCTTGGACAACTGGCTGATTCACGCCAAGTCGCCGGAAGAGAGCTGCCTGGTGACTACTCAGTCGCTGGAATACCTGGGATTTCGATTCGACATGCAGCAAGACAAGGTATTTCTGCCAGAGGCTCAGATTCAGAAGTTGCTAGCCCAAATCTACCCATTGTTGTCAACTCTGCGCCTGACTAAATGGGCTTACCTGCAGGTCCTTGGCTTATTTGCGGTGACCCTGGAAGTGGTACCATGGGTGAGGGCGCATATGGCTAGTATTGAAAACAGATGTGAGTCTCCTTAGTTGGGGTGCTCACTGTCAAGAGCTAACGGCACAAGGGCACTGGAGTACAGAAGAGTCTCCGTGGAACATCAATCGGCTGGAAGCCTAGGGCCATTCAATTGATACGTTTACAGTTCGGTGGCAGACTGCAAGGTCGATCAGTCCGCATAATGTTGAACAATGCCACGACCGTAGCTTACATCAATCAGCAGGTGTCACTAGAACTAAATCAACTTATGGAATGGGCAGAGTGCATCTCCAGATGATTTTAGCCTCACACATTGCAGACAAGGACAACATGAGCAGACCTTCTCAGCAGGGCGATGGTCGCCCGTATGACATAGTGAGGGCAAAGGTAGCGCCGGCGCCATTTTGAAGATTGGCAATACGGCCCGCGTGCAGGAGGTCGCTCCCGGACCCCCGCTGGACTTTTAGCAAGTCTTGTTGGGGTCAGGAGACCCCCCCCCAAGCTGGCCAAAATTCCCTGGGGGTCCAGCGGGGGTCCGGGGGCAATCTCCTGCATGCGTGACGTCGGGAGTCAGGAACCAAAATGGCGCTGGTGCTACCTTTGCCCTGTCACTTGATAAGGGCAAAGGGCCACCGGCGCCATTGCTCTTAACGCAGTCGTGGCCAGAGAGAGGGAGATCGCGCCGGGACTCCCCCCCCCCCCCCCCCCACTGGACCCCAGGTAATTTAAAACATTTTGGGGGGGTTCAGGAGGGTGGGGGATTTGTTTTAAAGGTTCGGGGTGGGTTTTAGGGTTTTTTTGGTGTGCCCGTTTTCCCACCCGCCCCCGATTTACGATTTTTAACGATTTAAAAAAAAAAAAAACACGATGATAAGATTTACCTCCCCCCCAGCCAAAATTGATCGTTAAGACGATCGATCACACAATTCACACCCCTATTGGCAACTCTACACAATGTGAAGTTTCCACAATTCTTCAGTCACAGACGAGATCTGAAGTCATTAGGGATCGATGCCTTAGTGCAGGAGTGGCCGGAAGACAAGTTGCTGTATGCCTTTCCTCAACACAATTTATTTATTTATTTAAAAGTTTTTATATACCGCTCAATGGATAAATATATATCCGTCTAGGCGGTTTACACATAATCAAAAACATACACAAATTAAAATACAGACAATTGTTAAAAGGTTAGTTGAAGATCATGAATTTATACAAACTATTGTAGCTGGAAAGCTTGGGTAAATAGGTAAGTTTTCAGTGATTTTTTAAATTCTCTACAGTTGGAGGTCAGTCGGATATAGTCAGGCAAAGCGTTCCATATTGTTGGACCTGCAACTGAAAAAGCGCGTTTACGGATTAGGGATAGACTTACAGATTTTACATTAGGAATTTCCAATAAACAATGACTTGTGTTGGGCAGATTGATTCAAAGCCTCAGGGGGCTGGTACTTTTGGTCACTCCAGATTGGTCCAGGCGACGGTGTATGCAGATCTGCAGAGGCTTCTAGTGGATTTGCCTCTTCCACTTCCGGTGCACAGGAAACTGTTGCAGCAGGGGCTTGCCCTTCACCAAGATTCGACTCATTTTTATCTTATGGTATGGCCCTTGAAAGGCTCGCTTGCTGAAGCGTGGATATTCTGCAGCAGTGGTTCCACCTTGCTAAGAGCGAACACGTTTTCCACTTCTGTGGCCTATGTGCCAGTTTGGCAAATGTTTGAGGCCTCGTAAGTGAATCAAGGTGCTCTTCCTTCCTTGGTCAGATTCCACTCATTTTGGAATTTTTTGCTGGATGGCTTGATTAAGGGCATGGCTCTTAATTCCTTGCAAGTACAAATAGCAGCCCTCACCTAATTCAAGGGTCAGGTAAATGGTGGATCCTTGTCGGCTCTTCTGATGTGGCCCGTTTTCAGAAAGGAATAAAATATCTTAGTCCTTCTTTGCTGTTCCATTGCCTCTAAAGAGTCTTAATTTGGTCTGGTGGCAATTTGTTCAGCATGTAGGGTTTCCAAACTGCAGGGCTTTGTTGCACAGAAGGTGGACCCTTGGGCCGAGGTGGGGTTGACGCTACCCGCAGGGTGAGCCCTACAAGTCCCCACCATCGGGAGGCGGAGCTGGCTGACTGATGGAGGCCAGCTGGAGCATCGCCAATACCAATCCTAGTTCCCCGCAGGTTGAGCCCTTGGGTGCTGGGGCCGGCTGGAATTAGGTGGGCCTCCGTCTGAGGTCTTCTTAGGGATGATGCAGAGGTCAGCCAGGAGTCAGCAGCAGTAGAAGTCAGTAGTCAGATCTGGATGAGGTGGAGTCCCGGAGACCCAGGCGCCTAGGAGAACAGGAGGCAGACAGGGGGCCAAGTCCAGAATGAATTCAAGAGAAGCGTCATTGAACAGGCTAGAGTCGGGGCAGGCGGCAGGCAAGGAAGAGTGGCAAGACAGGCGTAGGTCAAAACCAGGAGTCGGGCAAGGCAAAGGGCAAACCAGGAAACAAGCAGGGTCGTTGTCAGAGGAAGCTATGGTCGGGTCCAGGAGATAATCAGTACCGTGGTCAGGCAAAGCAGTGGTCAGGTCCAGGAGATGATCAGCAACGTGGTCAGGCAAAGCAGTGGTTAGGTCCAGGAGAATCAATCCGTAGGAGCAAGCAGGGTAGACTCAGGACACAGGAACAGGAACGAATACCAGGATCAGGAACAGGAACTCAGACGAAACAAGAACCAGGAACACAAAGGGATCACCAGAGGAAGCAACGAAGTACATGTCTAGCGTGGAGACCTGGAGGACTGCCCACCGCGGGCCCTTTAAATATACAGAAGAGGTGCGGCCGCGTGCCTAAGAAGAGGTAGGACCAGGGACAGCGACAGGGGCATCCCTGTCACAGAGCAGACTCTGACATTAGCGGCTTCCTGCCACATGAAGAGGAGCTCTGGAGCCTCCTCCAGGTCATGGAAGAGGATCCAGTTGGGCCTCCAGGCCGCGTGATGAAGAGCAACGGTGGTGGCCTCCAGGCCACGAGAGGAAGATGGGTGGTGGTGGCTCGCCCGCCACAGAGAAGGCAGCGCTTGATGACAACCTCCAAGCTGCAAAGGGGAATAGCAGCGGCGGCAGCTCCCAGGCCACATAGCAGGTGGCAGTAATCAGCCCAAAATTAAAGCATCTTAGATCAGGCAGCATACACGCCTAGCTTTAATACCTAACTTAAGTGTCTATATTGAGGTACTCAACGCACTTTAAATATCGGGCTCATGTTCTCTTGATTGTATTTATCTGCAGTCATGCCCGGCGTGACCGTGTGTGCATACCGTGCATTTCCACAGAACGGCACACCCAGGGAGGTGGCGGGCCGGCAGCAGCAGGAGAGGGCACAGGCTGATGACAGAGCCTAACCAGCCAGTGGCTGAAGAATGACAGAGCGCCGCTGACAGAAGAAGAGACCCGTGTGTGTGTGCAAGCCCGCACACAACGTCCGCTCCCCCCCCCTCCAAGCATAAAGATCAGGTACATTAAAGTCCTGTGGTGGCGTGAAGTATCATGCTGGCGGAGTTCCTACTCCCCGCCAGCAAAAGCGATGTCCTGCGGAGCCGCCGGCCTTTCACCGGAACTGGCAGCAGATTAAGAGGCGACGGCTGAAGAAGGGTCCAAAATATGTGTGAGAGAGCGAGAGATTGGCCCTGTGAGAGTGAGTGCCTGTGTATGAGAGGGTGAGTGGGTGTGTGTATAAGGGTGTGTGTGTGTGTGTATGAGATGGTGTCTGTGTGTGAGTAAGAGTCTATGTGTGAGTCTGTGTGAGAACCTGTGTGCCTGTGAATGTGTCTATGTGAGAGCTTGTGTGTTTTTGTATGTTTTGTGCCTGTGAGAGCCTGTGTGTCACATACAGGCTCTCACAGGCACACACACACACACATAATGTATCTGTGAGGGTGAGGGAGAGGCACCCTGTGTATGTTAAAGAGAGGGAGTGTGTGAGAGAATGAATGTCTTATTGTGCGTGCGTGTGAGAGAGAAGGTAAAATTTATGCGGCCCTATCTCCCCCAATCCAAGACAATCTGAGAGTGACTGGAAATCGATCCCAGGTATGGAGAGCAGATTTTTAAATCCTTATTAATTTTATTATTGGGTGTAATTTGATGATTCTGCTCTTTTTATATAATTTTTTTTTTGGGGGGTGGGGAATAGAACATTTTTAATTGGACTTTTTATTCATCAGATTTCTGAAATATTTTTTTGCTGTTTGGAAAATTTTCAATATTCTATTCATTAACAGGTTTGAAATATTTTTTTATGAATATGATTTTACTATTATGATTGATGATTTATATTTCTTAATTTTATTATTGAATGTTTTATGAAGAATGGTACTGTTTCTGTTTTTCCATTGTTGCTCTGCATGTAGGGGCTGGCTTGTTGTTGGTTCCAGTTCAGTTCTCAGCACAGTTTCTCTTCATACTTTCTGATCTCTTTATTCTGTATTTGGTGAGGGGTCTCTCTGTGTTCTGCATATGTGACCGAGGTGTCTGTGAAGGGTGTGGGAGTGTGTGTGTATTGGGGGGGAGGGGGAGGCTGTAAGGTTTACCTAAGGTACTTAATGCACTTCCTTATCCGTGGGTTCTGGGCGGGGTGTCAGATTTTAAAAATATAGATTGCAGGACGGAGCTGGGCTTTATTTGATGGGCCCAGGACAGGCGCTGAATGAATCGGGGGAGGGGCAGCACAGTAATTTTTCGCACAGGGCAGCAAAAGAACTGGCACCAGCCCTGTCTGCAGTAGAAACTGAGCCAATGCTAGATGATGCAATGCTGTCTATGTTACTTCCCTAGAAATGGCACATGGATGTTATACGTTTAAACTGTTAATAAAGGTTAAGCGATGAAAAACTAATTGCTTACAGAGGCAGTATTTGATACAATGGCATCAGTCTTCTGTTTCTTATGTTTTCATGGTGATTTTATTAAAAAAAAAAAAAGAGAGATAAGGTCACGCTGCCAGGTACAGATTGATGATGAGAACTGCTTATTGGAAAAATCTCAGAAGAGAAGAGGCAGACGGAAAACTTCCTGACGTGATCACCTTTTGACGCACTCCCACCTATGAGGACTACTCGACATGTAAGAAAACAGGAAACCGTCCAGCACTGCTCTGAATCTTACTAATAATTATTTAAAAATAAAATCATTATTACCTAATGCAGCAGGCAATCCCCTAGAGAACAGAAGCTGATGGGGCTGGGCAGGGTGGGAAGTGGTGGCTTGGGGGGGGGGTAAAGAGAAGGGTGGGAGGAGAGTGGCTTTTAGGAATCCGTAAACTCAGACGGACAAATTAGGTCACGAAGTCAGCTCAACAAAACTTTTTTACTTTTTTTTTTCGTTAAAATTGCAATGCAGAGTGCAGAAGGGTCCGTGGAAATCAGAAGCAGGACACAGGGCCTGGGAAGTCAGCAGATCCGTTTCCGGAGCCTGCCAGACCCGCCCGCTTCAGGTCCGTCATGGTTGGATTTTCTTTTCGTTGCAAGCATGTGTTGGTTTTAGAAGGAGACAGGTGCGGCCTTCGGGTATTTATTTATTTTTATTTATTTATTTCTTTTGTATACCGACATTCGATCGAGATATCACATCGGTTTCCAGATAACGGGTTGAATAGGGCGAGAACTGCCCTATTTTACATTGTAACAAGAAATTATTTTCCAGGGCCGGGAGGTCTCCTTGTCAGCTCACCTTCCTCGGCATCGCGCTGCCGCTGCATTGCTTAAGCCGGGAAATCTCCTCGGCCTTCCGCATGTTCCAGGCGGGGCTTCTGATCAGGAATAAAACTTAACAAGGTAGTCACTTCAGGTGTTTTTTAGGACATGGGGAGGGGGGACTGAGACAGGGGTGGAGCTGCTTATTTAGGGGGGAATTTTCAAAACGCTTGCACGTGGGAAACTGGAAGCTTCAGGCGTAAGTAGCTTGCACGTAGATTAAGCAGTATATTGTTGTGAGTGTAGCAGCGGTGTCTTGCGTAAATGTGAAAGGGGAAAAAATTTTTTTAAAAAGGCAATTTAGGGGAGTTCCCAGATGGGTTTCAGAAGTTTGCCCAGGTTGGTATTTTGTATGTGGGACACGCGCAGTCAGTGCCAACCTGGTCTGCACCATTTTACATCTTCTAATGAAGTCACAGAAGATAAAGTGCACTTGTCTTTTGTTTGCAGCTTTTGGCTGGGAGGCCAGGGTTAAGTATTGGGGAGTCGGGGTGAACCGGTGGCAGTGTCTGTGAAATGGCAAGTCCAGGTGCGTGCACGATGAAGTATTTTCATGAGAGGTGTGTGTGCCCATGGTTTCATAAAATACCTATAGCTGTGTTTAACTCAGGGTGGTTCTGCGCACTTGTTATTATAATGTAAAATATATCCACATGCTTTTATAAATGAGAATCATACATTTTCCTGCATTACAAACCGACCATCAGAAATTACGCTCTTATTATTCTGGGCTGATTCACTGCAAAGCATTTTTGCCACAGAGTTATGTGATGGTATATGTTAAAATTAACTGTATGTGACAGTACTAATGGCTCTTTGAAATGCTTTGTTTATACAGTGTGTGTACAGTAGCTATAAAGTAATCATTTGTTTTTATATCTATGACAACTGGTTAGAGATCCAGGCAGATTTCAGAATCATAATGGTGTGTGTAGAAATATATATATATATGATATAGATACATGGATGCGGGGATAAACGTACTATAAAAAAAAATCTATTACTGCTGGGGGTCACGTGAGGGCACTGCAGTAGATGGCAGTATTTCTCTCAGCTCCTCGCCTCTGCACCTTTAAAATCACGTCATATGTGCACATTTGTTTATCACGATAAGCAATACCAGCTCCGGAAGACACAGCAATGCTGATAATGGCTCCAAAACCCGAGCTTAAAGGCTCCACTAAGGATCCCGGCATCGCCGAGAAGCTAACGAAACAAAAACAGCAGCGTTTCGTTTTCTCACGAGATGGGGGTTGGTGCCGGCACAGCTGAAGCCGCGGTAGGCCCCGGCCATCTTCACCAGATCCTTTGAATGCTGAGCTAGATGGACCTCTTTGCTATGGGCACTGAAGTTTCAGTGAGCTCATCTGATGTCTTCAAGGAGATTAAAAATGGAAATTGCACCATCACTGGCCAGCTGAAAGAAATCTGAGGTTGGGGAGGCAGTGAGCCGCATTGACGCAGCAAAGCAATGCATCTCCTTGGTGAAGAAGGAAGGACCAGTGGATAATTGCTGTGACTCGAGGACCTTGAGAACTGTCCCAGAAGAAGCAAGTGAAGGATAGTTGGTATCTTAGAGGGTACTGGGTCCATGGGGATGCCTGAATCTGTGCTCTATTGAGCGAGGTATTTCCACGACCTGAGCTACCTGAGGATGATGTAATTCAGAGAACCTACCATGTGCAAGACATCACAGCTGGAGCTGCACCATGCTAATAAAATCTACTTAAATTCAGGCACAAGGGACGCATACTAAGACCGCCAGGCAGACCAGTGAGGTGTAGGATAGGGGCCGGAAGAAGAAGAAGGTGTTTTCCTACCTTCGGTCCCGAATTGGATAAAGCTGCATTCTCGTGGAATTAATTTCTCGATGCTTTCTCCAATTAAACTGAAGATCTTGTAGTGAAGATGAAAACTGTATTCTCCTCAATTAATCTGGCACCTAAGTTTTTAACCTTGTATTTTTCTGTTCCAAGTGCTCTACGCCTTGATGTAACAAGAGAGAAAAAAGAGGCTATAAATACAGATTACATCGAGTCATGCATTTCAGGCACAGCAATCCGATAATTTTACTGGCAAATCTGGCAAAAGATTTTTTTTTTTTTTGCGAAAAATCTGCCTAGCTCACACCAGGCAGGAAATCAAGTAAGCTCAGCAGTACTGCAACAGGAAAAAAAAAAGAACAGGCAGACTAGATCGGCCATGAAGCTTTTATTATCCAACATAATCTCTGCTCCTTTGTCAAATATTTGTACAACTCAACTTAGTCAAAAGAGGAAAGTGAAGACATGGACTTCGCTTGTTTATTATAAATGAATTTTCAGGTGAAGATGCTCGCAAATTACACTTTGTGCTCATGATACCTGAAAATGTGTGGCCGAACACCATCATGGCACATTTTAATTTCTCCGTAATACCGAAAAATGAACTGGCATTAGTGCGACGGCGGTACCGGCGCTGCAGTCTGTTTCAGTGACGTTCACAAATGGAAGAGAAATCCAGAACTGACCTTTCAAGGCGCCTGGGGAGAGGCAAAACCTTGGCCAGCACACGAGGGGGGGGGGGGTCCTTTGTCTCAGATGTCCGCCAAATGCTGTGTGTCTTAAAAGAAAATGCAACCCCGCTGTTAACGTTATTGACAGCTGACAAGGCTCTTGACTGCCAAAATGTAATGAATGACTTGCATTCATCCAACTGACCTCAGACTATAATAAAAAAAAAATCCATTCAGTGCTAGTACAGAATAAATATACTGACTTTTTTTTTTTTTCTTCTCAGCAGCTTTTATTCTCCCATACCCCATGTCTGGCCTGAAAGTATAACTTATGATAAAGGTTAAGTAATATTGATAATGATCAGTGGTTTCAAAACTGGCTTTTGTTATATGGTAGGAAGCAACCCCCTCCCCGGACATTTTGGAAGAATAGGTATGTGAGGGGCTGTACAAAAATCTCCCTCAGACTACCGTAATGAACCAGGCACAGTTGTCTCGCCTGGACCTCCTTAAGGTTGTAACTCGCAGGGAATCCTGGGTGAAGGGAGAAGCCCTTCACCACTGTATAAGACCTCAGGGCCTAGAAGAGTTAAGCGGATCTCTTGGAACAGACAGAGATCCACCATAAGAGAAGACCTGCTACGTTTAAGGTTTGAGAGTGCCATTAAGTTAAGACCTGGGACGTGCCTGAAGTCAAGGTGAGCTGCCCACACTTGTTGTTTTGCTTGTATTGCCCTTTTGCAGGCCGATTCGGTAAACTGCGCGGGAGAGCCGGCGCCCCGAGGCGAGCGCCCGCTCTCCCGACGCGCGCCCAGGCCACTCTCCTGGGCGCGTGATTCAATATGCAAATGAGGGCCCGCGCTAATAAGGAGGCGCTAGGGACCCTAGCGCATCCCTAGCGCCTCCTTATTGGCGGAAGCGGCGGCTGTCAGCGGGTTTGACAGCCGCCGCTTAATTTTACCGGCGTCAGTTCTCGAACCCGCTGACAGCCACGGGTTCAGAGCACGGACACCGGCAAAATTGAGCGTCCGTTTTCCAACCCGCGGGCCGAGGACAGATTTTTTATTTTTTTTTATTTTTGGGGCCTCCAACTTAATATCGCTATGATATTAAGTTGGAGGGTGTATAGAAAAGCAGGTTTTTCTGCTTTTCTGTACGCTTGCCCCGTGCAGGCCAAAATTAACTGGCAGGAGTTAATTTCTGAGAGTAAAATGTGCGGCTTGGCTGCACATTATACTTTCTGTATTGAGCGTGACTAATTAATAGGCTTATCAACATGCATTTGCATGTTGAGCGTGCTATTAGTTTCAGGGGGGTTGGCCGTGTGTTTTCCACACGCTGTTACCCCTTACTGTATAAGGGGTAATAATAGCGCGTTGAAAACGCGCTTCCAAATGGGGGCTAACAGTGTGCTCGGACTGAGCGCACCATTCTGAATCGGCCTGACTGTAAATAAACTGCACTTAAGCAACAGATAGAGTCTGCCTCCTTTTTCCCCTGGCTGACCCCTAGCCTCTACCACTCAAGTTATCACAGGGAAATTAAGGACCGAGATGGAGCTTTGCAGTCAGGGAATCAAACTGAACCAGAACTTGAACCCAAAACTGGGTCGGACCTTTGTTGTTTCCTGAACAAGTATAGAACCCAAATCATTATTTTGGTTGAACTTGAACCAAAACAGACTTTAAAAAACAGTGATATATCCTCACTAGCTCCAGAGCAGAATATATTGGAATGAACACATAAAATCAGAATCTGGGATGATTTACGTTTTGGGTTTAACAGTATGAATAAAATATGCTTTTGTTATCACCGTTGGCTGCGGCCAACCCAACTCACGTCATGTCATGCTTGGCTCTCTACTCCCAGTGAACTCGCAGCTATGGCCAGCTGCTACCGCCACGTTCCTCCTGGCTCTCCGTACTCCACGTGGCAGCTGGGACGCCACCGACCAGCGTTCCAACTCTGACCCTCCTTAGGCTCGTGAGCCATCTGTCCTCCCTTTAAAGGGCCAATGGCGGGAACTCCAGGCTCATCCCCAGCTGATGACATCACGGACCTGAGATACTTAAGCACCTCCTTCAGCCACCACTAACCAACTTGGCAACGCGTTCCCTGGGTCCTTCTGGTGCTTGCTCCAGTTCTCCGGACCTGCTGTTCCTGCTTTGGATCTCAGCGCTTTCACCTTGGACTCTGGCTCTGCGCTCCCCGCTCCTCGGGGCCTGCCTTGAGCACTTCTACATTGGAGATCCTACTTCTAGTGTATCCTCTCTTCTGACCTGCTCAGCGCTGCGATATTCCTGAACTGTGTCTCTGTGTCCCTGCTCCTCGGGGCAACTCGCAGCGCTGCTACAGTGCAGGCTCCTGCGATTATGCTGCACTTCTACTCCACTTGCAGCTGCTTCAGCGGACCCTCCACTCCAGTCCTGCTTCAGCACTTCAGAATACAAGTCTCCACTTCTGCACCTCCTCTCATCAGGGCCGCAGCCACGTGGTCCTGCCCTACTGTTCCCGGAACTGCAGTGGCCTCTCTCATCTTGAGTTCTTCTTCCCCTCTCCCTCTGAGAGTACCTCGGTTTTGCACTCTCTGCCTCCAGCCGATTACTCTCTCCGGGACCAGCCACACAGAGGCGCACCTAAGACCAGCCGGCCCCGGCACCCAAGGGCTCAACGTGCAGGGAACGAGGGCTGGAACTGGCGAAGTTCCTGTCTGCCCCTGTTCCCGGCCATCCTCACCTCCTGACGGTGGGGACCTGTGGGGCCCAACCCCTCAGGTAGTGTCAATCCCACCTTGGGTCAAGGGTCACGAAACCTACAAAACCTAACAGCTTTTTTTTTCCCAAAATGTATTATTAAGTACTTAGAATTCATTGTTTCATGGGCACTTCTTAGTGCTCATGGCTGACACTCGCTTGCTCAGTGTGATGAGACTATTTGGAATGTTAGTTCTGTTGAGGGTTGAGTGGGATTACAGAGGGATGGTTTTTACTTTTGGGGGAGTAAGACTCTATGGGGGAGAGGTTTGGGCTGTGGGGAGGTTAAAGGGGGATAGGTTTATAGCGAGAGGTGGGATGGTAGCGAGGGATGGTTGCAGTTACGTATCGGGTATGCTTGTTCAGTGTAGGCAGTCAGTCTGGGAATGAGAGGTGTCTTGGAGAGTATGTTCAGAGTTGTGTATTAGGTTTTAGAAATGTAGAATTGGACTTGGAATTTTATGTTGTTGAGACTGTAACTCACCAAGAGGGTCTTGGCATTAAGGGCTAGATTTTCAAAGGGTTAAGTGCGTACCCCCCCAAAAACCTGCCCGAAGTTCCCCCTGCGCGTGCCGAGCCTATGTTGAGTAGGCTCGGTGGCACGCGCAAGCCCCGGGACGCACGTAAATCCTGGGGGGGGGGGGGGCCATGTCGCGGCGGCGCGTCATTTGGGGGCGGGGCCACAGGCGTGGTTCTGGCCCAGGGGCATTTCGGGGGCATGGCCGAGGCTTCCGAAACGGCTCCCGGGCCTGGGAATCGTGCGCCGGCGGCCGGCCCGGTGCGCGCAAGTTACGCCTGCCTTGGGCAGGCGTAACTTGTGCAACAAAGGTAGGGGGGGTTAGGGAGGGGAAGGGAGGGGAAGGTGCGGGGGGTGGAAGGAAAGTTCCCTCCGAGGCTGCTCCGAAATCGGAGCGGCCTCGGAGGGAACGGAGGCAGGCTGCGCGGCTCAGCACGTGCAGGCTGCCGATTTTGCACAGCCTTGCGCGTGCCGATTCCGGATTTTAACAGATACGCGCGTATCTATTAAAATCCCACGTACTCTTGTTTGCGCCTGGTGCGCGAACAAAAGTACGCGTGTGCGCAAATTTGTAAAATCTACCCCTAAGTGTGAAATAAAATTATTAATAATAATAATAATAATAATAATGCATTTACATTCTCTTTTGTGAACCATACCTGAACCAGTTGATTCAAGTGTGTCTAACTGGTTACTAAATCTTTATTAGCCTAAACTAGAACCAAACCAGAACAACTTCAGTTACATTTGTATCCAAACTGCAACCATATGAATAAATGTAATGGAGCTGGTTTGACTCCCTGTTTTCAGCCTGAGACTGGTCTATAGCTTGGCCTGCAGCTTTCCGTAGGCAAGATTCATAGTTAGCCCTGACAGGGGAGATCTTGGGACTTCCCACCAGCAAGAGAAGAAAGCATGGGGGAGAGCCAAGTACCTGGAATCCAACCAGCAGAGTAAGTGACAGATGAAGGAGAGATCGTCTCTGATCAGTGCCCATGTAGAGCCTATCCGTATGGGAACATAACAATCCATAGCAACAGTTGGCAGGAAAAGTGCAAACTGGTGACTCTCCTGGTGTGTCCTATTTCTTTATCAAAGATAAACTATGTTGTTGAGAATGACAATTTGATATTTCTCAGAGACAGAGAGAGAGGTGCTCTGAGAATTGGAAGGTAGAGAAGCAGGTGTGGATAAAATCAGGAACAGGGTCTTTGTTTAAAAAAAAGATTCATGTTGCATCTCAGTGAGAGAGGGATTGAGAGAGAGAGAGAGAGAGAGAGAGAAGGAATGAAATGGCCGAGAGAGGTAACAAGGCCTTGTGAAGGACATGCTTTAACACTTAGTAGACAATACTGCTAGAGCCGAAGATTGTTTACTGGAAATATTGTCTAAACCAGGGCTTCCCAAACCTGTCCTGGGGAGACTCAGTACATGCAAATTTATCTCATGCAAATTCATTGTGGATATCCTGAAAACCCGACTGGCTATGGAGTCCCCAGGACAGATTTGGGATGCCCTGGTCTATAGGTATACAAGTAATTAAAAAATTGAGTTATAATAATCTTAAAGAAGATGAATACTTTCTTGGGTCTTCTCAGGATGGAGGCGTTACTGTGCTAAGCTAAATCACTTCGAGACTTCAGAAGAACCCTTTGAAGCAAAAGTAGCAGCATTTAGCCGACTAACTTGTGAGTTAGTCGGCTAAATGCTGCTGAATATGGCAGCTTTGAATATTTCAGTTACTTCTCTGGCTAAAATTTAGCAAGTGGCTGAATATTACACCCTAATAGCTTAAAGGTGAATTTTCAAAGAGTTGTGTGCATAAAAATGAGCAGATGCATACCCAAATAGCAAATATTTGCATAAATTCTATTTTATAAACCTCAACCTTTCACATACTATTACTCGCATGTGTATACGTTTGCTCGTATAGAAAGGGGCAGGCTAGAGGTGTATATGTGTATAAGTTGCCATGTTAGAGCCCTGCAAAGCAATGTGTGCAAGTATGTTACCTGCATATATTTTACATCTGCTAATTATTTCATGTAAGAGAATTGTTGCGTCCATCGGTCTGAGACGGCTTCGACCTCTGTGCCTCACCTTTCTTCCTTCTCTCTCCTCAAGCCTTGGGAAGATGGCTGCTGCCGTGTCTTCGTGCCGCTCTCTCCGGCGTCCCCGGATCGGCAATTGCGATGGTGTTCCCATGATTTTCCTGAGGGCCTCCTAGGGCGCGCGCGCGCGCATGCCACCCACGTCTTTATTCACGTCATGGCGGGAACTTCGGGAGTGTCCCCTCTGAGTGATTTATTTATTTATTTATTTATTTTTTGTTTTTTTATACCGATCTTCCTACATTAGATGCAAATCAAACCGGTTTACAAAGAACAAAAACTTGCCAGACGGCCTTACATGGAACAATGAACATTTAAGCAACTTTAAGTAATAGTCAATGAGAAGAAAAACTAAATATACAATTTAAATTACATAGTAATCAAGGTAGAAAAGAATTGGATTGGATTACATAGTAATGAAGGTCATAAGTGATAAAAGTCCAGTAAATTCCAGCTCCAAGTTAATTTTCCCTGTTTTATTGTTTTATTGTAACTTTCTCACCCTTCAATTGATTCTCTGTATTTAAAGTTCACAGTTCTATTGGGAATATTGTTATCACGTTACCTTATGCTTCTCACACATTGTTAATTGTAAACCGGGTTGATGTGATGCCAGTCATGAAACTCGGTATAACAAAAACAATAAATAAATAAATAAATAAATAAATAAATGTATAATTCAAAATTTGTTGTTCTTGTACTAGGCTTAGTTAGGGAGCAGGTATGTATAAAAAGGAGTGGGGAAAAGCGGAAGACATAAATGGAATGAAATAGAATAAAATAATTAAATAAAATAAATAAAATAAAATAAAATAAAACAAAAATAAATAAATAAATAAATAAATAAATAAAATAAAAGGGAAAGTCAAAAGAGTGACTAAGGGTCTCTTCAGAGGGAACCAGAATAAATGAAAAAGACTAAGATTAATAACAGATCAAACCATATAAGGGAGAGAAATAAACAGAGAAGTGTAGTAAGAGATGTAGAGAAGGCTTTAAGCTAACAAGATGGTTCTGGAAAGGCAAGCTTGAATAACCAAGTTTTAAGTTTTTTCTTAAAGGAGATAGGGCAAATCTCCTGCCGGAGGTCAGGAGGGAGAGTGTTCCAGTTAGAGGGACCAGCGGTAGAAAAGGCCCTTTTTCTTAGAGATGTTTTAGCTTGAGGGACGAAGAGGGTATTAAGGTAAGCTCTTCTCAAAGGTCTGGTGGAGTATTTAGTGCGAATCTGGAAAGTGAGATCGAGTGGGGCAAGATTATGTAAGTTTTTGTGTATGATGGTTAGTACTTTGTATATAATTCTATATTTGATGGGGAGCCAGTGGAGGTGGTAGAGGATTGGAGTGATGTGATCCCTCTTTTTTGTATTTGTCAAAATCCTGGCAGCTGAGTTCTGTAGCATCTGTAGTAGCTTTATAGTAACAGCAGGGAGTCCGAGCAACAAAGAGTTACAGTAATCGATGTCATCACATCCTGGTATTTAGCCTGCCCTTCGGAAGCTAACAACTGACCCCCTCATTTATCAAAATGCGCTAAGGCGTTTTCACATGCGGTAAGGGCTTATTGCATGCGGTAAGCCTTAATGCATGCAAAAACACCTTTAATGCATGCGATAGCACCATATCATATGGTGCAATGCAAATCTGAAAAAGAGGAGGCATTAGGGGTGGGACTTACTGTTTTGTGAAGCCCTATTGCATGGCTGTAATACTGATTTTACCCATTGTGATGCTGAGAGAGAGAGCACCTGAGCCTAGCCATAATGCTTTCACCCTAGATAAGTATTTATATCTCTATGGGAGGCCCACCTAGTAACTCAAGGTGAGGTTTAGGGATTAGTGTAGGGGTTAGAGGCCACTTTGACATTCAATGTGAGACGTACGAACAGAACAGTGCTCTCTTGTGAAGATTTGATGGCCTTCGGAGTGAGGAAACTCACCCAAAGATGAGATTTGTGCAATGTTCTCTCAACCTAGCTTGATGTTACCCAGGTATCTCCCTCGGTATAAGTGCAAATTGCAATAAACTCCCTATTACCATAAAACACGCCCCTTTTCCCATCGCATGTGATATTTACCGCATTTTGATAAATCCAGGCCTGAGTTAGCAAGGATTGGATTGTCTCTGGTCTAAGCTGCTCTGCCGCTTCCCAGGAAGCTCTCTCTGCCCTTCGGGGTAATTCTTCACTAACCTGGGTACCCGCTCCTCAGGGGCCCTTCTGCTCTCTTTCAGGTACCTATCTTGGGATACCGGGTACTCGCTCCTCGAGGGCCTGCTCTCCCTAATCTGGTGCCTGCCACTGAACAACTTCTGCCTGCCAAGACCTTCAACTATACAGCTTTCTGCTTCAGTGAGTACTAACCCTTTCAGTCTGTCTCACCTGTCTACATCTGGGACCTGTCCCTGCTACGCCGCGCTGCCTATCACCTACTCGACTGTGAGACTGGTCTCCTCTGCTATGGACCCCTGGACTACTTCACTGGGTTACCTTCACTGCTGCCCGCTCCCCGGGCAGTACCATCGAGCTGTACAATAAATACAACTTCTCTGGGTCTGCGTGTATAGAGTCTAGCCTAGTACTGCGGTTCCTCATGGGGCTCCTCCCCGTGGGAGTGGCCACCACCGCAGTGCCCAAGAATCCACTCCAACACCTCAAAACCATAACAAGAATAACATTTTTTATAGCCAAATACTAACTGGCTGAGGGGTCGGTGCACACTGGGGGGAGTTCAGGCTATAGAACCAGGAGGGTTTTGATGACCTAGAGATAGTCTGGGCAAACTGATAGACTAATTGTTAAAACTGGTAATTTCCTTCTTGCATTCATGTTACAAACTTTGATGACTTACATGCAGAAAAGCCAAGCACTATGGAAAATAAGTGAGTTAAATCTCCACATGTAAATGATTAAAATTAGGAGCACAAATACTGGCCTAGGGAAGATTTGTGCCACTTATCTGGATAAATTTTGATTTAGCCAGATAAGTCTCAAAAACCATTACTTATCCATCTATGTTGGAAATGCATGCCGCGTATCTTCTAGATACATGAGCACGATGTTGGCTAGATTTAAGTGTATTTCAGATAGTGTACACATGTAACATACCTCTAGGAACTAGGGCAGAGAAATGTTGAATCATCATTGTGACATGAAAAGACTGACAATGGATTGCTGTCTCTTTAAGAGCTGGGGGGGGGGAAAGGAGATTCAAAATTGGATTGTCTGAGCATGTGCAAACAGATCACTGCTCAGCTTGAACAGAGTTCCTGCCCTGCTCTGAATTAATAAATATTATCTGTACTGATTAAGGTGAGCAGCCCTCTATAATTGTATTCATGTGTAATGTATTTATGTTAGTTAGCATTGTTTTGAGATGTATTGAAGTTGTTTTTACTTTATCTAAAGAGATTTATAAAAATTGGATTGTCTGATGCATGTGCAAACAGATCACTGCTCAGCTTGAACAGAGTTCCTGCCCTGCTCTGAATTAATAAATATTATCTGTACTGATTAAGGTTCTCTTTTCTGGAACCCTGCTGTGGACGACTTGGGAGTAATTGAACTGTGCCCTGTCAGGATTTGAAGCTCTTCTTTCGGATAGAGGCTGCTGTATTGTGGATTTGGCAGTTGAAGCAAAGAGCAGTACTGACGCCCTCTTCAGCTCTAAATTCAAATGGACACACAGTAGGATACAATCTGGGACTTTGCTTGTTCAGAGACTGCTTAAGGTCGGGTGCTATATCACATGCTGATTCTGGTTGAAATACTTAACATGAGTTATGACAAAGTTGAGTTTTCTCTTGTACTATATACATGTGTTTATATGACAAATGCAGATGCTTAGGAAGTGAACAGATTTATTTCAGTCATTCATTCCAGTAAAGATAAAACTGTTACTCACTAAAGAGCGTGTGGATTCATTTCTGATACTGGGTTGGGAATCAAAGTGCAGGTTTCAGACACAAGGAGTCATAAAGAAAATTGAACTTCAAGGGTTACAACAAATTCTGGCGCATCAACGTGGGGCAGTGTTTTTTTTTTTCTTCTCTCTGTCTGACCTGCTACTGAGCGACCCAGCATCATTAGTGAAGTGAGCACAGTATTCTCTTTGTTTCTTTCTCATACAAAATGGAGTATTGCAAGTACTATGATTGTATTCCTGATAGATCTGTTATTCTGAGTTCTGTAAATCCTGAAATATCTTTAGCAAGTGTAGAAGATGCATTAAGCCCAGCGGGTGTAGTTACAAAATTGAAACGTTTAAGAGCTGAGTCATCTGATCAAGTTTTGTGTGAGTTTGAAGAACCGCTTTCTATAATTATTTTAGAAAGAATGAGCTTAAAAGGGGAACTGGACAGTCAGTGGATAATTTTACCTGTCTTAGATGAGACAGTATCAGAACAGAATGTTGAGTCGATGTCCCCTGAAGCATGCACTGACCCACTAGTGAGTGACATACTTTTAGATATGACAGATCGACTTCAAGAAGAATTAGCATATATAGCTGACAGTCATAAAATCAATATTCAAGATCTGAGGAAAAGAACATCTGCTCTCATGATTGAGAGTTTGGGGTCACAAGAAAAAGAAACACGAGATATGGATCAATCACCCCAGAGTATATTGCAGACTCCAGTTAAAAGCCAAAAAAATGTTCCCAAGTGGCGGGATGCTATGCTGACCCAACATTCTGTGGCAGTCAATTCTTCTCAATATTCCATTCCACCAATTTCTATTCCTGCGGATGTTTCAAAAGTTATAGTGGAGCATGTGATCAAAACTCCTAAGGAAAAGGGTGCAGAGTTGAATCATACGTACTACAAAATTAAAGTTTTCTCTGGAAATGTCCCTAAACCTAGTAATGAAGGAGACTATGAAACTTGGCATATTCAAATTAAGCAATTACTGCAGGATCCAGATCTCACCGCAGGTGCAAAAAAAAGGAAATTAATTGAAAGTCTCCTTCCTCCAGCTTTAAATATTGTCTCTTACATAGATAAAAGCGCCACAGCAGAGCAGTGTTTAGAGGAACTGGAGAAGGCATATGGCAGTGTAACTAATGGAGAGGAATTATTTTTTCAATTTATTGAAACTTTCCAGAATGGCAAAGAAAAATCTTCAGACTATTTGAGAAGGCTTCAGGTCCTGTTACAGAAAGTCGTGGAGCGGGGAATTTTCTTTGGGCTCGCCCCAGACAGGCAGTTACTACAACAGTTTGTACGTGGGTGCTGGGAGGAGACCCTGATTACCCAACTGCAATTGAGGGACTTATTAGAGAGCCAGTCGAAGAAACTGCCACAGTACTCGGAGCTGCTATTTAAAATTAGAACGATTGAGGAAGAAAGAAACATGAAAGAATCTAGGAGGATACGTCAATTGGGAGTTACCCAGATTAAACCTGTAAGCAGGACTTACCTAGCAAATGACATAAGCATTGCTCAACATATGACACCAGAGGCAAGTGAGTTTAAGGTGGGATCTGAGTTGGGAACATTTTCAGGAGAAGATAATGTTTTGCTCGCCCCATTGATCACTCATTGTAGAGCTGCCAATTCAGAAATAGTAAATAGCCCTGCTGCAAACAGCATGATGCGAAGAAACTCTTGGGTAGAGAAGATGCCTCAAAAAGGGAGGCATCATCCCAAGATACTTTCATTTTGCTATAACTGTGGAGAGAATGGACACATGATGGGAGAATGCATCAATCCTGTAAATGCTGCTCTAGTCCAACAGAAATTGCGGGAAAAATTTGAAAAAAAAAAAAATACCCAGCATTAGGCAGGTTTCAAATACTCCTTTAAACTAAAAAGGTGCTTTTGCGAGGGGCAGACAAAGGCACCAAATGCAATTCAGATAAGTCCCAAAAGAAAAATATCCAGTGATCATATCCCACCATGTCCTCTACCAGATGATGTTTTGAAACGCCTCGTGGGAAAGGTTTGTTCTGCAACCGCTTATTTGGATGGTGTGCAGTGCCCTTGCTTAGTGGACACTGGCTCTCAAGTGACGTGCATAACACAAACCTTCTATGAAGACTATTTATCACATCGGAAGCTATACCCGCTAGAAGACTTACTTTGTGTTACGGGTGCAGGAGGTCAACCTGTTCCTTATCTGGGGTATATTGAAGTTGAAGTACAGTTTCCCAAGGAGGCCTGTGGAAGTGGGAACAAATATTCTGTCCTTGCTCTAGTCTGTCCCGATCAAAAGAACAAACCCCTGCCTTTAATAGTGGGAACGAATATTCTCAGACATCTAATACATGACTGTAAAGAACTGGCTGGCCCAAATTACCTTAAGGAGTTAGCCATGGACAAAAATTGGGTAACTACATATCAGACCTATGTTTCTCATCAAAGTTCCAATCAAAGAGTTACTAGACCAATGATGGCTAGATTGACCAGCACCAGACCAATAGTGTTCGAAAGGGATGAAGCGAAGGAAGTGGAATGCATTCTGAGAATGCCCAGACATGGTCAGAGTTTGTCCATATTGCTTGAGGCTTCAGAAAATTATCCTCTACCCGGAGGCTTACTAGTACAACCTCAACTCATCCGAACTGGCAGTAAGTCGCACACAAAGGCTAGGGTGCTAATGAAGAATATATCAGATTGTAGCATCAGTTTGCCTCCTAGAAGGACACTGGGTGTAGGTGAGCCAGTCGATATAGTGAGGACCATGAACGTTACAGGCTCGACCTATAAGGATGGTGCTAAACTAGAATCTATTGGAGAGGGTAACATGGAGTCTGAGAAGGTGTCGCTAGACTTCGGAGATTCTCCAATATCTGAAGAGTTTAAACAGCATATAGAAAAGAGAATTAATCAAGAGGCAAAAGGAGCATTTTCCTGTCATGACCTTGATATTGGATGTATTCCAGGAATAATGCATAAAATCACCCTGTTGGATCCAACTCCATTTAAAGAGCGCACACGTCATGTATCCCCAGCTGACTTTGAGGATCTCAGGCAGCACCTGAAGGAGCTATTAGCCACAGGAGTGATTGAGGAGTCTGATAGCCCTTATGCTTCACCTGTGGTATTGGTTAGAAAGAAGAATGGTACCTTGAGGATGGTTGTTGATTATCGTAAATTGAACAACATAACCAGAAAAGACTCCTATCCATTGCCTCGAATTGAAGAGACATTCACTCTCCTATCAGGTAGCAAGTGGTTCTCAGTACTAGATCTCAAGAGTGGGTACTATCAGATTGAGGTAGAAGAAATGGATAGGCCTAAAACTGCATTCACCACGCCCTTTGGAAACTGGCAATTTAAGAGAATGGCTCAAGGACTGACAAATGCTCCAGCAAGTTTTCAAAGAATGATAGAGAAAGTAATGACTGATATTAATCTACATGAAGTTGTGGCCTTCTTGGATGATCTTATAATATTCTCGGACACACTGGAAGAGCATGAGGACCGATTGATGAGGGTGTTACAACGACTGTTGAAATGCGGATTGAAGCTCTCTCCATCTAAATGTAAATTCTTTCAGAAGTCAGTGAAATATTTGGGTCATCATATCTCAGAGAAGGGGGTGCTCCCCGATGAAGAGAAAATTTCAGCCATTACTAAGTGGCCACAACCTAAAAACATTAGAGAGCTGCGATCTTTTCTAGGATTTGCGGGCTATTACCGAAGATTCGTGAATCAATACTCACGCTTGGTGAAGCCGCTCAGTAATCTGTTGGTGGGACTAACAAACAGTCGAAAGGATAGGAAAGAAGCCCGGATTCAAAGTCAGCAGCTATTGGGTACGCGGTGGACCTCAGAATGTCAGAAAGCATTCGAAATTATAAAGGAAAAACTCACGGTTGCCCCTGTGTTGGCTTTCGCAAATTGGAAGCTACCTTATGTATTACACACTGATGCCAGCACTACAGGGCTAGGCGCTGCACTTTACCAAATTCAAGAAGGAAACTGCGAGTGATTTCATATGCCAGTCGTGGGCTCACTAAAAGTGAACGGAATTACCCTATCCACAAATTGGAATTTTTAGCCCTTAAATGGGCAGTTTGTGAAAAATTTCATGATTATCTATATGGTGCAGAGTTTAAAGTAGTGACAGATAATAACCCTCTGACGTACGTCCTGACGACTGCTAAACTGGATGCCACAGGTCATCGATGGTTAGCATCCCTCTCCCTGTACAACTTTGACATCGGATACAAATCTGGTAAAGCCAATATAGATGCTGACGGGTTGTCTAGGAGACCACATGATCCTGAAGAAGATGATGAAGAATTTTTGAAATATGAGGAGAGGGTTGCCAAGATGCTATCTCATGTGAAGACAGATCAAGAAGGAATGGACACTCTATCTAAGGTAATATGTAAGGCGGCATTCCAGAAGCATGATGTCTCTATTTTGACACATATTTCAGAAGATTCGGGAGACTACGACACTCCCATTACACCTCATTCTACTTCCAAGTTTGAGTGCAGCCCTGGTGCCTTGGTGGAAATCTTACCTGCAGGAGGAGATGCTGTTCCAGATGATTTTGATGACCCGGACCTGTGGCCTGGACAACCCACCCTACCTGGGTTTACCTTGGGTGACTGGAGAGTGTTCCAGAGGGAAGACCCATGTTTATCCCAAGTCATAATGATGCTGGAGAGAGGTGAGAAATTTGAAGATCGAGACAGGAATCGGGAGCATCCAGAATTTCGATTATTCTTCAGAGAATGGCAAAAACTATGTCTTCAAGAGGGAGTACTTTTCAGAAAAGTGATGAGGAGTGGAGGACCACACCAACAACTTGTGATTCCAAGAAAATATCGTCAGAGAGCTCTGGAGGGGGTACATGATGAAACTGGCCATCTGGGTTGTGAACGGACCTTGGACTTAGCACGTGCACGTTTTTATTGGCCGAGAATGGCACATGGGGTAGAGCAATGGGTGAAGACATGCGAAAGATGTGTGCGGAGAAAAGCTAGAGCAGAAAAAGCAGCCCCCTTGGTAAATATAAAAGCTTACGCCCCCATGGAGCTAGTTTGCATTGACTTCCTTACCTTAGAGCCTGACGACAAGGATACACGAAATGTTTTGGTAGTCACGGATCACTTTACTAAGTATGCTCAGGCATATCCCACTAGAGATCAGACTGCAAGAACTGTTGCTGTTACCCTGTGGGAGAATTTCATCTGCCACTATGGATTTCCAAAACGAATCCATAGTGACCAAGGAGCCAATTTTGAATCTGAACTCATTTCAGAGCTATGTAGAATAGCAGGCACTAAATCCAGAACCACTCCATATCACCCTCGAGGAAATCCAGTAGAACGCTTCAATAGAACCTTAATAGAAATGTTGGGTACATTAGAGGATAAGCGTAAGGAACATTGGAGAAAATATGTTCGGCCACTAGTACATGCCTATAATTGTACTCGGAATGACAGTACTGGAATTTCTCCGTTTTTTCTCATGTTTAGAAGAGAACCTCGACTTCCAATAGACTTATGCTTCGGCATCAGTCCAGTGGGTCATAACGCTAAAACTCATCACCAATATGTACGAGAGTTACGTCAGAGGTTGAAGTATGCATACGAGCTGGCTACTCAGGAAGCTGAGAAACATCAACTAGCCAACAAACGCAGATGGGATGCGAAAGTAATGCCATCCTCAGTGGAAGAGGGTGATAGAGTATTGGTCAAGAATGTGAAGTTGAGGGGCAAGCACAAATTGGCTGATCGGTGGGAGTCTTCAGTGTATATTGTGGTAAAACAAATTGAAGGTATACCAGTCTATGTGGTGAAGCCAGAAACAGGGGATGGACCCGAAAGGACGTTACACAGGGATCTACTGCGCCCCTGTGGATTTATTTCTGGAAGAGAAGAGGCTGATATTCACTGTGAACCATTCAATAGTACCAAGCAATTGAGGAAAAAGCAGAAGGAGGACGCTGAGGATAGTATGGATGGCTCTATTATGGAGAGCGGAAGTTCAGATCCAGCTGAACTGGATGAGTGTCCAATTACTGGTGAAATTCAGTCAAATGGAACATTAAATCCTAATGCGGAGGAGTTTCATCCAGAGTCATGGGAAGAGGATCCTGTGGAAGTTAGTATACCAGTAAATCATAACAATTCATGCGATTTGAACAGCTCAGTCAATGAAGAACAGCATGCATCCTCCTTGGGGAAGAAGAAAACTCTTGATGAATCAATGACTAAAATAGGACTTCTACCGTTACCTCAAAGATCGCAGAGACCAAGGAGACTGCCTAGTAGATTCGATGACTTTGAAGTGCAATTGCCCAAGGGGTTGCACAGCCACAACATATTGAGACAGTCATATTCAAGGAATCCATTAGAGGCGTGTATATCCATGCAGCAACTAAGTAGTATGATGCAAGAGATATTGAGCAAACAAACAGAGTTAATATATAAGCTGTGGACATAAATACCTGCCGGGGACGTCAGGTTTTAGGAGGGGACCATGTAACATACCTCTAGGAACTAGGGCAGAGAAATGTTGAATCATCATTGTGACATGAAAAGACTGACAATGGAGTGCTGTCTCTTTAAGAGCTGGGGGGGGGGAAAGGAGATTCAAAATTGGATTGTCTGAGCATGTGCAAACAGATCACTGCTCAGCTTGAACAGAGTTCCTGCCCTGCTCTGAATTAATAAATATTATCTGTACTGATTAAGGTGAGCAGCCCTCTATAATTGTATTCATGTGTAATGTATTTATGTTAGTTAGCATTGTTTTGAGATGTATTGAAGTTGTTTTTACTCTATCTAAAGAGATTTATAAAAATTGGATTGTCTGATGCATGTGCAAACAGATCACTGCTCAGCTTGAACAGAGTTCCTGCCCTGCTCTGAATTAATAAATATTATCTGTACTGATTAAGGTTCTCTTTTCTGGAACCCTGCTGTGGACGACTTGGGAGTAATTGAACTGTGCCCTGTCAGGATTTGAAGCTCTTCTTTCGGATAGAGGCTGCTGTATTGTGGATTTGGCAGTTGAAGCAAAGAGCAGTACTGACGCCCTCTTCAGCTCTAAATTCAAATGGACACACAGTAGGATACAATCTGGGACTTTGCTTGTTCAGAGACTGCTTAAGGTCGGGTGCTATATCACATGCTGATTCTGGTTGAAATACTTAACATGAGTTATGACAAAGTTGAGTTTTCTCTTGTACTATATACATGTGTTTATATGACAAATGCAGATGCTTAGGAAGTGAACAGATTTATTTCAGTCATTCATTCCAGTAAAGATAAAACTGTTACTCACTAAAGAGCGTGTGGATTCATTTCTGATACTGGGTTGGGAATCAAAGTGCAGGTTTCAGACACAAGGAGTCATAAAGAAAATTGAACTTCAAGGGTTACACACACATTTGTGCACATGATATAAAATACATAAGCATGACCACATGCATGCCCCTATGTATATCAGGCTGTATGCAGGCATGATTTAAAGTTATCCTTTTAAGGTACTGTACAGTATTGTTAGTTCTACAAAAAAAAAAAGTATCATCTTATATAATTTTTGTTCTTCATTAACCTTTATTTCTGTGTATTCTAGTGGACTAACACAGCAAACACACTATCTACTAAGAAGAATTAATATTTTTAAGACTGTTTTATTTTTACTATATTTACACAGTGAAGAGCTTTAAAAAGCGGTGAGGAGCTTGTCATTTCAGTTGTACCGGAGATACAGGAAGATAAAGTGAATTGGTCAGGGTCATCGTGGGCTCCCAGCCCACTGCTGTAGCCATTAGGCCTCTCCTTCCTCCTATTTTATAACTCCTTGAACATCTGGTCATGTTCCCTGTCAGCTGGGAGACAAAAGTTTGAAATTGAGAGCAAACTGAGACCTTCAGAAAGAGTCACTTCTTTGGTTTCAACTTTTCGGAACCCAGAGGGGTGGAGGCTGTTAATGAATTCTTTCAGAGGTTACGCATCAATACACACGCCAGCCTCTTCCCTTTCTCTGCTTCTGGTTCAAGCTTTCCTCTCTTTTCTTTCTTTATTTTGCATTGAGCATAGGAGGAAATGATCAGCCTCTCAGGAACTTCATGACAGTAGAGAACAGTAACATGCGGAAAGCCTTCTGGAGAGGTCACGTGTTTGGGTGATAGCCGTGCTGCTGTTTGGATTTCTGTGGGACCTTGTAGTTGGAATTGGGAGGGGAGGGATGCTAGATGTGAACTAACAAGGGGATGTGGCATGCTTGCCTAGCCGGAAGGGTGGATTACAGTGGAGGATGTGGACATCCTCTAAGTAAGTGGTCAGACTCTAGGGCTGGCAGCTGGCACATGTACTTGGCAGTGTGGACAACGACAGCGAAACAAACTGGATATATCAGCTGGTCTTTTTCTCCCGTCATCTTCCATGTTGCTGTGATACTTTGGATGAGGTCATGTAAAAGCTCTTCACTGAAATTTTATTAATGTATTTTTTTTGGAATGAGAGGAATATTTTTGTAGTGTGTTTTAATAATATTGCAAAGATGAATCTTCACAAAATAAATAGCAGAGAGTATATAAAAATAATAGTGCAAGACCTGAAAAATAGAGAAACAAAGAACAATTCTATGCCTTCTCTGCCAAGAAATAAATCTACAAAACAGGAGGAACTGATTTTATGAAAAGGAAAAGAATGACTCACATAAATATACTTAAAAAACAAACAGGCCTGCATGAAGAAACAGTTTAATAAGAAAATCTATACCAAAACAATTAATTTTCTGAAAGAGAGGGTGAAGAGTGAGGGCTCAGAAGTGGAACATCTGGAGAGAATCTGGCCTAATCTTTTAAGAGTCATATAAGCTGTTCAACATAAAAAAAAAATCTATTCACCTTAAATTTGACTAAACACTTGGAAGGAAACTTCAACTGAAATTCAGGTCCAGGCTGCACTATTTCCTGCCAAAGGAATCTAATCTTCGTGTGCTTACACAAAGTTGAACGAGTCATTTCACGAAAATATGAATCTTTTGACCTATAAAAAACAAGTCCCTTTTACAAAACAAAAAAAAAATTCAGTTTTAGAATCCAGTACTTTTTGGGGTTGATTTTCATTAGGCTCAATGTGCGTAAACCCAGTCTAGGCACATAAAATGCACATAAAATGCTTTTTGAATATCAACCAGGGGCCAGAGTTTGTAAAAAAAAAAAAAAAAGTATGCACGTAACTCCATTACACATGTACTTTTTACGCATACTAACGAGGCACTCCGGGGGCGGAGATGGGGGTGGGAAAAAGATTTACCTGCATGTAAATCTACATGCAGCAAGTTACACCTGCTCAGAAGCAGGCGTAACTCTGAGCACATTTGTCGGAGCACTGTCAGGCCTATCCTGTAAAGTGCGGCCGTGTTTACCCTGCTCCTAAGCCGCTTCTAACTCACGTTTCGGCCGCGTTAGCCCTTCCTGCGATCCCGAATCCCCTTTAACCTACTCCTACCGCGTCCTAAATTCCCCGGGTAACCCCTTCCGCCCGCGGCATGCATACTGCATGCAAACGAGCGAATTAGCGCGATATTGCATGCAAACGAGCCAATTAGCTATTCCCCTAGCATCCCGTAACCCGCGCCCCGACTAACGCTACCTTTCCCTGCCGTTTTGTCGCGCGTTTAACCTGCAAACTTACCGCCTACCCTGACCCAGGCGGTAGAGGCATGGGTAAGGGTAGGTGGCAAGCTTTCCCCCAGCCCCCGCTCACCTGCCCCGGCCGCGATCATGGGTGCCGGTCTCCGTGGCAGCCCGTCCTCTCCCCTCCTCCAGAAGCCAAAAAAAAAAAAAAAAGCGAAAAAAACGTTGCAGCCCCCCTCCGATGTCCGGACTGGGGCTGCCACGGAGACTGCAACGGCAAAGCGAGTTTTCAGTGTCCCCCCCCTCTCGGAGCAGGGCGCGAAAAGCAGCCTTGCTCCGGGAGGGGGGGGACACACTGACGGCGGCGAAGCAACGCAGAAGCAACGGCGAAACGACTTTTCAGTGTCCCCCCCCCCTCTCGGAGCAGGGCGCGAAAAGTAGCCTTGCTCCGGGAGGGGGGGGGACACTGACAGCGGCGAAGCTTTCCCCCAGCCCGGACACCGGCAAAACTTGCTGTTTTGCAGCCATGAGCCACGAGCAGGAACGCGAAGATCTGGCTCCGATAGCTCCTCCCGACAAGATGGCCGCCTGCACGGGGAAAGAGTACAATTGGCCGCTCAAGACGTGATGTCGTGATGTCACGTCTTCAGCGGCCAATTGTACTCTTTCCCCGTGCAGGCGGCCATCTTGTCGGGAGGAGCTATCGGAGCCAGATCTTCGCGTTCCTGCTCGTGGCTCATGGCTGCAAAACAGCAAGTTTTGCCGGTGTCCGGGCTGGGGGAAAGCTTCGCCGCTGTCAGTGTCCCCCCCCTCCCGGAGCAAGGCTGCTTTTCGCGCCCTGCTCCGAGAGGGGGGGGGGACACTGAAAAGTCGTTTCGCCGTTGCTTCTGCGTTGCTTCGCCGCTGTCAGTGTCCCCCCCCCTCCCGGAGCAAGGCTGCTTTTCGCGCCCTGCTCCGAGAGGGGGGGGGGCACTGAAAAGTCGTTTCGCCGTTGCTTCTGCGTTGCTTCGCCGCCGTCAGTGTCCCCCCCCCTCCCGGAGCAAGGCTGCTTTTCGCTCCCTGCTCCGAGAGGAGGGGGGGGGGACACTGACAGCGGCGAAGCAACTTACTTTTGCACCCGATCGGACCAGACTTCCTGGTATCTGTCATTTCAAATGACATTTGAAATGACAGATACCAGCGTGGCGTGAAGCCTTAGGCCCGCGCACCCAGGATCCTGTATAGGCGCTCTATCCAGTATCCTGGGTTGCGCGGGACTAAGGCTTTTCGGACGCGGCTTACATTTACATATAATTAGGCTTCAGGATCGAGCGGTAGGTGAGCTGCACTGTGCGGGCGGTAACCGCGGGTGCCGTAGGCACTAACGCAGCTCTTCCTACCGCTCGGTACTGGATCACCCTGTGTGTGATGTAGTGCAGCCCGGCCGCAGGCAGGAGCTGACAAGCTACTATAAGAGCAACAAGAATACCAGAGCCAGACAGCAGGGGGCGCAGGGGAAGAGGAGAAGGACTACGAATCCCAGCTTCCCTGAAACACCACCGGACCTGAAGGCGAACAGGTGGCAGGCATAGAGGTTAATGAGGCAGACACTGATGAGTCCATGGAGGTGGAGGAAGAGGGCGTGCCCCCTTGGTGGGACTGGCCACAAAAACCCAGCTCTTCGGAGTCAGAGGAAGAGGAGATGGAGGTAGGTTCAGGGATAGAAGAGTCCTCCAGTTCATGCATGGATAAGGAGTAATCCAGGTGGAGGGGTGAAGTATAATCTTTACTCTAAAAGGGCCTGTGGCGTTGGGGCTTGTAATAGTGCTGAGCAGAGGAGGTAAATGATTGCTCTGAACTAGCACTGCTTGTAAGGGAACCAGAGGGCTGGAGGGGGAGGGGACAAACCCCATGTAATGTATCCAGTTGTTACTTATTAAACTGTTTTGAAGGAACTATCCCTCTCTCTGTGTTGTCTCTGGGGATTGGGGAGACTGCTTACCCTCAACCCTGCCCGAAGGGAACCCAGAAGCCCAGCAAAACCAGGGCCAGCAGAGGCACGGACTCAGGGAGTTAGTATAGCTGTGTTTAAAAAAGGATTGGATAAGTTCTTGGAGGAGAAGTCCATTACCTGCTATTAAGTTCACTTAGAGAATAGCCACTGCCATTAGCAATGGTTACATGGAATAGACTTAGTTTTTGGGTACTTGCCAGGTTCCTATGACCTGGATTGGCCACTGTTGGAAACAGGATGCTGGGCTTGATGGACCCTTGGTCTGACCCAGTATGGCATGCTCTTATGTTCTTATGAACTCCAGGGACCGGAGCAACTGGTGGCGACTCAGGACTGGAGACAGAAGACCGGCGCTCGAGGCCTCACGGACGGTGAGCCATCACAACATACTGGAGACACTTGCAAATTTTCAATTTGGACTAATGTGCCCAAGTCCATTCTGAAAATTTGGGAAAATAATGCAGGTACAAAGTCTGAAGTTCTGCTAAATTCTGCAAGTACCCTCTCTGGGGTTGATTTTCAATGTAATTTATCTACATAAAATCCAGTTTTAAAATTGTGCTAAGATAGCCTAGGGCTCAGGTTGCATAAAACTACGCCTGTAACCCGATTTCTCATCGACTTTTGCATGCATTAGCAAAAAACGTTCTGGGGACCGAGTTGGGATGGGGAAAGGATCTACATGCTTGCTGTCCTTTCTATTTTTGAAAGTTTGCCCGTAAATCTGCCCACACAAAGTTACACCTGCACTGGAGCAAGTGTGATATTGTGCCCGCATTTCAACACGTGCACTGGGAAAACCCCGTAATTTTCAAAGCAGACTTACGTGTATCACTTCACATGGAAAATTCAAGCTCCAAGTGCACATAGACTTTAGTCCTATGCGGGTTGTTTGAAAGTTATCTTCTTTATTAATAGGATTTTAAACGTCTTCATTGTATTCCCTGAAGAACAGAAACCCGTTTTTGCAAAGTAGGGATGTACTGTCGCTTGTTTCATTTCAGTTAGCGCACCCTAGGTTTTTTAAGTACTTATTAATCAGATCAGGACGCACTAAATGGATTTTTAGCATGCACTGAACAATTTAGTGCATACTAAAATTTACAAAATAAAATGCATAAATATATAACTTGAAACAAAAAGAAGAAGAAGAAAAGCAAAAAGAAAATGAACCAAACCAAACACAACATTTTTTGGCTGCACACCTCTACCGCAAAGCATCATGGGTTGGTTTTTTTTTAAGGGCAAAGCAAAGAGGTGTGAAACATTTGTGAATGAAATCAAACCAAGAAGATATTCAACCTGTTTCAAATTTGTCAGGTTTTTGCAGATTGTTCTCAGCAAATATGGAGAAAACTTGAATAGATTCAAACCGAATCACCATGGATTCATCTTATCCTCCTGGTACGCATCCCAGGGATTGAACAAACCTACTCAAACTCCGGTGCAGATTCACGGATTTTAAGGAATCCACATCCGATTTCTATTTTTTTAACTAAAAAAAAAAAATACATTCGACAAAACCTCAATCTTCTTGTGGGTTCATTAAACTAGTTCGTAAACGCGCTCAGAGTTTGCACATTCCTAATGCAGCTTTTCAGCAGCCAATGCTGGTCCTGGAGAATTCGGGATCGTTTACAGGCCGTGCATGCGATGTCGTGCATTGGACCGACATTAAAACATCACCATTCTTATTTGAGCTTTCGAGACCACATGGGTCCCCTTTTCTTAGATGTCTGAAGAAAATGCAGTTGAAAAGAAAGGACAGCAGGATACTGCATTTCAGACCATGCAGGAGAAAACATTCAGCGCAAACAAAAATAATATGAAGGAAAATATCACAGGAAGTAACAGCTTTATGATTAAATATTGCCAGAACAGGAAGCAGGGGCCCATAAAACTCTCAGTACTGTTTTCAGTGCTATAATTTTACCTTATTGTCACCAATGTCCATGCCTCTTTGGTAATTTCATTTGGTTTTATTGCTTGGGTTGTCTGACCTGACTAACGAGATAAGCATTTTTGACACTCCTGGAGGACAGGATGAGGATGATTTGTGAGCCAGGCCAGGCACTTTAAACCAGCCATACAGTCAGAGGCACAGAGAGGGGGGAAAGAAATTTAATAAAGATATCTGAAAGCTCTAGGATTCTGAGAGGAATATCCTTTTTCCGAATTAATGCTTTGCGTAACTGTGCAAAGAAATTACCAGTTCTATTTATGAACTGGATAAAGTAATGCCACCATTCCCTCTATTATTTTTATTCACCGTTATTGAAGGCTTTTCATTCATCTTTCCCAAAGGTAGAAATAGATTGCTTTTAAATTTGAAATTGTTTTGTATCAAATTTTAAATTTCACAATACCATTCATTACCCCATAAATACAATGATTATCTTTATTCTGTCCAAAAATGTTGGCAGTCAAGGTAGAAACGGTGGGTTGCATTTTCCAGTTTGCATGTTTGTAGCTGATAAATGCAAAAAGGTAACTTAATGTAAAGAAGCGCTTTGTCTTGGAAAGGATCGAGGCTTCATGGAACGGCCTCTCAGGAAAGGCAGAGTTCAAAGCCTGGGATAAGCTTAGGGGATCCTCAGATGACTTAGGATGTGCATTAGTTTTAAACGAATGGGTAAAAAGAAACGAATAGGGCCCAATTTGTTTCTTTAATAGGACCTCAAAACAAATTTGAGAGGGCCCCTTGAATTAAATGAATCCTGTTTGTTTCATTCATTTTAAATAGAATGATTTCTATAAGCCATTAAAGTCAATTGATTCATAGAAATCAATAGTTAAACAACACAGCTACAGTTAGGAATTGATACAAAGTACAGAGCAGCAGACGTAGGCAGGATGGACATGTTGTCTAGGAGACAACTGGGATGATGTCGTCTTAGATTAAAGGATTTTTCCAGTCCAACCTATTGCTCCGCCCTAGATACAATGATGCTGATCTTGAAGAATGAGCATGTCAGAGACTTGCTATGCATTCCTTTTGAAGGCATTGTCTGTGAAGGAGTATGCTATTATAGCTCTTTCTCAGTACTATGTTAACTTTTCCCAAACAACATTTTTGCTGCTTCCACTTTGGTGACTGTCCCTGTGCCAGTCACACAATAGAGGAAAGCAGCCAAGCAGCACTACGTCAGGAGAGATCTGTCAGGTCGATACAGCAAGGCCGCGTTAGAAAGAGTGCGGCAGTGCCTGGCGCACCCTCGTTCCCTGCACGCACAGTCCTGCTCACATACCGCTCGATACTCTAATTAAATTGCTTGCAAATGCAAGCCGCGTCTGCGAAGGGTTAGGCCCATGCAACCCATTTTACTGTATAGGCGCTTAATACAGCGCCTATACAGTATCCTGGGTGCGCTGGTACCTGTCATTTCAAATGTCATTTCAACTGACATTTGAAATGACATTTGAAATGACAGGTACCAGGAAGTGGATGGTTTCCCCCCTCCCGAAGCAAGGCTCAGGCGAAAATTAAAACAAAAGTGTAAAAAACAAAAGTGTAAAAAAAGTTAACTTACTGGTGGGAGCCGGCGGGCGCGCATTCGAGGCGGGAGCGAGTTCATCGAGGCGGTAGCCGCCGGGCTGTCATTGAGGCGGGAGCCGCCGGGCGGGTGGGCGCGCGTTCATCCAGGCGTGGCGGGAGCTGGCGGGCGCGCGTTTATCCAGGCGGCGGCGGTGGGAACCGGCGGGCGCGCATTTATCCAGGCGGCGGCGGTGGGAGCCGGCGGGCGCGCGTTCATCCGGCGGGCTGTCATCGAGGCGGGAGCCGGCGGGCGGGTGATTGTCAGCCCTCTCCCCTCCTCCCGAAGCAAGGCACGAAAGCAGCCTTGCTCCGGGAGCGAGGGGAGAGAGGACGGGCAATCCTACGCTCGGGATGGCCAGTCCCTCTCCCCTCCTCCCAAGGCAAGGCGCGAAAAGCAGCCTTGCTCCGGGAGGAGGGGAGAGAGGACTGGCAGTGTGAAGCGACCAAGCGACTTACTTTTTTTTGCAGCCCTCCGGAGGAGACGGCCATCAGCAGAAACGGATCGCTGCTCCCGGCGAAGATGGACGCCTGCACGGGGGAAAGCGGCCCCTGTGCGTGCAATTGGCCGCTCAAGACGTGACGTCACGACGTTTGGCGTCACGGCATGTGACATCACGTCTTGAGCGGCCAATTGCACGCACAGGGGCCGCTTTTCCCCGTGCAGGCGTCCATCTTCGCCGGGAGGCAGGGGAGGGGCGCCGCGATCCATTTCTGCTGATGGCCATCTCCTCCGGAGGGCTGCAAAAAAAAGTAAGTCGCTTGGTCGCTTCACACTGCCAATCCTCTCTCCCCTCCTCCCGGAGCAAGGCTGCTTTTCGCACCTTGCCTCGGGAGGCAACTTTTTTTTTCGCTTTTTTTTGCTTTGTTGCTTCGGGAGGAGGGGAGGAGGGCACCCATAGGGTGCCCTCCTCCCCGGTCTCCGGCTGCCCCGGAGACCGGCTGCCCCGGAGATCGGCACCCATGGACGCGGCCAGGGCAGGAGAGCGGGGGCTGGGGGAAAGTTTGCCGCCTACCCTTACCCCTGCCTCTAACGCAGGGGTAAGGGTAGGCGGTAAGTTAGCAGGTTAAACGCGCGGCAAAACGGCAGGGTAAAATAGCGATAGTCGGGGCGCGCGTTACTGGATGGTAGGGAATAGCTAATTCGATCGTTTACATGCAATATACATGCCGCGTGCGGAAGGGGTTGCCCGGGGATTTTAGGACACGGTAGGAGTAGGTTAAAGGGGATAGTGTATCGCAGAAAGGGCTAACGCGGCTGGAAAGTGAGTAGAACGCGAGTTAGGAGCGGGGTAAATGCGGCCGCACTTTACTGGATCGATCTGTGTGTAAGAGAGAGCAGACTAGTGTTGCTTCCTGTTCTTTTTTTCCTTTGTGGTGACTGGACTTAGAATTGCTTGCAGAGCTGCTACTGATTTTGTCTTTGCCTGGGCAATGAATGGTGTGGACAATAAGCATAAGGGGGCCGATGAAATGTCGGGCGCAGAGCTCAATGCACCACTAAACACACAGTTGGATGCACGTTTTGGAAATGCTAGACATAGGCCCAATGCAATATCAGGATTAGCAATTCCAAAACCTGGTGCGTAGCTGGCGCGTAGCTAATAGCACTCATCAAATGCCATGTTGATGAGGCTATTAGCTAGTACCCCTGATCTAAAAAAAAAAAAGTGGCCAATGGGCACTTTTTTTTTTTTTTTTGTCAAAATCATTTTTAGTGAAGAGTATAGGCAGTACAACCATCAAAACTTAGAGAAGGTACCCAATACAGTGCAACAGATCTACAAAAATAGTGCCAAAACGCACCCCCCCCCGCCGTAGGCCCATCCTATTACCAGGCGCACTGCCCAACTCCATTTCAAAGTCCAGCGGACACAGTCCACCAGACAAAATCTTCAGAATCATTCACTCATTCCACTCACCCCAATCATCTCATATCTCTCACTCCTCCAACCCCCCCCCCCTTTTTTTTTTCGCAACCCGTAGGAGAGTGTCGCAGTGAAATAGTAAGATATACTCTTTCGTTAAAGGAATATTATAAAACAGCGAGGTTTGGTCCAGAATTCCCCCCTTCAAATCCCTTGTCCAGCCTAACTGACCAAATGCCTTGGTCTCTGCAACAGTGAGCTGGTATGATCTAATCACTTCCATGAAGGATGATATCCCGTAGCAAGCAGATGAGTTTGGATATCCAGTCACAGAAAGGTAAAACAAGTAGACCAACAGAGTCTAAATTCCAGATCAGGCATCTTCAGGCCATGCAGTGAGGCGAATCTCTCCATTTGCATAGAGGCGGCGAGCCTATAGTACCATGCCCTTGTAGTGGGAAGTATATTCAGTGCTATCCAGTCCGCCAGGATCGTACAGCAAGCCAGTAATATAGCGGTATGGCCAAACCGATCCAGAGAGACCTGATAGACTGGCATAGCACCCTGCAATCCTGACAGAAGGAGTCTGCCAGTACTGCCAATGGTAGTGCGCGTACTTTGAGCAACAATGGCCAGTACTTCATTCCATTGGTAAACTGAGGGCACGTAAACAATCGATGGACCAGAGTTCCTCTCTCTTGATTACATTTAATGCATGTGGGCAATGCTAGCCTCCCCATTTGGTAACGACGTACATCGTCGCAAAAATATGGTGTAGAATTTTAAATTGTAATTCTTGGAGAGATAAATCCGGCAAACTCTTTTGCATAGTTTTGAAACAGGAGAGCAAGTAAGTGATGGAAATATCCATCATCCCCATCTCTGTCCAGTATTGCGCTAGATATGTGATATGCCGAGGTGATCGATACGTCTTACCCACCTCGCACCAGCCTTTAATTGAGTTTTGCTTTAAGGCAACATCAAAGAAGTGCTGGGTGAATTGACATTCCTGCCTATACATTTCCTCTGTCCATCTGAAACTCGACAGATAATGGCGTGTTTGTAAATATGCAAAAAAATGCTTAGCTGGTAATTCGTAATCTGTTGCCAACGATGCAAAGTCTCTCACTAGCGGTGTGTCCTCAGAATAAAATTGAAAGATGAACGGAAGTCCTTTTTTTAGCCAGTCATCAAAGATAGAGTAGTGTTCACGTCCTGGAAGGAAATCCCAATTACCTAACAATGGCATCAAGAGAGAGACAAGTCCAGTCATGCCTCCCTGTGCCCTGAGCCATCGCCAAGCCTGTCGACAAGAATGGACCAGGCTACGCGGGATTTGTAAATTACGATAAGAACATAAGAAAATGCCATACTGGGTCAGACCAAGGGTCCATCAAGCCCAGCATCCTGTTTCCAACAGTGGCCAATCCAGGCCATAAGAACCTGGCAAATACCCTGTCAAGTACCTATGTATTGTTACTGGCTGGTAAAAGATAAAATGGGGACCACAGGGAAACTATGCTAATAACTAGCCCATCTTCACAGTAAGTGTATTGATCCAGTAGCCACTCTCCTACATAGTGGAGTTGACAGGCCACATTAAAGAGTCGGATATCCGGCAGACCTAGGCCTCCCTCCCCCCCTAGAATGTGTCAAAATTTTGTAGTTCAGCCGGGCCCTCTTCCCAGCCCACACAAATTTTTGGAAAGCAGCTTGTAACCAAATGACATCCGTACCGGTCAGCCAGCAAGGTAACATGTGCATCTTATATAGTAACTTAGGCAGAAGAACCATTTTAAGCAAAGCACATCTGCCAAAGAGCGAAAGAGGCAGATTCCGCCACGACTGGAGTTGGGCAGCTAAAGCTGCTATAGTGCTCGTAATATTCAGCTCATAAAGGTCTGCGAGATCTCGTGGCATCCAAACCCCCAAGTATTTTATTTTGTTCTGGGCCCAAGTAAAGGGGAAACCACCCGCCCAATGAAGTTGTACACTAGGGTCTAACGCCAGAGCCTCCGACTTTGCAAAATTGATTGTTAAGCCCACTATGCTGTGGAAAGAGGTAAAGTGGCAGATAATGACTGGGATACTATCTTTCAGATGGCCAACAAACAACAAAATGTCGTCAGCGAACATTGCCAATTTCATCTGTCGTCTCCCCAATCTCAGGCCCTTAAACTCCCCATCCAGCCGTAATTTAACAATCAAAGGCTCTAATGCCATAACGGAGAGGTGAAAGGGGGCAGCCCTGTCGCACCCCACATTGAATAGGAAAAGGTGTAGATAAGGACCCATTTATAAGTAGGCGGGCACTAGGGTTATTATACAATGCCTGTAACCAAGTTAAGAAAGGACCAGAAATACCATAAGTCTGTAGAGCCCAAAATAAATATTTCCATGAAAGGGAGTCAAAAGCCTTCTTTGCATCCAGGCTCAGGACCAACGCTTCTGTTGTTGGGTGGAAATTTAAAAGGCCAATCAAGCGCCTCACGTTTTTTACGCCCTGCCTCCCTTTAATGAAACCTGTTTGGTCTTCATGAATTACAGAGGGTAGTAGGGAGTTTAATCTAGCGGCTAGGACAGCGGAAAGAATTTTCAGGTCGCCATTAATGAGGGAAATAGGCCGATAGGAACCCACCTCTTACAAATCTTTGCCAGGTTTCGGCAGTAGAACTATAGTAGATTGATTTTCCGTGGGATTGACATTCGTTCCCTGAATCAAACTATTATAATACCGCCTCAACACTGGCAATACAGGAAATTTTAAAATCTTGTAGAATTCAGGTCCTAATCCATCAGGGCCCGCCGCCTTGCCTGGCTTCAAGCCATGTATGACCAAGTGGATTTCTGCATCTACTGTTGGCTTATTTAACATGGCCTGTTGGTCCTCAGTAAACCAAGTCCAAGGTAGATTATGAAAGAATTTCTCCCTCAGCTCAACATTACTGGGTTTATCCCCATATAACCTGCTGTAGTACTCGTGAAATCGGTCTACTATCGCCCTCGCAATGACTTGACAAACCCCAGCTTGGTCTATAATACTAGTATTAAAGACCAAGTTTTTACAAGCCTTTCCAGCAAATTCCTCCCACTGATAATCGTAAATTCGCAGAGCTGTAAATATTAGGATTTCACTATGGTCGTCCACATGTATATATCCAATTTCCGATCTACTTTTGCCTTCTCTATTTTCCAGTTAATCAATCTTACCTCTTTCCTCTTCTTTTGCCTTTCAAAATCTCCATAACAATGTCATTCATTGATGTGCCTCAACACTTCTCACTTTCTTCCCCTATTCATCAATGTCATCCTGTAAATATCGTTACTCCTCAATGTAAACTGTTAATAACCTCTCCATATATAATCAATTTTGTACATTGTTCCTGTACATTGTTCCCTGTACTTTGTTCTTGTACTTTGTTCTTTATATAAGTCTATTTAACCTAGTTGTTGCTCCTTGTTCCTTGTAAAGGCCTCACCATTGTTTCATGGTGTTGCCATTTTAATTCTATGTAAACCGATACGATGTGCAAACGGATATCGGTATATAAAAAATATTAAACAAATAAATAAATAAAAATAGTAATGAAAGATTTGGGACCACGGGCCAGAACTAGACTGGCTAACAATTTACTGGGTCTACTGCCATAACGATACAGCTGAAACTGATAATATCTCAAAGATTTGGATGCTCTCTGATGCAAGAGCACTTGTAACGCTTCACGAATACCCTCCGCCTCCCTTTTACTAGTCTCAGACATCGCCTGTACATGCCGGAGTTGGGCAGCTTTCAACGCCACAGTAAGTTTAAGTATTTCAGCGTTTCTAGCCTTATTTTGGGTGGCAACGTAGGCTATAATGTGGCCGTGCATCACCGCTTTTCTCGCTTCCCATAGAATCCCGGGCACTACATTATTTTATTTATTTATTTATTTATTTATTTATTTACTTATTTATAGTTTTTTATATACCGCGGCACGTAATGCACATCACCTCGGTTTACAGCAAACAGTAATTCAGCCAAAGGCTTTACAATGAATATAGAAGGAACAAGCAACGTGCTAAATTAACAGAAAACTAGGCGTATACATATCAAAATACATATGTGTAACAATGTTAACAATACGGAATTATTTGTGAGGAAAAGAGGGTAAGGGAGTAGAGGAATCATAGTGCGGGGGAAGGAAGTAAGTGTGGGAGGAAGGGGAGTCAGGAAAGAGGAAAGGCAATGTAGAATAGAGGAAATCAGGAGTAGGTTGAGCAGCGAAGTATGTAATTGCATGATTTTCATCCTTCAGAGAAAGGCTTTTCTAAACAGCCATGTTTTTAGGTTCTGTTTAAATTTTCGGTGGCAGGGTTCTTGGCGCAGATCAGCGGGCATACTGTTCCACATTTTGGTTCCTGCTATGATGAAAGAACGTTTTTTAGTGGATGTGAGTTTGGTTAGTTTAGGAGAAGGGATCGGCAGGAGAACTCTTTGTCCAGGAGTAGTCCAGGGGCATATGCCATGAAAAGGGAGGCTTCGTGGTGTGGCCCAGAGTGACAGTGACCGATACCAGAGCATGAACCTATGGTGGCTGTCGATGTTTTGGGGAACAAGGATTCTGAAAATAGAAAATAATCTAGTCGGGAATATGACCCATGCGGGTGCGAGAAAAAGGTGTAGTCCTGTTCCCCAGGATGCAGAGTCCGCCAAATGTCTAACAGGCGTAACTCTTGGCACAAAAGGTTGGGTCCCTTTTGAGCAGCTCCGGGCTCCACAGACTTAGGCGGCCTACAGTCCTCCCGTTTATTGGCCACATAACTGAGATCTTCCCCCATCAACAATGCACAGTCTGAAAGTTCCCCCAACAGCCCCAGTAAGTTTGTGAAAAAATCATGTTTATAAACATTTGGTGCGTATACATTGCAGAACGCCACTTTCTGCTGGTTACACAATCCCTGGAAATGATGTAACGGACTTCTGGGTCTTGCCATACCCTCTCCAATTGGAAAGACAGTTTATGAATTAATTTAATGGAACACTGTCAGTCAGGGCCCTTGTTGGTCAGTCAACATGGATTTACCCAAGGGAAATCTTGCCTAACAAATCTGCTTCATTTTTTTGAAGGGGTTAATAAACATGTGGATAAAGGTGAACCAGTAGATGTAGTATATTTGGATTTTCAGAATGCATTTGACAGAGTCCCTCATGAGAGGCTTCTAAGAAAACTAAAAAGTCATGGGATAGGAGGCAATGTCCTTTCATGGATTACAAACTGGCTAAAAGACAGGAAACAGAGAGTAGGATTAAATGGTCAATTTTATCATTGGAAAAGAGTAAACAGTGGAGTGCCTCAGGGATCTGTACTTCGACCGGTCCAAGTACAGATCCCTGAGGCACTCCATATAAATGATCTGGAAAGGAATACGATGAGTGAGTGTATCAAATTTGCAGATGATACAAAATTATTCAAAGTAGTTAAATCACAAGCGTATTGTGATACATTATAGAAGGACCTTGCAAGACTGGAAGATTGGGCATCCAAATGGCAGATGAAATTTAATGTGGACAAGTGCAAGGTGTTGCATGTAGTGAAAAATAACCCTTGCTGTAGTTACACGATATTAAGTTCCATATTAGGAGCTACCACCCAGGAAAAAGATTGAGGCATCATAGTGGATAATATTTTAAAATCGTCGGCTCAGTGTGCTGCAGCAGTCAAAAAAGCAAACAGAATGTTAGGAATTATTAGGAAGGGAATGGTGAATAAAATGGAAAATGTCATAATGCCTCTATATCGCTCCATGGTGAGATTGCACCTTGAATACTGTGTACAATTCTGGTCGCCGCATCTCAAAAAAGATATAGTTGCGATGGAGAAAATACAGAGAAGGGCAACCAAAATGATAAAGGGGATGGAACAGCTCCCCTGTGAGGAAAGACTAAAGAGGTTAGGGCTGTTCAGCTTGGAGAAGAGACGGTTGAGGCACATTTAAGACTAATCGGAGAAAATTCTTTTTCACTCAACGCACAATTAAACTCTGGATTTTACTGCCAGAGAATGTGGTTAGTGCAGTTAGTGTAGCTGGTTTCAAAAAAGGTTTGGATAAGTTCTTAGAGGAGAAGTCCATTACCTGCTATTAATTAAGTTGACAGCCACTGCTATTATTAGCAACGATAACATGGAATAGACTTAGTGTTTGGGTACTTGCCAGGTTCTTATGGCCTGGATTGGCCACTGTTGGAAACAGGATGCTGGGCTTGATGACCCAGTATAGCAATTTCTTATGTTCTTAGAATGTGAAGGTAAAACCTAAGTTCAGGCAGATTAAATGGCTTTATTTATCTTTAGGTAGGTAACTATTAGGGATGTGCAGAGCAAAATTTTATGTTCATATTTTTTATGTCCGAAAGGGGGTCCCACTTGCGGCCAATATGGACATAAAAAAAATCCAATGAGTTGGGTATATGTACATATGTGCAAAAAAAAAAATTAAACCCCCTCACCCTCCTTAATCCCCCCCCCCAGACTTACCACAACTCCCTGGTGATCGAGCGAGGAGTGAGGACGTCATTTCTGCAATCCTTGGCGAGAAGCATGTGACGTCGGTGGCACGTCGAGTGATTGCGGCGTCACGTGATTCCCGGCTCCTTCGCGCCGGACGGCTCGTTCGGCCCAAAAAGAACTTTTGGCCAGCTTGGGGGGGCCTCCTGACCCCCCCAAGCTGGCCAAAAGTTCTTTTTGGGCCGAACGAGCCGTCCGGCGCGAACGAGCCGGGAATCACGTGGCGCCGCGTCACTCAGACGCGACGTCACGTGATTCCCGGCAAGTTCGCGCCGGACGGCTCGTTCGGCCCAAAAAGAACTTTTGGCCAGCTTGGGGGGGCCTCCTGACCCCCTCAAGCTGGCCAAAAGTTCTTTTTGGGCCGAACGAGCCGTCCGGCGCGAACGAGCCGGGAATCACGTGACGCCGGCGTCACTCGACGTGCCGCCGACGTCACATGCTTCTCGCCAAGGATTGCAGAAATGGCGTCCTCACTCCTCGCTCCATCACCAGGGAGTTGTGGTAAGTCGGGGGGGGGGGGGATTAAGGAGGGTGAGGGGGTTTATATTTTTATTTTGGCTCAACAATCGCGATTTCCCACATATCGAACATATCTATGTTCGATATGTGGGAAATCCGATCGTTTATGTCGAATCAATTTTTTAAGTAAAAAAAAAATATGAGTTGCGTTTTACTAATGCGGTCAATCCGAATGCACACCCCTAGTAACTATAGTACTAGCTTGATTAGACACACTGCAGCTTTCTTTGTATATGAAAATGACTGCACACCATCATGTGATATCCAGAGGTGGCCATGAGCATTATAATTATTTGTTTATTTAACTCGTTCCTTTTCATTGGTAGTTCAGTGGTCGGTAATGAAGCTTGAGTACGTGGCTGTCCTATCAGTCTGGGCATCATAAATATAGATTTAAACAACCTAATGCCATACTGAGGTTTCTGGTGCCTTTTGTTCCTGCTGGAATTAGCCCCGGGGAATTCACTTTCTCAATAATCTTTTCTAAGTAAAAGAGGGGGGCAGTATTCTGCAAATGATGACCCATTCATGGATCAGCCATATGTATATAAGTGAAAAGAGAAAAACTGAAACCCGATTAGTAAAACTCTAAGAGAATATAGGGGGTTAGCGAAGAAGTTCAGAAATCAGCTTTACAAATAAAAGAGCTAAAGGCCATGTTGGTTGTATTAATCTCCTGCCCCCAAACAATACTGAGCAGCATTGCATCATGACTTTATTGCCATGAAATGACATGGCGCCAGCCAGCCCTGAGATCGGAGCCCTTTCTAAAAGGGACTCAGCAGGGCAGGAGTAACTGGGGATCCCTCCTGCCCCTTATGCAACCAATAACCCTATGGAAATGGAAAGTAGTGGGGGGGGGGGGGGGGAGGGACCAGAAAAGTCCCAGCGCCAACATATTTGCAGGGTGCAAAGGGTTGCAGGGAGGCCCTGGCTTATTTTCGGGGAATAGGGCAAGCAGAAAGGCCCGGGGAGGCCCCAGATTACTTGCATGGGGGGAGGGGGCTCAAAGAGGTCCTGATCAGGCTAGACTGCAGCTGAGGAGCCCAGGAATCCCACCCCTCTCCCTTTTTAAAGCAAAGAAGACAATATCCCAACACTTTCAGCTATTTCCTGGTAACTATTTTGTTTAATTCTATTCAGAATGAACCAAAAATAACCTTTTTCTTTATGAAAAATGCATTTGCTTGAAACAAGTGCACATCCTTAACTAGTGATGTCTCACAACTGTCCGTGGTAGGGACTGATCTTTGTAAGTGTCGATGTCTGGGCTGGCCTCATCGTTCAGGCCTCAAGGCTCATTGCCCTGTGCTGGGTGGGATCTGGATTTATTTCCCCCCGCCCCGCCCCCGCTCCCCATTTCTCACAGTCACTTGGGCCTGAGTACACGGCGGACATGACACAGTCTTCTCCTGGGAAGGAAAGAGAGACGGTCACTGCGATCGAAGCAGCTTTTGTTGGCCAACGTGTGATGCTGAGGGTGCACCTTGGAGAAGAAGCCCCTCCAGCCTTTGGACTGTCAAGAATGTAATATGAGCCACTTGGACGGGCCCCGGAGGGAGGGTAACGGCAGAGACCATCACATGACAGGTGGGTATGGACAAAATAACCATCAAACCACCGTAGCTGATAAACAGCGCTAAGAACATGACATCGGAATAACAGAAGAATATAATAGCAGAAATAAATCTTAATAACGAATGAATACTCTGCCAATAATAAAACCAAACTGGTGGGCACATTCTTTTCATTCATTCATTTATTTGATTTCCAGTCGATATTGTGCCTTTTCCTAGGAAAGGCTTAAGGCGGACTGTGAAGAAAGATGTTAATTGCAGTTCATATGTCTTAAGAACATATAAGTGGGAGCCGAACAATGCAAAACCGTATAGACGATAATACACGGTGCTCACCGATTTCATAATCTAGGGAGGATATCGAGCCATAAGATAAACATACAGTAGAATCCTGTTTTCATAGTTAATTATCTCCCCAAAACCTGCCAATGACATATTGACAATTCCTAGTACCCCTATCTCCTGTTCTTGAAGCTGTTATTGCATAATTACTCTCCAATAATCGATTCTCGATTTTTGCTGTATTTCTGTTTCTTTTACTGTTCCTCTTGTCGAATTGCTGCCTGTCACACGCTTTGAACTCTTATGTGTGACCAGAAATGAAACGATGAGGAGGAGGATACATGGCAGTAGGATGGATGGAAGTTCGATGTTCAGGAAAAGACCGGGATAAAAATTCAGGTTTTGATTCTTTTTCGAAAGGAAGAATAGTAGGTTTCTTTGCATAAACCCTATGGGAAAATTGTTCCATAAGTTGGGTGCAGAGGAACTGAAGGCCAAAGCCCTCATGCAGGGTAGCCTTGCTGTAGCTAGGGAAGGAGTGGAAAAAAGAGCATCCTGGGGGCAGGAGATTAAAAAAAAAAAAAAAAAGCAAGCTGATTCTGTTACCATTACCATCACAAAAATAATCATAAGATCAGAACATAATCATAAGATCAAAATAATCATAAGATCAAAACAATTTAAGATACATAAAACATAATAAAACATATCATAAATATATTACAAATTATGAATCCCATCAGAACCCCAATCCCCAACATAAAATACATGAACACCCACAAGCAGCAGCAATGTTTTTATAAAAATAATAATTAAAAGCTTGAAGAAAAAACAGGCTCAGGCCAGCTTTCAAAAACTCTATTGTAGCATAAAGGGACCAATTCTTCTAAGCGTGAGCATTCGTGTATGAGTTAGTCATTCCTCTTTCTGTGATGGCTCTAATAATAAACTTTCTTGAGAGGATCTAAGGGTACAATTAGGCTTATAAAAGCTAAGCCTATCTTTAAGGTACCCCCAAAAATGTTTAAACGCTAGGCTTAATATCCTGAACCACATTCAGTAAAGAAACAGAAGCCAATACAGGCTCTTTAGGATAGGGGACACTCTTTCTTTACAGCCTGCCACAGCATGTGCAGCTGCATTTTGCACTAGCTGGAGACCAGAAATACTTTTCTTTGGTGGTCCGATCAACCATGCATTGCAGTAGTCCAATCTGTTTGTAATAAAGGCATGGATAACCGTGATTAAGTCTTTCTTTCCCAGAAGGATCCCAATGGACGGATTAACTGCAAAAGTGCAAATCATGCTTTTCATACTGAGTGAATCTGAGGTTTCATAGACAAGCTGCTAACTAACAGGCCGATACAGTAAGATCGGCGGGAGAGCCGGCGCTCCGAGGCAAGCGCCGGCTCTCCCAACGCGTGCCCAGGCCACTCTTCTGAGCGCGCGATCCAGTATTTAAATGAGGGCCCGCGGTAAGAAGAGGCGCTAGGGACACTAGCGCGTCCCTAGCGCCTCCCTTTTCACAGGAGCGCAGCTGTCAGCGGGTTTGACAGCTGACGCTCAATTTTGCCGGCGTCGATTTTCAAACCCACTGACGGCCTTGAGTTCGGAAAACGGACACCGGCATAATTGAGCATCCGTCTTCTGACCAGCGGGCCGATTTTAAATTTTTTTTTTTTAATTAAATTTTTTTTTTTTATTTTGGGGCCTCTGACTTAATATTGCTATGATATTAAGTCTTTTCTGTACACTTCCCCAGCGCCGGCAGAAATTAACGCCAGCCTTTGGGCAGGCATTAATTTTTGAAAGTAAAATGTGCGGCTTGGCTGCACATTTTGCTTTCTGGATCGCTCGGGAATAATTAATAGGGCCATCAACATGCATTTGCATGTTGCGGGCGCTATTAGCTTCGGGGGTTTGGCCGCGTGTTTTTGACGAGCTATTACCCCTTACTGTATAAGGGGTAAAGCTAGCACGTCGAAAACACGCGGTCAAACCCAGGCTAACAGTGCGCTCCACCGGTCCGTAAAAGAGCTCCCAAGTTTCAGTGGTTGAATTCACTTCATCTTATACAGACTGGTTGGACCAAGTGGTCCTTATTAGCTGACATCTTCTATGTTTCTATCTTGTTCAGTTGTATTGAAAAATGTGCCAAGTGCTATTGCTGGCTCATATCATTCATGAGCATTGGGACCTCAGCATTTCCTAGGCTCATTAAGCACGTGTAAGCCCTTATTCCACCCAGCTGCCCATCTTGTACTCTGTTTTGTGCATCTTTATTCATCTCAGGGCCCTTCTATGCTCCTCCCAGCAGACGACATGTTGAGATTATCGGAGTAGCTAGCGGAATCATTTGCTGTGGCACTCCCCTCTAACAGGAGTCACGATGTTATAATTTGGGTGCTGATCAGTGAAGCCCGAGAATACGCTGGTCAGAAGGGATGGAGCTGAAACAGGAGTTTCAGAAAGTTGGAAAGCCTGCCTTTTCTCCTTGGTGCCTCCATAGTCCTATAGTGAGTAGAGAGGGGTCCCCCTGGTGGTGCTTCTGATACATTACTATAAGAAGCTGTTCCTGAGGGATCCAGCAGTGGGAGTGGGAAGGGGGGGGGATATGTATCCCTTCTCTTAGAGAGAAAATTTCCCAGCTTGGGTCTGTCATTCTATGGGAGAAAGAAGGCCCTGATCTGCATTTGAGACAAAAGCAAAGATCTTTGCAGGTTTCAGTGTAGAGGTGGGATGTTTCATTCATCAGAGTTACAAAAGTACCAGCACATCGCTGGAGGTTCAGCTTGTCTGATGCAATTTGACAACACCACACCAGGCTTCGCTGCTCAGTCCTGAGACTTCACATCTTCACATTTCGTGCTACTCAGCCACAGATGACCCGCCCTGTGCTTCAACAGGAGGAATCCAAAAGGCAAGTTAACTGGCATTACCTTCCCTGGAGCCTCCAGGGAGCTGAGGTCTTCTAAGGCAGCTCGCTAAAGGAGCGGGTGCTGCCTGCTCCAGTGCCTCCACGGAGTGACATCAGCGAACACGGGAGCATGCTCATATATAACAGCAAAAATACAAGAAGCGGGCTGCTTGAGTACCATTGCAGCTAGTAATCATGGGCTATGATCCATCCAAGAGAGCCCTAAATCCTAGGGAAAAGAATGACAGCATCCCAGGAGGTTGTAAGAGTAAGGATTAGCAACTACCTTGCGAAATCTTAGTACCTATTGGACAATTTTTTTTTCTGCCTAAAGACTGTATAAATTGCAACTTTCCAATTGGATCTGTTTTAGTAAAGACTTTCTTTTTTTAAATTGGGAATGCAGCATCTTTTTTTAAAGTGTTCCCTAGGTGCTATACATCTACATGCGACCTGAATCAGCAGGATCTCTCAAGGGGGCGGGATTTGGGTGTACCTTCCTTCCATGCTCCATGCTCCATGCTCTCGGGTGACTCCAAAATAAAACCACGCGATTCACTCCAATTGAGTCTAACCATCTTGTTTATTTTCTTGCACATGTATAGCACAGCAGACAAAGGTTCCAGTTCAGAGGTAGCTTTTACAGTTCAACAAAACCCCGGAACCTGCCAGGATATCAATGGACACAGCAATACTGTCTGATCTATGCAAACCGAGAGTCCACTTCAGGTAATGCCGCTCATATAGCTGAGGTTTCACTACAGAGTGGACTGATGTGACCCCCATGACGCTTACATAAGGATGGGTTGCCCCATGCAAGAGAAGTCCCATTAAATCAGTTGGCATTTCCCTCCCTGCAGCTTACAAATAAGGCCCTACAGGGAGCTGGTTCCTCTAGGGCTGTATATTGGAGAGGAAGATCTTGCCTGCTCCGGTGCTTTCCAAGAAGTGACTCAACTAAAACTCGAGCATGCATGGATAAAACAAGAAAAAAAACATTAACGATCCCACAAGAGGCACTAGAGAACCATTTTAACAAGTAACCATAGGTCACATAAACACCGTGGGCCATGGAAAAAAAAAAATCCTTCTCCCCATCCTGGGATCCTGCCAGGGTCCGCAGGACTGAGTCCTAGAATGGAGTTTTCCCCCAGTCTTATTAGTGTACCAGGAAGGGAGGCTGCAGATAAAAGTCCCACTGTATAATTTGACAGCCGGATCCCTGGGCATTATTTGACATTTGTCGCCATTTCTTCCTTTGGGATCAGCAATAGCCATGTAACTGCGAGGAAGTCAAGAAAGAAAAAAAGAGCAAAGCAGAGAAAGAGTCTGCTTTATTTTCTATTTCTGTATTTATCTATTTAGATTTAGATTCTGGTTTTTTTTGCACTTTTTTTCAGTGCTTCAAAGCGGATTACATTCAGGTACTGTAGGTATTTCCCTGTCCCCAGAGGGCTCACAATCTAAAGTTTGCACCTGAAATGTACGGCAGGGTAAGCAGTGCAGACCAGTCATCTAAGAAAGAAAAATGACTTGGCGATACAAGACAAAACTACAGCACCGGTTCAGTAGAGAGCTGTAGTGCCAGAGATTGATAAGGGCGACAGAAAATAAAAGGGATGCAGATAGATCCACAAGCAGCTCATTACAGTGGGCATAATGACATCTTGTACGTCTGTTGCAAACATGGCTTAGACTTCTCCTTTTCAATTAAGGCTTCCCTGGATGCTTTTCTCTTTCTGTGAGTGCAGTGCCTTCTGCTTGAAAGGAAGGATGACCCTTATTTTCCTTGGGTTACTCAAGACAGGATGGTCCCAATTGTTGAAAGTTGTTGAACGCGCCGGGCCTTTCAGACGGGCGGAAAGTACACGTCTCCTCTTCCTCCTGTGATCTATGGTCAACAGCAAAGCCAGCGATGGGACTTTGATGTGTGCGGACACGTTGCACTGTGCTTTCTGGGCAGAAGAGAGAAAGCTTTAGTCAGCACAGAGGCGACCGTGCCGGGGAGAGGAGATCTGCAAGAACACATGAAACCTGCATTTAAAATTGTGTGTGTGTGTGCGTGTGCGCACGCGCGCGTACGTTTTTTGTGAAAATCCACCTTGGCCCCAGAGTGCAATAATGGAAATTGGAGAACTGAATGCATGCTGCAGGAAACAAGAATAAATGGAATAGAACAGCGTTATCTTTAAAATACCAAGCAAATTTGTCAGCTGGTGATCTAAGCAAGAGTCCGCCAAGCATGGTATAGGAGGCCTACGATCCTTTTGTTATCTCTCTGTCCTCAGATGAGCTTGAGCATGCCTTCTCTTTGAACTTCTAGCACATTTCAAACTCATCCGAGGAATGCACTGCACATTTTAATGTGGCGTGGGAGGCAGCAACCACCAGTTCAGCACAGAGCACAGGGTGGGAAATGCACAGACCCCGCTTTAAACTAAGATCCAGTGTGAGACGTGAAGATCGCATTTCAGCCGGTGCTTAGCACTCAGGAGCGCTAATGTACTAAAACACCTAAAGCCGCTCCTCCACCATCAGGAATTCCGAACAGTTCTACAATCCCTGATCTTCAGCAGCTTAGACTACTGCAACTCAATGTTATTAGGTCTCCCCAAATCCACCTTAAAACCGCTGCAGTTACTGCAGAATGCCGCTGCAAGAGTACTGACCGGAAATAAAAAATCGGATCACATCACCCCAATACTAAAAAGCCTACACTGGCTACCAATCATTCAAAGAATTGAATACAAAACCCTGACGATCATCCATGACGCTTTACACAATTCAGTTAACTCCGCAGTCAGTAAAATGTTCCACCCCCACAAACCTCAACGGAACACCAGAACTTCTGAAAAACGTCTACTCGAAATACCCACATATCCCATGGCTAAGCTTACTAACACCAGAAATAGAGCTCTCTCCATAGCGGGGCCTAAACTCTGGAACGCCCTACCATGCTACCTCACCACTATCATCGAAAATAAATCATTCAAAAAAGAACTGAAAACCTGGATCTTCAGCCAGACTTTCAATGATGATTTAAGCAATCCACAATTGTGATGCCTCATGCTTCCCATCCTTCTCCCCTCTTCTCTTCTCCGCTTACCTACCCCTTCCTCCTTCCATTACCTACCCCATCCCCCCCTCATTTCCTACTTTTCCCATTCAGACTTTCTTGTATTCAGAGCACGAGTTTGTACATACCTTCCTCGTTTTTCGTTTCTATTTTCTTTTTCGTTATTTGAATTAAATTATTTTTTAGTTATTCCTGTTACTTCCTTCTCCATATGCTAGTTGCATATACTTTTGTTTCTCAAATTGTTCTATGTATCATTGTTTCGTTCCAATGTAAACCGGGGTGAAGGCATGTGCTAAACCTCGGTATATATAAGCTTCAAATAAATAAATAAATAATCAGAACATTGGCAGCCTGATCACAGAAAGCTATTTATTTTATTTATTTATTTTATTTAACACCTTTATATACCGAGGTTCTGGTAACAATGTTACTAATCACTGCGGTTTACATACAACATTGCAATGACTTACAAATGTCTTACAGAGAACCAGGAATGAAGAACTAGGATATAACTCATTTTAAATAACTCATTGTGAATAAATCATTTTAAATAACAGAAATCTAAAATACAAGAGATAAGGTTCAAACATGTAAAAAGCGAACAAGCGTTGGCAAGAGAAATTGTTATTGCATCTAGGATTATAAGCAGTGGGAGACATAATGAGATGTCCAGGGTTGGAAGGTGCGAGTAAAATCAAACTATGATAACAAGGATGGGATTAACCTAAGAGACTGATTTACTAAAGGCATTTTCCTGTGCAAAATGTCTTAAGTATGTAAGGGCTTAAGCCTATTTGTCTCAGTACAAAGCAAATATACAGTGGTGTCGACAAATTCCCATTTCATTCAAAATAAGGTTCAATCTCAGAACGGATGCCCGTATCCATCAGAACAGGAATCCGGGCCTCTTGCCTACAACCGCTCTCTGCACGGCACACAAATTCAGTTTTCAGTGGCCCTCAGCTTTGCCACCAACCTTATTCAGAGCCCCTCTGGCCTTCGACTCCTTGACGCAAATGAGGGTTTCTGCAGCATTTTGCATGGAGCCCCTTTCCTCGTGTAAAATGAGAACCCAGATTTAGCAATTGTGGATACCACATCAAGGCCACTATTGATCTTCCACTTCTCTTAGGAATCAGGCGGAGGCGCTCCATCCAGCCACCACCAGCATGTTGAGCTCCCTCCCTTGCTCTTTCTTTCCTGGCCGTCACGTAGACAAATACGGGCAAACAGTAACCTAAATGCAAAGTGGACGCAGCCTTTGCTGCTGACCCTAGCTCTTCGTGCCACCTTTGTATCATGTGGTTATTTAAAATTAAGAAATGATAGTGCATTAATAATCTAGAGCTGATTGACAAACACAACCATGTTTATTCATTGCTTTCTATTATTTATGAGGCTGTTAATAATTAATTACAACATTATTGCAGAAGGACCACACGGCGACATGGGAAGGAGAGAATGCAGGACCGCTCAGAAGGGTGCGGAAAGCAGATTTATGTTACGCAGTTCTTTGCAGGGGAAAAGAAAGCAGCTTAAATTCAGCCAAATAAAAAAAAAAAACCAACAGAGCCGCGGTTCAGCTTTCTCGTTGATGAATGAAAAAGGTGCAGAGGTGGAGGTCACAGGGCCAGGCTCTCTGGAATCTGTCTGTCCGCACAAAGCTGGACAGGCAGCAGGCAGTCGGATGGAAGAGAGCTCTCACAGGAGTCAGTTGCCAGCTGCTGGAGACCCTGGTCCTTTCGGCAGACCAGCAAAGACGACCCTTCCTCTAGGCCTTTCCTCTCCCTGGTGGAACATCAGGCTCCTGCTTGGAGTCTCTCTGACACGGGTTGTGCAACAGTCGGCCTCAGCTTCTCTCTCTCTTACAGAGTTCCAAACTGTTATCAGTCTGCGCCCGCCTGGAACATGCCAAGTCATGCTAAGGGTTACCAACGTATTTGTTTCTATTTTGCAACCTCCTGATTGTAGGTGTGCCCGGCACAGCTGATCACATATATCTACAACTGACTGTATCACAACTCCTCTAGCGATATTCCCAGGTATGTTGGCCGCAGCGTTATCAGGAACTTCTGTAGCCACGTGATTATTATTTTATACCTAGGAAGCACTTTTAAACCAACATTGAAAATATGCCGTGATTTACTTGCACCAAACATACATGGAAATGGGAAAACAAATAAACGAGTAAGTCAGATTCGCTTGTGTGGTGATGCCATGCAAGAGCAGTGGGGAAGGGCGACACAGATTATCCAGAGAGGGAAGATGTGGTTTAACAAAAGAGCGAGGGCTCTGGATGCCTGTGAAATTTCAGCGCCTGCTGATTTCTGACTGTGCCTTTTCCCTTACAATTCCCATCAAGTAGATTCTTCTGCAAGGTAACTCCAGGCGTACTGAGATGTGACTCGAGTATTCTGTTAATTCACTAACAATTTGTTTTTCGGCTGGGGACGGGACTAATGCTGTTTCAGAGAAGGCTTCCTCCAGAAACTCTGAAATCCTTCAGCCAAGCTGAGTGTAGGAGGAACTGCACTGTGCCCTGAATCTTCCTGCCATGGTGACCTGAGATCATTGTTCAAGGTCATTGCAATTGGCCTCCTGCTTCTTGGCAATCACAGTCGATTGTTTACTAGAGAGGAAAAGGGAGGAAATGATCCTGGAATAAGAAAATGTTTCATGGCTGGAACTGGGGACTGAAAAATTCCCAGGACAGGGGCCCCCCCCACAGCTTCGTCAGAGCGGCCCGTCTTCCTGCCCCTGTCCCCTTCTGTAGGCGTGTGTGCACTTGTGGCTCTAGGAGTCAGCTAACAATCTGCAGATGTCACTTCAGTATATGACTGAAGGCCTGTCGGATGACATTTTCCAACCTAAGTGCTGTCAGGCCCTATTAAATGTATCAGCTGGGCCTACACCTACAAAATTACTATGTGAATTACTTCCTTTGCCAGATGAAGTTTAGAAGAAAACTCCTAAATCAATAGGGCTCAACCGGAACTTTGCATTCAAACGTCTTGCTATACAAGAAGAAATGATTTGCTGATGTAAGCACTGAGAAATTTACCTCTGCCTTGTGATATGCTAATAATAATTTGCACTAATCGGAGCCTTCCTCATCCAGACTAAATTCCAAAGTTACTTTATGAAGAGAGACAATTAACCACTGGAAGTGCAGAGAAACCTGAAAGCGAATAGAGCGATGGAGTTTTCAATGCCTAAACAGTTCGCATATGAGGCAGGATGAAGACCTGAGTTAATAGTTTCTGTCTAAGCAAGCCCACGCGCTGTGTCATTAGGGAGTGTTGTACGCTAGCAAGTATGTGCTAATAAACAAATCACGGATGGAGCAGTGCCAGAGTAGTGAGGACTCCATCAGGGATTCGCCTAATATCCCAAACACTTTCATCCTTCCCTGGCCATCTATCAGTTGGAATATATCTCCTCTCCCTTGCATAATCATCACTTGTATTCACTTCCAGGCAAGTGATAAAGAGGTTAGAGGTCAACTACAAGCCAGCAAATCTACCCAACTCTCCTCCCCCACAAAAACCTACATCCATATCAAGGGTTGCACTCCTGACTTGATGTCTCTCCTTGGTCTGGCATTTCCCAGCCTTTTCAAGCCCAAGCTACACCTACACTCACATAAATGCTGTGTGTCACCAAAGCTTCCATGGACAAAGAGAGGATTCTTATGGTCGAATGAACAGCTAGGGAAGCTTTGAAAGCCCCGTCAGTCTCTTTTCCAAATAATAACAAAAGATGAAGAGAGGAGGTGGAGACACGAATGAACCCATCACAATGGACCTGATCTCCCTCTAGGTACAATCACAGGAGAAGAGAGAAGTTGGCAGCCGGCTCAGTTAGTTACCTTGGCTGCCACATGTGACTGGCAGAGCTCATCTACTGCTGCTGCTCCCAAAATTCAGAGTAAGTCATAGCCAGTGCTCAGTGCAAGCCTTCCACGTCTCACTCAGCTGAGGATAGGACAAGAGGCTGGAGGACTCAAGGGAGGAAGCACTGAAGTGCTAGATATCCAAATATCTAGCTGATATCATCAATTGTTCCCTTACACAAGGATCATTCCCGGACGCGCTCAAATTGGCCACGCTCAAACCCATACTCAAAAAATCCAACCTGGACCCGGAAGACCTCAACAACTACCGTCCCATATCAAATCTCCCATTTGTATCTAAGATCATGGAGAAAATTGTAAATAAGCAACTTTCAAATTACCTAGAAGACCACAATATACTTCACACGTCACAATATGGTTTCCGAAAAGAACACAATACGGAAACCCTCCTCACCTCCCTCCTGGATCAACTATATATTGGTTTTGATAAAGGACAGTCATTTCTTTTAGCTCTCCTCGACATCTCTGCGGCTTTTGATACGGTAAATCATAACATCCTCCTAAACCGACTCTCAGACATAGGAATTACAGGTTCAGCCCTCAGATGGTTCGAATCTTTCCTCAGTAATAGAGGCTATAAGGTAAAAATTAAAAACATGGAATCACCTCATACTAATGCTCCTTTTGGCGTCCCCCAGGGCTCCTCCCTTTCACCCACCCTGTTTAATATCTACATTCTCCCCCTCTGCCACCTACTTTCAAACCTCAAACTCAAATTTTATATTTACGCAGATGACCTTCAAATTTTAATCCCTATATCCAAATCATTGGACTCAACACTCAGGTTATGGAACTCTCATCTACAAACTATAAACCACTACTTATCCAGCCTCAACCTTGTGCTCAACACTTCTAAAACCGAACTCTTGCTAATTACTCCAGAAGGTAGTCCCATACTTCTCCAATCACAAAATATTCCACATATATCACACGCCAGAGATCTTGGAGTCTTAATCGACAGTCACCTGAACCTAAAGCATTTTATAAAACACACTACTAAGGAGTGCTTTTACAAGTTACAAGTACTCAAAAAACTCAAACCGCTCCTATTCCACTACGATTTCAGATCCGTCCTCCAAGCTATTCTGTTCTCCAAGATCGACTATTGCAATTCCATTCTGCATGGTCTTCCAGCCTCTACTATTAAACCTCTCCAGCTGCTACAAAATGCAGCGGCAAGGATTTTGACAAATACCAATCGGAGAGAGCATATTTCTCCCATTCTAAAAGATCTCCACTGGCTCCCAGTAAATTTCCGGATCCTCCATAAATCTCTCACAATCATTCATAAAAATATCCACCATCAAACCCCGCTTGACCTGTCTCATTCTCTCAGACTGCACTCGACAGCCAGGCCTTTAAGGGATGCTTACAAGGGATCTTTACACGTTCCTACAATCAAATTAGTGCACCACGCATACCTCAGAGACCGGTCTTTTTCTACCGCAGGCCCTTCCATGTGGAACGCCATGCCTCCGGACCTCAGACTGGAGACTTGTCTAACAACTTTTAAAAAGAAACTAAAGACATGGCTGTTCAGCCAAGCCTTCCCCACTACAAACCCCATTGCCTGATCTAGAATTGTCCACCACACATCTCTGTAAACAAAACTCTCCAAATTTTTCATGCATAATATCCATTAAAGAGAGGTTGGCCCCTTGCCCCCTCTTCTGTATATAGTATTTATTCTATTTTATTTCATTTTATTTATATATTTATTACTCCGTTCACCCCTTCTTTATTTTCCTACTCCAAGTTAAGGCTTCCTTGTTATAATGTAACTGTATGCTCTGTATCTCTTGTTGATTGGTTAATTGTATATTCTGCTTAGTTCATTGTAAACCGAATTGATTTGATTTGTATCAAGAAAGTCGGTATATAAAAGCCTTAATAAAATAAATAAATAAAATAAAAGGGGGAAATTGAGGAGGTTCTGTTTGCACTGTGTGAGTGCTGCACAAAATAGGACCTGGCTGTCTATGCCCCGTATACTGTGCATTTATTGCCACACCCCATGGTTTAAGCTGCAGGTAGGAAGAAGAAGCAGGCATGAGTGTTCTCAGAAAGGAGCTCCGAAATGTTTAATTGCCACCGTTGGTGTCTCTTGTTGCTGTGAGGTCAAGATAGCAGAAGCAAGGTGCTGATCTGGATCTGAGTATCAGGCAGTGGTGACTTTTCCGTGGCATGCCTGATCAGATCTGAAGGCACACCAGTGTGCCATGGCTCATTTGTTGATAAACAAAGAGACAGGGTAGTCTACCCAAAGAGACGGTGTAGGCCAAGATAAGATCCCATAACAGAGATAGCAATTCACTAATTAGGTTAGGTTCCTAATATGGAACCTAACATCGTGCTGTAGTTACATAATGTTAGGTTCCATATTAGGAGCTTCCACCCAGGAAAACGATCTAGGCATCATTGTGGATAATACATTGAAATTGTTGACTCATTGTGCTATGGCAGTCAAAAAAACAAACAGAATTTTAGGAATTATTAGGAAGGGAATAGTGAATAAAACAGAAAATCTCTTAATGCCTCTGTATCGCTCCATGTTGACACAGCCCTTGAGTACTGTGCACAGTTCTGATTGCCACATCTCAAAAAATATATAGCTGCGATGGAGAAGGTACAGAGAAGGGCAACCAAAATGATTAAGGAGATAGAATGACTTCCCTGTGAGGAAAGGCTAAAGAGGTTAGGGCTGTTCAGCTTGGAGAAGAGACAGCTGAGGGGGGATATGTTAGAGGTCTTTACAATCATGAGAGGTTGAGAACAGGTAAATGTGAATTGGTTATTTACTCTTTCAGATAATAGAAGGACTAGGGGACGGGGTTCACTCCATGAAGTTAGCAAGTAGCACATTTAAGACTAATCGGAGAAAATTCTTTTTCACTCAATGCACAATAAAGCTCTGGAATTTGTTGCCAGAGGATGTGGTTAGTGCAGTTAGTTAGCTGGGTTTAAAAAAGGTTTGGATAAGTTCTGGAGAAGTCCATTAACTGCTATTAATCAAGTTGCCTTAGGGAATAGCCACTATTACTGGCACCAGTAGCAAGAGATCTACTTAGTGTTTGGGTACTTGCCAGGTATTTGTAGCCTGGATTGGCCACTGTTGGAAACAGGATGCTGGGCTCGATGGACCCTTGGTCTGACTCAGTATAGCATCTTCGTATGTTCTATAACCTTCAATAGTTGTTGGATCCTAGAAAGAGGCATTAGGAACATTTACGAGCTTACTAGGCGAATAAATTGAACTACTCTGCAGTAGAATTACAGGCTCATCATGCAGGGGGGATTTGTTCTAATCCAGTCCTACAAGAGATTACTTTGTGTCCGTACATCGTATGTGTTAGCAACATTGGACAGCTTACGAGGGAAATGTCTGTAAATGGTGTGTGAGAAATGTGTGAAAGATGATTCGGAAAACATAGCAACAACATATGACAAGCATGGCACAGCAACAGAAAGCCTTCATGCTGAGTGTGAGTCAAGAATTTGCCTGCAGTCATCTGCAGTGGATTCATGTATTGGCACCTATTCCAATCTCCTAAAAGTCGGAATGCCTCAAGTTTCGCTGGTAGCGAGGGTACACGCTATCCAGGACCCTCGTAGGAGTGGTGCCAAAGATACAGCTCTCTGTGGGGAGAGCTCCTCTCCTGGGTCCATAGCCATTCTCTGGCTCTCAAGCGATCTTTAATGGCCAGGGCTTGAGGAAGAAGTTCAGAAGTTGTGATTAGGGAGGTGCACTGGAAAAATCGCATTTCTTTTCTTTCCTATCTGGAAGGGTTCAGCTGCATTTTGTAATTTAATTTTGTCTCCTTTCATTACTTGTGTGCATGTAAATATTATCTTAACTGGATAAAAAAATGTAGGCATATCAAAGTAATGTGGAGGGATCAACAACTGTGTGCTCCCATCCATGAGGGATGTTCAAGCAGTTGTGGATGGGGTAGATCCCTTGGTGTCCATTGGTCGGCATTTGGGGTAATGTGGAGTTTTGTGGTGTTGTGTTGGGATGTGTTTTGGCTGTTCATTAAGGGGCAGATTTTCAAAGGGATATGCGTGTACCCCCCGAAAACCTGCCCCAAGCTCCGCCTGCGTGTGCCGAGCCCTTGTTGCATAGGCTGCCGGCGCGCGCAAAGCCCCGGGATGCGCGTAAGTCCCGGGGCTTTCCTGGGGGGGGGCGTGTCAGGGTGTGCTGTGGCCGACGCATCATCGAGGGCGTTACAGGGGTGGGGCCGTGGACGTGGTCCCAGCCCAGGGGCATGGCCGCGGCCTCCGGACCAGCCCCCGGACCGGAACATGGCGGGCTGGCAGCCGGCCTGGCGTGCATAAGTTACGCCTGCCTTGTGCAGGCGTAGCTTTTCCAACAAAGGTAGGGGGGTTTAGATAGGGCTGGGGGTGGGTTAGGTAGGGGAAGGTGCGGGAGGATGGAAGGAAAGTTCCCTCCGAGGCCGCTGATTTCGGAGCGGCCTCGGAGGGAACGGAGGCAGGCTGAGCGGCTCGGCACGCGCAGGCTGCTGATTTTGCGCATCCTTGCGCACGCCGACCCTGGATTTTAAAAGATACGCGCGGCTACGAAGCCACGCGTATCTATTAAAATCCGGGCATACCTTTGTTTGCGCCAGTCGCACGAACAAAAGTACGTGCGGGTGCAGTTTTTAAAATCTACCCCTAAGGAGTTTGGTGAGGGGGTTCCCTTAATTACAATAAGAAGTGATGATTGGTGGGTAGTGGCCTAAGAGAGTATAAATTCTGGGTCAGTCTGGCAAGGATTGCCATTTCCTGAGTATGGAGTGGAGGAGAAGAGGGACCTGTAGGTTACAGGAAGCCTGAAGTTGCCAACTTGTGGGCTTGGGCCCAACCACTACCACTGTCTCCTGCAGTATGCAGGGGCTTTTCCCAAGGGAAGAGGCCCGGGGCTGAGAATTAGGAGAAGAGGGAACTCTTCCATCAGAGGAAAAGGCCAGGAGCTAGGAAAACAAAACAGGGTTGTTCCTAAAAGAGGAGTACCCCAAAAGGCCCAGGGCATAGAGCGGACCAGAAAGCCCTCACAGCGACTGGAAGGGTGAATTCAGGATGGACCAAGGAGAGTAAAAGTGAGGGGGAATGAAGTAAGAGGCCCCCAAGAGTTAGGGACACCTGCAGGGTGGGGAAATTCTGGGTACTGGAATATTAAAGGATGTAAGCCCTGCATTCTGCTAGTGTTTGGAGAGACTTTTGGGAGGTGAGGAAGGGAGAAAACACTTTAAAGAGGGAGATGGTATTCCAAACAGGATACCGTATAATGTTCTTGTGGTTGAATGATGGTTAGCTTGACAGAGTATCTCATGAGCTCTGAGTAATTCAATATGTTCTGTATATCCTCTATCAGTTCTATGCATTCTTGCTGGCTGGACATTCCTGAAATAAAGTTGAGTGTTTGACTGGAACCGGAATGAATTTTGTGGGACCTCAAGAGTGGCCAGCATCTTCTACTCTAAAAAGGGACATGATTCATGGAAGGGAGGGCACTGTAGAGTTCCCTGACCAGTCTAAGTCACGTTACCATCTGCAGGACCCCCCTTTTTGAATCAACCAAATAAATTAGAGAGACTGATGGCTAGTAAAATCTGTCAGATCCTCTCGTTATTTTATGTCTCCTTGAGAGGGTCTACAGTATCGAAATGAAACAAAATGAATGCACCTGTGATTGGGTTGTTCCCCTCACTTTATGGAGTCCTGTTCCATTTTGCTTCCTCTCTCTAGTTTTGGAGCGGTGGAGCTCTTCCTCCTCACTCTGTGGCCTTCTGGTTTGCATTCATTTCCAGGATCACCAGATAGGACCAGTGAGCAGAGAGAAGGCACGCTGTGTTTTCTGCAGAACGGTTCTCCTTGGCGCATCTTTGATAGTGGATATCATGGTATGTGGACTTCTTTGTCAGAAATTTCCTGCTGTTACTTGAGTGGGTCGTGAGACATAACTCTCCTATTATGGATCTTGGGTATAGGAGGTATGTGTTGGTCTAAATTTCAAGACTTCTAGAGATGATGGGCTGCTCTCATGTAAGTGTTCCTTTTCCTGATGCCTTTCTAAATTGTGGTTTGGGAGAAGGTGTGACCTAATGGTTAGAGCAATGAGCTGAACATGAGGGAAACCAGGGTTCAAATGCTGTCCGTTTCCCCAGCTGGCACTCACCTGTGACACCGGGTAAGTCACTATCTCCCATTCCCTCAGTTACCCACTTATTTGCTGCTCATCCAATGAGCAAGAGTCTTCCTACAGCTTCTAGATGCAAAGGTTAGACCCAGCGGAGAGAAAAACATTTCTGCATTTATTTTGGCTTTTATAGGGCACCTTAAACCAGGGCCCCATACATCAAACTGCACCCAAGGGCAACGAATGCCCACACCAGAGAGCCCCCAGTCTAGGTGGGTACCTGCAGCAAGCAAAATAGAGTGACTTGCAGAGGTTCACGGAGAGCATCAGTAAATGGGGACTCTATAACCGCTCCCTTATCCACCACTATCTTATGCCCTCTTTGCAGGATGAACAAACAAAACACGACTCAGCATGCAAACATTAGGAGGGGAAGGTTGACTTTTTAAATAATCCTCTGAAAAGTAGCATAACTGATGGATTCCTCTTTTGTTTACAGTAAAAGAACGGGGACAGCTGAAGGCAATCTGCTGCCTGAGGCAAGCGGAGAGATGCACGCAGGTCAGATCACCTCTGGGAGTCTTGCCCTGTGGATGATTTGAAATGCTGGAGAAGTGGGCAGGCAGGGGGTCGGGAGTTCCCAGAGGTGTGGCAGATAAGACTGGCGGTGATATCTTTAGGAAACCGGCAGCCCTGCCACACTCCTGGGAACTCTTACCATCTGCTTCCCAGCCTTCTCCAGCACCTGCACCCTGGGGAGGTGGGAGATGGGTGAATGGGGAGGGTCTGTGCGTGACGCACTCTCTCAGGGCCGGTGCTTGACAAACTCTACAGTCTTGCGCCTGTCCCCGCTCACACAACACATCATTAAAAATTATGCATTAACAGATTTTACATGAAAAAAAGACATTCAAAGTACAGTCTTCTAATATAAAAATATTGCTTACAACAACATGGATATTATAGTTATATGCACTGCAGTAAAAACCCTACCCATGAACATGCAACACTGCAAACATTACACCAAGCCCTAAAATACCAATACATCTCCTATTAAAAAAAAACAGAACAAGACAGACTGCTAACGATCCCTACCCAGAAACTACACAGTAGCAGAACCCCTCACTTCTGTCACACACCAGAGCACAGACGGACCCTCACCAAATACAGACAAAAACTGAACTGGAAATCATAGAAAGCCAGACTCTGCATGCTGTGCAACAATGGAAAAACAGAAACCACCATTCCTTATACAATCAGGAAATATAAAATATCAATCATAATAGTAAAACCATACTAACAAAAATAAATAAATATTTCAATATACCCAACAAATAGAATAGCATTCTGTAATTAAATTCATATAAAAAATGTTTAAAACATTCCCAAAAACAAAATATTTCAAACAGCAGCAGACACATCAAATAACATCCAATAATTACAGCTAAGGATAAAAAAAAATTCCCAGCTTTCCATGCTTGGGAAGGTTTGATTTCCAGTCACCGTGACATTGGCCTGGATAAGTGGGGGAAATGGGTTACACACAAACTTTGCCCACTCTGTCTCATACACACACTTAATAAACACACGTGTGTATTCTCTCATTCGCATCTTTCTCATACACATGCACGCGCACTCTCTCGCAGGTCCCCTCGCTCCCCTCCTTTCCAGCCCCTTTCTCACCCCCTCCTTTCTTTCTCAATCACCCCACTTTCTCTTTCATCCTCCTCACGCACTCAGCCCCCTTCGCTTCCCTTCTCTCTCACACACTCACTTCCCCCTCCCCCCTGCTATACCATTCCATTCCTTCTCACTCGCCCCCACTCTCTTCCCATCCCTCACACCCTACCGACCGGGTCTCTTCTTCTTCTTCGTGCCTGCGGTGTTCCCATCATAATTCTGCTCCGGCCCAAGGTTTCTTTTTCAGCTCGCGGGGCCTGGGATCCCTGTGGCCGCGGGACACGTAATAATTTTGTGACACTGCCGTTCTTCCTGCCTGCCTGCGGGGACGTCGCAATTTCGCGCCGCCGCTGCTGGACTTCCTTTCTGCCCGTGGGATTAGGATCCCCCGCGGGCAGGTCACAAATCTCAGGTTGCCGCCACGGCTGCCTTCTTCCTCCTGCCCGCGGGCTCTCGTCATTTGGAACCGCGGGTGCTTGCATCTGCAGGCAGGGTGAGGTGGCCGCCACAGAGGTGGGGGGGTTAGCACTTTTTTGCCACCTCAGAATTTTGCCGCCCGAAGCCGCCGCCTCACCCTGCCTCATGATGGAATCGCCCCTGGTGAAGAAGAACTGAAATGCTGTGTTTATAGAACTGTTCCAAATGAGTTCGAATGAAGATTTAGAAAAGAGTTAAACGTATGACCGAGGGATGGGAGCTACGTGGCTGTACCACTGCTTCAGCTAGAGTTATATTTATGCCTAATGCAGGAGTAGGAATGCTGCAAACAGGCCTGGCTTTCAGGATATCCGCAATGAATATGCATGAGATGTATCTGCATACAATTGAGGCAGTCCATGCAAATCTAACTCGTGCATATTCATTGCGGATATCCTGACTTGTTTGCAGCACTTGAGGACTTGCTTACCCCTGTCCTGAAGGATCTCAAAGGGGCATCTATAGCAAGGTTAGGGGGGGGGGGCAACTCCAGTCCCTGAGAGCCATAAACAGGCCAGGTTTTCAGGATATCCGCAATGAATATGCATGAGGGAGATTTGCATACGCTGCTTCCAATTAATATTATTTAGGTTGTTCCAAAGATCTTTGGAGGATTATTTTAATTGAGTCATTCACATCATTTGTGTTTGCTTTATGTCAGCTGCTCCTTGGAAAGTCATCTTCCAGGTTTCCAAACCAATTTGGATGAATGAAGTTTTTTGTTCTTTTTTTTTTTGTGTTCATTTATTTATTTAAAAATTTTTCTATACCGTCGTTACGTTAAATAACCATCACAACTGTTTACAGAAGGGCACGATAAAGAGAAATATGGGTGGTATAGATTACAAATTACTCGTGTGCCATCATAGTACGATAACAATGTAAAATAATTAATTAAGTGTGTAAGTTAAACCTGATTGTTAGGAACAAATTAAGCAGTTTGATTTTAACATTAATATGCTTATGTAGGTTACTAAAAACTTCTAGCTTGGTGCATCCTTATCGCTCAACTATTTTTCTCCTTTTCTTTATCTTTATAAAATGCTTGTTTAAAAAGCCAGGTTTTCAGATTAGTTTTGCATAAATTCAGATTTCTCTGTAGTCTTATTTCGAGTGGCATAGTGTTCCAGAGTTCAGGACCAGCCAGGGACAGTGCTCTTTCCCTTACTTGCGTGAGATGTGCTGATTTGACAGAGGGGACAGTTAGTAGAGCTTTATTTGCAGATCTCAGGTTTCTTTGTGGTACGTGCACGTGCAGTTTCTATATTCTGAAAAGCCCATTTGGTACTAAAACAGCCTTTTGGGTAACCATTTAAAAAAGTTGGCCCAGGTGAGGCATGCGGCTGAGTCTATTGCTTGAGCATAGGGAAAGGCAATTTTCAAAGGCATCGCCAAGGGTAAAAAGCATCGCGGCTGGGTAAATGGTCAGTCTGAAAATGTCACCTCCCTGACATGCAGGTGAAAAGCGCGCGTGTTGTTCCACCAGGCGCCTGCTTCCGCCCGCATCCAAGCGGAGGGGGTTTCCTTGGGGAAAGGAGACCGCGCCCGTAATTCTGCTTTAACAAAACGATGCGTGCCGTTTCGGTCGGAAACAAAGTATCCGCAGAGTAATCAGGCGCACGGGTACTTTTTCCTTTGAAAATCGCCCCAGTTCAAAGTCCATGAAAATTTTCACTTTGAAAACCGTTGCAAAGTCTGTGGATAGAAAAAATATACTCAAACTATTTGCACCAACGCGAGGGGGGGTTGAAAACTGCCCTCTTTATCCTTTGCTATTGAAAATAGAGGGCAAACATTCCTAACTGCACTGCTACCAGCAGGCGCAGTCTTGGATGTGTTCGTCCCCACGAGCTGTTGGTTAGGAAGGAGAGGCGTTAATGAAAAGGAACGGGGCCGGGCTTCTTCTATCTATACCCTTCCAGCTCGTCGTTTTACTTCGCTATAAATTCACGGTGCATTCCTATCGGTCTGCCCAGCTGAAGCGTTCCTTCGGGCCGGTGACGACAGGCGCTGCTTGCAGAAATTCCACCTTGAGCCTGGGACTGGCCTGAAGCAAGCTCGCACCCGGACGTCCCCGCTGGGCTGCGGCCGAGCCGCGTTACAAGAGCCGTGCCGCCGGGCTAAGGAGTCATTCTCCTAGAACAACGCGGGCAAAAGAATAACGAGATGAAATAGTGAAACCCCCTTTCTCTCTCCCCCCGAAAATAAAGACATCGTAACGTTATAGTGACTGTACCTGGTGCGTACTGCGTGCAATGTCTCAAAGATATTCTGGGTGAGTGCTGCAATATCGCTTTCAAGTCTCTCTAAACTGCTTCTTTGTTACTTGCCGGTATGACTAGGAAGCTCCAGCATTTGGAAGAGCTTCACCAAATATCACGTGCAGCTGGCTCCACCACTTGCAAAGACCAGGCAGGGTAAGCTGGCAAAGTGTTAATTGATTTCCACTCGAAGGCTTCATAATTATTGTAAATGGGGAAATCTGCAAACTCATTTCTTCCTTATTCTTTCTGGCCTCTGGAAGTCAAATGGTGGGGGGGAAAACCCCCGAATAACATATAAATAAATATTCAGAAGAAAATCAGCATACATGGAAAGATATATTCATCATGACCTGAAAAAAAAAAAAGGCATTCATAGTGTGCACGGTAGGAGGCATCATGGGTGCTCTTTACATTCCTGTTCACCCAGATACCAATGGATCTCTTATTTGCTTCCAGGAGCCATCAGACCAAAACAGCTCTGCTTCTGCTTCAGGCTAGTGGAAGTCTCTGGCTGGTGCTACCACTGTTAACCCGCCATTGGATGCCCGTCCAATCCCCCGAACCTAATAGCCCCCTCAACATGCAGATGCTCCCTGTCTGAGGGAGTCTGCCTCCCCTTTGTAGAGAGTTAAGGTTTTTGTAGATTTCGGTCAAGCTTTGATAAGTTGTTCTCATTCTGGGGAACACCCTGTGCCTTGGGAAAGGATCAACCCCCTCTGATCCCGCGAGCAGGGGCTGGAGACCTGTGAGCAACCCCCTGTACTCCCTAGAGGAAGCAAGGCCAGTGACAGCACCACCCAGCGTGAGATATCCTGGATAGAGACTTTTGGATTTCTCCCCATTTTGTCCGTGTGGAGGTTTTTGTCCCGCCCTCTGCACAGCCCGGTGAAGGAGATAGAGAGCTGTGAGCTGAACTGGAACATCTGGCCTCTCTCCCCAAGAGGTCCTTCAGGGTTGTACCATCAAGCCTTGAGAGACTCCCAATCAGATCTCCACCCCAAAGGGATCGGGACACAGGCTGTGGGCGTCAGACTGACCTTTGGACTCAGGTAGGACTTTTTCATGGTGTGGGACCCCCCCACTAGGATTCTCCCTGTGCTGGGCTGTTGCACAGATGAGTAGGCAGTGGCACGGCCCCTCCCAGGAGCTGGAGAGATGGACACCAGCACCCCAGCAGAGACCCCGTGTAAATAGCCCAACTGTACAGTTTCAGCTGTTGAATCTTTGTGGGACAGTGATTGACCATTTGGAGTAAATCAATAAATGTGATTTGAACCCCCAGTCTGAACGATAAACACACATCAGGAGGGACAAACATCAGGAGGGACACTTCATCACCCAGTCCACGGAGGATTTCCTATTCTCCCACAGAAAAAGCCCACTCCCTAGGACAGTGATGGGTAACCTATGACACGCGTGTCAGAGGTGACACGCCGAGCCGTTTTTGCTGACACGCGTAGCGTTTTGGGACTATCGATTTTTTTTTTTTTTTTTTTATCGGCTGTGCCGAGCCTTTTTTTTTTTCGGCTGCGCCAACCCTATAAAATTAGTTTTTTAGTTTTTTAGTATCCCTCCAGCCCCCCCCCCCCCCAATGCCCCAGGGCGCAGGGAGGCGCATGCGGCGCAGCGACAGGCAGATAGGCAGGGCCGTGGTGAGGCTCATGTCATCACAGCCCAAACAAAAAGATCGTGTTGAACGCGCTGATGCTCCTCCTCCTTCCTGCCTGTGCGGCCCCGGAAGTAAACGTTGCCGGAGCCGCGTGGGCAGGAAGGAGGTGAAGCATCAGTGCGTGCAGAAGAGGAGCAGCGCTTGCACTTACGGGCCGCCGCGAATCTCAAATCGCAGCGGCCCGAGAAGAGGAAGAGGCCCGGTAGCAGGGCCGCTGCAGAGCCCATCCTGCGCGACCCGCGAAGAGGAGGCCCAGAGGTGAGAGAGAGGCTGAGGGTCTGTGTGTGTGTGCGCGCGTGTATGACATGAGTTGAGAGATTGTGTGTGAGAGTGAGGACCTGAATGTTTGCAGAGACTGCATGTGCTTGAGCAAGACAGCATGTGGGAGTGAGAGAGAGCCTGTGTGTGAGGGTCAGACAGCATGTGCCAGTGAGAGCTGTGTGTGTGTGGGTGTGAGAGAAATGCATGTGAGAATGAGAACCTGACTGTGTGTTTGAGGGAAGAAGATGGAGAGAAAAGAAACAGAAAAAAGACAATATAAAAGGAATTGGCAAAAAAAAAAAAATAAGAAAGGGAAGGTGGAAAAAATAAGAAAGGGAAGGTGGAAAAAAAAAAAAAGCCTGTGACCAATTAATTAGAAAACGAAGATCAGACAGCAAAGGTTAAAAAAAATATATATATTTTTAGTGATTGGCACATGTAATCTTTGGGAATGTGCAAGAATAGTAACATCCCCAATAGTCATGTGGCAGCAGTGACAGTGGCAGCAGAGGAATGAGAGAGGCTCTGAAGTTGCTGGCAAAAGAGAGGGGGGTCTGCCTTTAGTGTGTGCATGTGTATGAATGGGACTCTGCCTGGGGGTGTATGTGTGTGAATGCATAGGTGCCTGCCTGGGGGTCTGTGTGTGTGAGAATGAATTGCTGCCTGCTTGGAGGATGGAGCGGGAGTGGTGTGAAAATGACTGGGAGCCTGCCTGGGTGTATGTGTTTGTGTGTATGTGAGGGAGCCAGTGAGTGTGAGAGCATGAGTGTGTATGAGAAAATCCAGGGGAGTAAGAGTTTGTGTGGGGTGGGGGGTGGAGGGGGAGAGAGTGTTTTAATTGAAGATTTAGCCGACGAAATTCAGCAACAAAAAAGTCACTAAGCAGGCAAGGTAAAGAATTATGTGTTTTTGCTTTATTAATAAATACAGTACATATATAAAAATTATAACTTTGTTATTAATTAGAGCTACAAATATCACAATTATGGATTTTTCTAGAAGTGACACACCACCCGAGTTATGCTCGGTTTTTTTATGAATTTTGACACACTGAGCTCAAAAGGTTGGTCATCACTGCTCTAGGAAGTGCGGGAAGGACAGGAAAGATGGCAAGAGCAGCCCCGACTTATAAATACTTTTATGGCCCTAGGGGAACCACCAACACCCCAGCAAAGGGTTACATGCATTTTTTATATTTCCACTAATCAGGATGAAAGGAAGCACATTTGAGACAATTCAGAGATAACAGTCAGTTACTGCTCTGCCATTTGCTACAGACCGAGTAGGTAACCAAAGCGGGAAATCCTTCAGCATTCGATAATTTTTGTCTAGGCTTATCAGGCCTGCAGAGAGTTAGCGCAGACCTCGTAAAGGTTAGGTTGGAAGCAGCTGATAGATCCAGTGTCACAGAGGCTGAACTGACAGCACCTATCTGCTGTGAAACTGTTGTAGTCTGACACAGACCGGTGCTTTTTAATATATTTATAAATGATCTGGAAAGGAGTACGATGAGTGAGGTGATCAAATTTGCAGATGATACAAAATTGTTCAGAGTAGTTAAATCACAAGTGGATTGTGATAAATTGCAGGAGGACCTTGTGAGACTGGAAAATTGGGCATCCAAATGGCAGATGAAATTTAATGTGGACAAGTGCAAGGTGATGCATATAGGGAAAAATAACCCATGCTGTAGTTAAACAATGTTAGGTTCTATGTTAGGAGCTACCACCCAAGAAAGATCTAAGCGTTATAGTTGATAATATATTGAAATCATCAGCTCAGTATATCTTGGCAGTCAAAAAAGCAAAGAGAATGTTTGGAATTATTAGGAAGGGAATGGCGAATAAAATGGAGGATGTCATAATGCTTCTGTATCTCTCCACGGTGAGACCGCACCTTGAATACTGTGTGCAATTCTGGTCTCCACATCTAAAAAGAAAAAAATATAGTTGCACTGGAGAAAGTACAGAGAAGGGCGACCAAAATGATAACGGGCATGAAATGGCTCCCCTATGAGGAAATTCTAAAGAGGTTAGGGCTGTTCAGCTTGGAGAAGAGATGGCTGAGGGGGGATATGATACAGGTCTACAAAATCATGAAAGGTCTTGAACAGATAAATGTGAATTGGTTATTTCCTCTTTCAGATAAAAAGGGTTTCCTTGTCCTCCCCAACCTGGTTGGTACTTATGACAGATGCAAATCTCCAGGGTTCGGGAGCTCACTGTCAGGAGCTGATAACCCAAGGGCATTGGAAAACTGATGAGACCTACTGGAACATCAATTGCCTGGAAGCCTGGGTGGTCCGGTTGACATGCTTGCAGTTCAGCCTCAGGCTGCAGGATCAAGTGGTCCGTATGATATCAGACAACACAATGACAGTGGCCTACATCTATCACCAGGGAGGAACCAAAAGCCAGCAACTGTCGCAGGGAATACACCAACTTATGGAATGGGTGGAAGGTCATCTACGGATGACATCGGCCTCTCACATTGCAGAAAAGACAACGTAAGAACAGACTTTCTCAGCAGGGAGAGCCTGGATCGAGAAGAATGGGTGTTTTGTCAGCTGAGGCATTTCAGCTGTTTGTGGATCGCTGGGGCCTTCCATTCCTAGATTTACTGGTGACTTCTCGCAATGCGAAGGTTCCTCGATTCTTCTGTCGCAGGAGAGATCCGTGGTCCCTGGGCATAGATGCTCTCGTACAGGTCTAGCCAGAAGACAGGTTGCTTATGCCTTTCCTCCTGGATCGAAGGCCACAGGGAGCTGATACTCCTGATGGCACCAGACTGGCCCAGGTGTCCATGGTATGCAGATCTGCAAAGAATCCTAGTGGAGACCCCCTTCATCTTCTGCCGCACTTGGATCTGTTGCAGCAGGGACCAGTTCTTCACAAGTATCCGATTCTGTTCTGTCTTACGGTTTGGCCTTTGAGAAGGCTCACCTGTTGAAGCAGGGATATTCTTCTGCTGTGTTTTCCACCTTACTCTGAGCTTGAAAATTTTCCACTTCCTTAGCCTATGTGCGGGTTTGGAAAGTATTTGAGGCCTGGTGTGAGGAGCGTGATGTTCTTCCTCATTCAGTTAAGATCCTGCTCATTCTGGACTTTTTGCAGGATGGGTTGAATAAAGGACTGGTCCTTAATTCCTTAAAGGTGCAGGTTGCGGCTCCTTGTCGTCTCATCCTGATATGACCCATTTTTTGAAGGGAGTGAAGCATCTTAGGCATCCCTCGAGGTTACCGGTTCCATTATGGAATATTAATTTGGTGCTGGATTTGTTGGCGCACCCTACGTTTTGACTGCTATGTGGCCTTTCCTTGCATTATTGACCTTGAAGAGAGTGTTCCTGGTGGCTATATATTCTACACGTCGAATTTACGAACTGCAGGCCTTGCCTTGCCAGGAGCCGTTCCTTTGAGTGACTCCAGGGGTGTTACAGCTGTGTACTGTTCCATCCTTCTTGCCCAAAGTGGTCTTGGGATTTCATTTGAATCAGTCCATTTCATTGCCGTCCCTGGGAAAGGTCAGGGATGCGGAAGAGTATTGCCTTCTGCACTCCTGCGCTCTTTCTGGAAGACGGATTGCCTGTTTGTCCTCCATGGTGGAATAGAGCAGGGCGCTCCAGCTTCCTGGGTTTCAGTAACTCGCTGGATTAAGGAAGTGGTCACGGCTGCATATCTGGATGCTGAAAAGCCGTTGCCCAAGCAGGTTCAAGCTCACTCCACTAGGGCTCAGGCAGTGTCAGAGGCGGAGGTTAGATTGTTGTCTCCCGTTGATATCTGCCGAGGTTTGACGTGGTCCTCCTTACATACTTTTTCCAGGATTTATCGTCTGGATGTGCAGGCCTGGGAGGATGCAGCCTTTGCACGTGCTTGGTTGACTGGACCTCAGGCAGCCTCCCATCCTGTTGGGGAGTAGCTTTGGTATATCCCACTGGTCCTGAGTCCATCTGTCTACATGTTAGGAAATGGAGAAATTACTTACCTGATACTTTTGTTTTCCTTAGTGTAGACAGATGGACTCAGCTTCCCGCCCTCGGCTGCCGCATGAGTGTGTCAATAGTCCTTCTGTTGGACTCCGGGTCCCAAGGGATTACTGGTAAGTATTCATCCAGTCCCTAGATTGGGGTACCTAGATTCTTACATGAGTTCAGTGTTTCTTGTTGGTTGGGTACAGTTATAGTTGCCTGTTTTTAATCAAGCTTTTTGCTAGTCTCTCCACAGTTGCTTTTGAAGAGAATACTGGCAGGCTGGGGTCACTGCAGGACTATATATACTGTGACGTCAGCTTGCTCCGTCTCCATTTGCGGGTAGGGGAATGTAGCCCATTGGTCCTGAGTCCATCTGTCTACACTAAGGAAAACGAAATTATTAGGTAAGTAATTTCTCCATTCTTATGGGGACAAGCTGGGTCTAGAGGCAGGGCAGGTGCTGGAGACAAGGCAGGCTCAGGCAATGAGCCAGGAACTGGAGGCACAGTCAGGAGCTGGAGTCTTGTCCTGTCTAGTCCTTGTCTAGTATTGCCCAGCCCTCCCTCTGGCCCCTACTCCCTGTGGGCTTCGAGTTCCAGTCCTTGTCTCTGGTCCCAGGCTTCACCTCCTGTTCTAGTTCCTGTCTCCAGTCCCAGGCCTTGCCTCCTGTTCCAGTTTTGTCTTTGGTTCCTGTCTCATTGCCTGTGCCTGCCTTGCCTCCAGCACCTGTCCTGTCTCTAGACCCAGCTTGTCTCCGGTTCCAGCAAAAGTCCTGCCAGGCACTACAACCTGTGGGCTCAAACCAATGGGGAGGTGGTTGGTCAGACAGAAGTCTGGCTTTGCCCTAGAGTCTGTCCCTGCTCTTGCTGGGGAAATGCCCCATCTACCTGATTCCCCACTCCATGACAGCCCAAAGGCCTCAAGGCAGAGCAATAAGACCAGGGAGGCTGCAGATCAAAGCAGGGAGGGAAAGGAGGCCTCAGGACAAGTCAGGAAGGCCAAGGGGGCCACAAGGCAAGGTACAACAAGAAAGACACGCAGATGGAAAACAAGGCAAGGCGGGCCAGTGTAAAAAGCCAAAGTGACTTGAGGAAGAGGCAACAAGTGGTGGGTGAGGCAGGGCTAAATAGGGCTGGCCCTAGTGCAACATGTGAGCATCAAGGAGCTGGCTAGCACAGGAGAGAGAGGGCAGCTCTGTGAGGACCTCTGGTGGTGGGGAGGCTGCCTAGCAGCCAGGATCATGAAGTTTGTGTCCACCCTTCCTACTCAGCATTTGGGAAAAAGTGGGCGTTTTTTGTTTTTTTCCTGCTGGAATGATTTTTTGGGACTTTCATCCAGAAAGATCTAGGTAACATCTGAAAAGAGAGTAGGGAGTATAATGGATTTTATCGAGAGGACTCCCACTCATACACATGCACACACACACACAAACACACACACACACGAGTCTTTACCCTTGGGAGATGAGGGACTGAGAGACCAGCAAGGAACAACAAGGATTTTGGAAAGGGAGACCCACTTAAGTTAGGAGACCCAATGCATTCCTAACTTTCCATCCCCTGAAGGGCAGGACGTTTTGGAACCAGGTCAAATGGAAATTAGATTTTATATTGATCATGGATGTTTGGTGCCAACTGATAACTATTGATCAAGTAGAATGGTTAACCTTTTGTATGGATCACCCATCCTCAGCTTTATTGGCATTCACCTGCACCAGACCTATATACTGAGCTTGTTCTCTCTCGAGGCTTTCTATATACATCCTGAGTGTTAGGTTTTGTTGGTTTCGTGGACCCTTGGCCTGAGGTGGGAGTTGGTACTACCAGAGGGATAGGGCCCCTCAGGTCTCCACCGTCGGGAGGCGAGGCTGGCCGGGAACAGAGGCAACTGCACCACTGCTGTGGGCCTGGAGAGAAGAGTAGTAAAGGAATTACCCGCGTCACTGCCACATGATCGCAGGCGTCTGCACTGTGCCTGTACTGTAGAGTGCCCGGAGGAGCGGAGCCGAGGAGAGGCAGTTCCAAGGTGACACAGTGCAGGGTAGATCTGAGAGAGGAAATCCCAGAAAGGTTCCCAGTGAGAGAGCGCACTGGGCTGGCCCCGAGGAGCGGGAGAAAATGGAGACAGGCGCCTTGGTGTATCAGCGCAGAGACTACCCCGAGGAGCAGGGAAACGTAGAGACAGGCTCTCTGATGTAACAACGCTGAGACCACCCCGAGGAGCAGGGAAGCGTAGAGTCAGGCTCTCTGATGTAACAACGCTGAGACCACCCCGAGGAGCAGGGAAACGTAGAGACAGGCTCTCTGATGTAACAACGCTGAGACCACCCCGAGGAGCAGGGAAACGTAGAGACAGGCTCTCTGATGTAACAACGCTGAGACCACCCCGAGGAGCAGGGAAACGTAGAGACAGGCTCTCTGATGTAACAACGCTGAGACCACCCCGAGGAGCAGGGAAACGTAGAGACAGGCTCTCTGATGTAACAACGCTGAGACCACCCCGAGGAGCAGGGAAACGTAGAGACAGGCTCTCTGATGTAACAACGCTGAGACCACCCCGAGGAGCAGGGAAACGTAGAGACAGGCTCTCTGATGTAACAACGCTGAGACCACCCCGAGGAGCAGGGAAACGTAGAGACAGGCTCTCTGATGTAACAACGCTGAGACCACCCCGAGGAGCAGGGAAACGTAGAGACAGGCTCTCTGATGTAACAACGCTGAGACCACCCCGAGGAGCAGGGAAACGTAGAGACAGGCTCTCTGATGTAACAACGCTGAGACCACCCCGAGGAGCAGGGAAACGTAGAGACAGGCTCTCTGATGTAACAACGCTGAGACCACCCCGAGGAGCGGGGTAGCGTAAAGGCAGGCTCTCTGGAGAAGTAGCGCTTCTAGTCTTCCCGAGGAGCGGAAAGCATCAAGACAAATTCCCAAGGATGAAAGCGCAAGTGAGCCCCCGAGGAGCGGGTACTCAGCCAGAGTCCAAGAGAGCGCAGAGATCTGCACTGGAACTGCAGGTCCAAGGCACGGAGACAAACACCAGAGTAGCTGAGGGAACTCCTTGCCAAGTCAGTTTGCTAAGGCCCAAGGCGGTGCTTAAATATCTTGATCTTGTGATGTCATCAATTGGGGACGGCCCCGGGGTTCCCGCCATAGGGCCCTTTAAAAGAAGCGCCAATGGAGCGCGCGCGCGCCTAAGGAGGCCTGGAGTCGGAGCGTGGCTCGGCGGCGTCCCAGCAGCCACGTGGGACGCGGAAAGGCCAGCGATAGTGGCAGGCCGCAGCCGCGAGCACCCCAGGAGTGCAGGGCCAGGGAAGGCACGAAATGAGTTGAGTCGGCCGCAGCCAACGGTCATAACACTGAGCCCTGGAGGTATATCCTCCCCCCCCCCCCCCCATTTTGGAGAATCCACGCTGGGGTTGGCAGGACTTAGCCCTTGGACTGAAAGTGACCTCCACCTTCTCGGTGTACGCTAGAAGAGGGGGCTATCCTAGAGATGTGAGCTGGCAATTGTTCTCTTTACTTTCTAAGACTCTTCAGCGAAGGCTTGGGGGCCTTTCCTTTACAAACTTAAGGAAACCGAAAGGAACCGCTCCTCCTCTCTCTCTCTAAATCCAAGCTGAAAATGCACAAAGCCCCTAGGGGGTCACTTGTTGAGTCCAGCAGGGCAGCCTGCGGTGGGGGTGCTGTGGAAACATTGGGCGGCACCTTCCTCTTCTCTGGAGAAGGTGTTCCACCAATTCCCAGGGCACGTTATTGTTATTCGCCCTTTCCAAGCCCAATTCAGGTATCCAACCCCCCTCTCACTGAGGCAGGAGCTCAACATTTCCACAGAAAATGCATGGAACAGTGGGGCTTGGTTGGTAATCTTTCTTTTGGAAACCAACAGAAGTTGATTCTACGATTATTGATATTATTTTGGGGTTGGTTTTTTTTTTTTGGAACCTAAGAGCTTTATGGGTTGCAAAGTCAGGCTATATCAGGATGTTTCAAGGCTTACACCGTCTAGTCGGAAGAAGCCCTCAGATACACAGCAAAGTGTAAAAATGTTTACAGTATGAAAGTTTAGAGTATGGGGAGGGAGGTCCAGACCTGGCCTACGACCACCACCCTCCTCTTCCTCAGTGTCCCTTCTAGGTAAGGGAGGGGGGCAGGTAGCTTCAGAGTCCGTCCCCCCCCCCCCACCTGCTTTAAACCTCACAGGTGTAAATGTACCAGCGCTGGTTGGTGGGAATTATATGGGGCCTTGGGAGGGGGAGGGGTTGTCAATGGGGATAAAGGGCGTGGAGGGCAGAATGATCTCCTCCTTGCTTGCCTCTCCCACCCAGCTGGTTGGCTGCCCATGCATTCTTGTGTAAATGTTTTTTGTTTTATTTTCTCTTGCACGTGGCAACCTTGCTAAGGGGGCTGGCTACCTGAGCCAGCGCTTCTGTAACGATGCTTCGTGAATCTGCCTTACCCAGCTGGCAGGGGACAACCCCTGTGCGGCCCTGATAAGCCGCTCGCGGGTTTTCGCCCCCGTCACCTTAGCCATTACGTTGGGCTTGGTTTTGTTGACGCCATGCTGATAAAAAGTGGCACCCCCCCCCCCCCCCCCCCCCCCCCCCCCCGGTGCTCCCCCGCGAGGCCTGGAGACTTTTCTGAGTGTTTCATCTCCTCCGACGATGGCATCGCGCCCAGCAGCAGCCCCCCGGACTACCCCCGCCACAGATCGGGCTGCTGACTTCCCCCCCACGATAGGTGAGCAGCTGAATTCCGGTCTTCGGTCGGAAAATAAAATGCATGAAGTTTCTCTAATAAAAAGGTGTCCCCCCTATATAAAGAAACAAGTGCATATAGAGATAAATATATATAATTATATATATATCTGTCTGGCTGCAATAGGAGAGAGAGAGCCGGTGCCAGAACGGCAAAGCACAACATGCAGCAGCTCTTCCCCACTCTCTGCCAAAGCTTTGGCCCCTCCCCTCCTCCCTTCCTCCTCCTCCGATCCAGCCCGGGGAACGGCACGTGCTGCTGTTTCCTCTCCCCGGAGAGGCAGAGCAAGTCGGACAGCAGACCCGGGAGGGTCCAGACAAGAGCCACATTCTTCAGAGCCCTCCCCCCACCCACTCCCACCCCACCCCCCCTCTCCAACGCCCCCTCCACCCCTTGCCCCAGCTGTTCCGCTCAATCTACCCTTCAGCAGCAGGCAGAGGGGGATCCGATTAAGGGGGAGGGGAAAAACAAACCAAAACTTTCAATGATGAATTCTGCAAACGACAGCGCTGTGACAGCTTCTCCATGTGAGTAGTACCAGGTTTTTACAGTGATACCGGGAGGGAGGAATTTGACTTTCCGACACAAAAGACCTCCACTGTGCTTTAAGTTCACCCAAAGGTCAGCACATTTTTTTTTTAATGACTGCAAAGCAGGAGATGGAAGTGGTATTCCTCTCCCCTCGCCTCACATTTATTGCCTCTTGTTTAAAGAAGGGAGACGGGGGGTGACATCAGCGGAGTCTTAACTTTTGCTTACGACCTTATAGGTTGCAGCACCCTACCGACGAAACCTTCTAATTATAGTATTTTCCGAGGCAAGCAGAAAGGTTAAAAAAAACAAAAACAATGCAAACTGATAGAATGACTCCCAAGGAGAATTAATTAACTATAAGTTCGGCTTCCAAGAGTGAGGTCCTCCTACTGCTCTTCCTGCAAACTGTTTGCGCTGGGAGCCTTGCAAGCCGTTGTACGTTGATGGGTATAACTTGCCACTAATGCCCCAGAGCTGTCAGCCCCTGGTTAAAGATGCCCCAGGGTTATTCGTGTGTGTACGAGGAGGCACCAAAGGCAGAAGGCCCGATTTCTGTTATGGAGAACTGGGGTTAATAGTTTGTAATTCTGCAAGACGGTAACAAAAAGTGCCTAGGAAGTTACTGCTAAGGCAGACAGCAGAAGTGCTAAAAGAACAGGCAAGATCTATGTTGGTTTGTTTTTTTTAAGGCAATGCTAACTCAGTTCTGCTTTTTAGGCATAATTCACAGAATGCAGGAAATGTGAAAAAATGCATTAAGAAAATGGAATATCTGTTAGTATTTTTATCATACCAAATGAAACGGGACAGGTACTAAGGGCCAGATGCAGTAAGCCCTGTTCTCACAGGCACAACATGAAAAAAAACCATTTAGGATCCCTGAGACTTTTAAAACCGCCTGCCTCTGTGGAAAGTCCCCAGGGTACTTTTCACCTGTGGGTTTTTGTCCCAAAATTTCACTGTGCAAATCGCTGCGGGTACAGAGTATCCGTGGGCCTTTAGCACGGGCAGAATTTCCCCTGTAAAACGACGCGCGCAAATTTGAAACCAGTCTACATGCACAGCCCTAGGAATGCCTACCCCCCCCCCCCCCCCCCCCAGTCCGGCGAAAAGTACGCCAAGCTTGGGCGAAAGTTTACTTTCATAGAGGCAGCCAACAGGTCATCATAAATAAATAAGTACATGAACATGCTGTGCATCCTTGCATGTACTTTTAGCTGGGCTGAGGGAGGGCAAGCTTCAGAAAGTCATTTTGCACTGTTAAATCACTATTATTTACTCAGATAAACAACTTTGAAAACCACCCTCCTGTTGTCACCGGCAGGCAGTTTCCTTCAGAATGAAAACTCCCTTCTTTTGCACCGTTACCTAGAATTAGAGTTGCCCCGCCCTGCACAGTGGATGTGAATATCTTACAATTCCTGAACCTATCTGAGTGAAAAGGGAAGGTGAATGTTTCCTTTAACCCTGAAGAATCATTTCATTGGCCAACTGGGGACAACCTGCCTGCTGCAAGTGAACTGTAGGAGGCTGAGGTCTCCTCCCAGAGTGGGTTGGTGGCTCCTGTGGGTTTGCTTTTTCCGAGCGTTAACTCTGCAAAGCGATGCCTTGGTATGTACAGGAAAGGCTGATGCAGTTCGGGTTGTACAAGAGGAAAGGCCTGTAACCTTTTACAGTCCTCTGGCCTGTCGGGTTTTCGGGCTATTCTCAGTTAATGTGCAAAAGATAAAGTTTTGCGTATAACCAAGGCAGTGCAACACAAATCTTTCTGCTGCGTGTTCATTGTAGATAGCCTGAAAACCCGACTGACCGGGTATGTGCGAGGACCGGGGTGAGAACCACCGCGTCACTCTGTACATTGGGATCCTCTTCTATGGAGAGCTGCTGCCTCACGTAATATATACATATCTGCCATGTGTGAGATTTGCAATTACCATGTTGTGTAGACTCTTTGCTGGCCGAGATGACTTTTACGAGACCAGCATTAAAATTATACTCGGATGTAGTCCATACATGGATCCCTTCTTCAGACGTGACGGCAGGGAATAGGGGAGGACGCAGCAAACTGGAGAGCTTTTAAGGGACCAAAGCAAAAAAAAAAAAAAAAAATATATATATATATATATATATGTCTTGTAAAGGTTGCTTTTAAAAAGTGGATCTGGACATTTCTAAATGTCTACAGAAACCTGTTTTTCCTTGATCTGAGGAAGGGTATTGGTTCTCTGTTGATCCTCTCATTGGTGGGTGCTCCAGACCTGAGTAGTGGACTTGGCCATGGTAAATCAACGAGGAGACGTTTAGAAAGTTCAAAATACGCTAGCATTTTCTTACAACTAGAAAGAATTAATAGTGAAATAGCCTGTTGTTGTTGTTTTTTTTTTTTGTCAAGGTTGATTTGTAAAAGACTTGCTAAAACATAAGTGTTTCCGCTCTCTGCAAACTTCAGAGTAGAAGGCGCTGCTGCAGCTGTTGACGTTCTCTAAACATTATTTCCTTCATATAATGTTAAATTCCCTGCGAAGCAATGATTTTGCTTGTTTGTGCGGTTCCGGGAACACTCAGTGCTTTTGTATCATCGTCTTGTTTTGAGAAGTCTGCCAGTAGATTTCATTTTTCACTTTAGCAAACTAGAAAAATAAATGTCCTTGACCGTAACGGAGCAGTAAGCCAAGAGTAGCTGTGTGGCAAGATAAATATTTACCATCACAAACTTCCTGCCCCTCCTCTCCCAGTAATATGTGAGGCATGAGGTAAAGGCAAGTACTTTAAGCCCACCTAAGACGTGCACTAAGAAACGTGCTCATTAGTGACTGGGCAAAGAAGTCTTGTGCAGAAAGCAGAATGTGGTACCGCCCGGTCATGTGATCCATTCTGCCCAATCGCAGCATTCCGTTTCCAGTCCCCCATTTCATAAGTACAATCTTGGAGGACTTAATTGGTAGGGCCCGGCTTTACCTTTCCAGTGCCTCCAGGCACGAGAGTGAGGGAGGGGGGGGGGCCCCCTCCAGGCACGAGAGTGGGGGAGGGGGTCCCCCCTCCAGGGACAGAGCGGCCCTCTCACTCAAGTTTGGCTCAGCCTGAACAGCGGCAGGGATGGGCCAGCATCGGTTTTTACGGTGCTTCGAATGCTGCTGGCCCACTCCCGTCCATTTCAGCGGGCAGGTCCAATGGGACGCTGCCGCTCAGCCTGAATCTGCCGTGGGGACAGCTGGGAGCCTCTAGGCAGCTGCCCACTCTACCTCGTGGGAAATCCGGCCTGCCAGCTTAAGCACTACTACCAAAGAGTTTGACTGTGAAACACACAAGACAAGCAAAACAGCTCAAACCCAAATATTTAGAACTTAAAATACAAAGAAAATATTTTGTGCCAAAACATTTTACTGGAAATGCCAGTGCACGGTAGTCCTAAGTTACATAAAACGCTTACCACAGCACCTTGCGAGGATGTTTTTACTGCGCGGCATGACTTGACGCAACCACACAAACCGTTGCTCCTGGAAGACTCAGATCTGCAAAATTTGCAGGAGCACAACAAGTTATGCGTAGCAGTAAATCTTCGCGAGAGACAGAGTCGAATCGTCACATCCCCACCATCGTCAGCTCCAACATCTTTTTTTTTTTTATGACCACAAGAGAAGATAAAGACACGAGTGGGATACTTCCAGTTGGTCGCTGTTCGCAGAGCTCTGGAATTTGGTCGGGCTGCGAGAATGATTTCTCCCATTTAATACTCGGTGATGACAAACATCACGAAAATGCCTCCCGTCTCTTGAGGTGATGGAATATGCCGCCCGGCTTGCCTCAGTGCTGTGCGGCAGCTTATGCTAGAGTTACCAGCTGGGTCGGGCTGAGCCCGTCCTGCTTTAACCCCCAGCTGCATGCACAGATTTCTAGCTATAATTACCCTATGACACGTGCATGAAAGTAGGTTAAAACCAGGCCTGAATTGGCCAAGTCTGCCCAGGCCGGTGTTAGGTTTTTGTTTTTTTTTTGCTGCCCTGTGTGCACAATTACCGTGCTTCCCCCCCCCCCCCCTCCCGATTCATTCAGTGTCTGTCCCAGGCCCATCAAATAAAGTCCAGCTTTGTCCCACAATCTATATTTTTAAAAACTGACATGCCTCCCCCCCTAGAACCCATGGAAAGGGAAGGGTATTAGGTACCCCAGGCAAACCTTACAGCCTTGCCACACGCCATATCCCCTCCCACAAACTCCCACACCCTTTGCAGACACACAAATAAATTATGCATTTATAACAAATTTTACATAACAAAGAACATTCAAGAGTGCAGTCTTCTGAGGCAAAAATATCACTTACAACATGCATATTATATTTACATGCACTGCTGTGGTGCCAACCAGAAAACTCTGCAAAAAAGACACTTGGAGCTTCTATGGAATTAGACTTTTTGTAATGCCTGTTGGGTGTGAGCTTGGCTCTCAGAAAGCCATGAATAAACAGAATTGCTATTACAGTATAGTAAACCTCCCACACCAAAACAACCCTAACAACCTTATCCATGAAAAGGCAACACTGCACACATTACACCAGGCCCTAGAACACCAATAGAACTCTTATTAGGAAACCAGGCTGTTATAGATCCAGACACAGAAATTACATGCCAGCAAAGTACCTCACCTCTGTCACATATGCAGAACACAGAGAGACCCTGACCAAATACAGAATAAAGAGATCAGAAAGTATGAAGAGAAACTGTGCTGAGAACTGAACTGGAACCCACAACAAGCCAGCCCCTACATGCAGAGCAACAATGGAAAAACAGAAACAGTACCATTCTTCATAAAATATTCAATAATAAAATCAAGAAATATAAAACATCATTCATAATAGTAAAGTCATATTCATAAAGAGAATATTTCAAGCCAGTTTATGAATAGAATATCGAAAATTTCCCAAACACCAATAAAATATTTCAAAACATCTGATGAATAAAAAAATTAATAATTAAAAAAAGGTTCTACCCCCCCCCCCCAAAATTAACTATTTTGAAAGAGCAGAATCATCAAATTACACCCAATAATTAGAACTAATAAGGATTGAAAAATCTTCTACTGTCCATGTGATCTTCTGATTTCCAGTCACCCTGGATGGATTGGGGGAGGTAGGGCCACACAAATTTTATCTTCTCTCTCACACGCACACTAACACATTCATTCTCTCACACACCCCCCTCTAACATTTACAGGCTCCCTCTCCCTCACAGATACATTATGTGTGTGTGTGTGTGTATGTGCACACAAACACATAGGCTTTCACACAGTTACCACACATAAGACACAAACATAGGTTTCTCAGACACACACTGACTCTCACACACACATACAAGCTCACACACACACACACACAGGGCCTCCTGCTGTCTTCCGGCCATGGTGGGCTGCGCTCCTCCATGGCCCTGTGGGCCTCTTGTTGACTTCAGGATGTTGTGGAATGAGATCCACCATGGCCTACTGACCTTCCTGCTTTGCGGCGGGGGGGGGGGGGGGGGAGCGGAAGCTGTGTGCAGCCGCACGCACAAAAGAAGACCCGGGCTTGTCACTTTCAGCCGCCGGCGGGTTGAATGCCGGCAGCCCTTCTCCTTCTTCGGCTGCCAGCGGGTTAGGCTCTGCCAGCGGCCCTCTCTTGCTGCCGCCGTCCCGCCGAGCCCCCTGGGCGTGCCGCCCAGTTCAACTGCACGGTATGCACACCCGGTCGCGCTAGGCCTGTGTCTGAGAGAAATACAGGCAGTTGTTGGCCTGTGGGACACTCAGAAAAGCGCATTTTGGAAAACTCTGAAAGCTGCACGGATAACAGTCGCTAAAGGCCAGAGGTGTAAGTGCTGATAACCTTGATAAGCTTGCAGCCTGTCACTTAGCTCCTTAGTTGTTCATCCTCCATCCATTCCAAACAGGATGTTCCTGCTTCCTGTTTGGATTTCCAGCTCTATGGATTTCATCTGCCAAAGTCTGAAAAACAGCAGGAGCACTTGTCTGACCCTCCCAGAAAAAGAAACGCAGCCGCATAAGCGCAAAACACAGAGTCATGCACTGCAAAGAGTTGTAACGAAGAGACGAGCTGCTTAATGCAGCCACATCACAGTCACTTGCAAAATCTAAATGTGGAATATCCCTGGCATGGAGGTGGGATCTTCCTTATAGGGAGGGTACTGGGTGGGGGGGGACATTCAATAGAGAGTTTTTCTAAAGGCACAGAACTGGAGACAATCCTTTCTGAATAGGGACCAGTGGCATTTGCCAACAGTCGGGCCGCCCTTGGAAGTAAATGATTCCCTCCCTAGTCCATCTAGTCAGGCACACGTCTCTTCTCCCCAGCAGTTTTAACTGTTCTGGTGGTCTGTCCTTGTTGTGGTGTCTTTCCAGGTGTTATCCGTATTGAAGTGCAAAGCACACATTGCTGTCCCCGGGCCTGTCCATCTCTCTGTCCATCCGTAGGCAGGCGCGTATCAGGGGCCCTCTCAATGGAGGGATCAAGGTGAGGTTTGGGAGGAGAGGCTCAGACTGAGGGCCCCCCCCCCCCATTGATGTACTGGGAGAGCGGGGCAGGAGCAGGGAAACCGGAGCCTAAAACACAAGAAGATTTGGAAAGCCTTGCCAATGCCTTCCTCCTGTACGTCTTCAGCCTCATCTCCCTCTTTCGCCCTCTCCATCCCAGTTGGGAGGCAGCAGTTCGGGATGGGTATCCCATATGTGCGACCCCCCCAAATCTTGAACAGCCCTTGGCGGGGGAGGGTGGGAGAAAGGGGGAATATGTGGGTTTCGTTTTGTTTTGGTTTTTTTGGTCCCTTTGAGAACGGCAGAATTCATTCTGACTTGCAAGTTCCTCCCAGCCCAGTCCTGTTCAGTCCACGCAGCCCATGGGTAAATCACCAAGGGACGGTTAATCTACGGGTCGCTGGCCAGTGGCGTCCGTTTTCTTTTCTCGGCCGTGATTTTGTAAATAAGACTGCCGAGGAAACGGGGTTTAAAAGAGAGTCATTTCTTGACCACCCTTCCAAGAGCATTCGGTGCAGCTGCACAGAAGTCCAGTGTGTTTCAGAAGCACTTAAGAGTGCAGGTTTATGTAGTGTGCGTGGCAATGTAGCAGCCCGCCCGTGAGAAATACAAATAAACTTGAATAAAAACTTGGTTTGTTGTCCGACTGAGGCCTGGCCCTGGCTTTCCTCTGCTGGGTCCCTGGGAGGTTATCTGAGAGCACAGGCATCCTGATCCTGATCAGTGGAGGGGACCGAGCCTCGCTGCAGAGGAGGCCCCAGGCAGACCAGCCTGCTATCTCCCACATCACTCCTTAAGGGCTCGGGCTCTGTAACCTTCCTTCTTTAAGCAAATCTCACCAATGACAAACAAGAGTCACCTCAAAATCTACCAGAATCAAAATGTAACAAAATTGCCAAATTCATCAACGACAGAATTACAAACTTAAGAACTAAACTTCCAAACACCAACAAACAGGAAATTAAAATGCAAAAAAGAGATGTGGACAAATGGTCATCATTTATTGAGCTATCTGAGCTGGAAGTTGAATCCATGCTAAAAAATCTAAACCTGGCCCCACACAAAATCGACTCAATACCAACATTTGAACTAAAAAAAATAGCTAACACAGTCTCTCCAACATTAGCTGGGATCATAAACCTTTCCCTAGAAGAAGGAACTATGCCAGATATATTGAAGGGGGCAATTATAAAACCAATCATAAAGGAAAAAAACGGTGACCCCCGATCCTGAATAACTACCGCCCAGTCTCAAATCTGCCCTTAATAGCTAAGCTAATCGAGAAAACGGTACAGAAACAGCTAGCTGAACACCTAGGTAATAATAACATACTGTATCTGTCACAACATGGATTTCGCAAGCATTACAGCACTGAGACACTACTTCTCTCACTAACAGACAGCATTCTAAGAGGTTTTGATAGCGGTAAACATTACATTCTAATAATGTTAGACTTATCATCAGCCTTTGACACAGTAAACCATAAAATATTACTACAAAGACTAGAAGAAATTGGACTAAACAACAAAACAATAAACTGGTTCAGTTCATATCTAAATAATAGATTCTTTCAAGTTCAAATCAACAACGTATTATCAGAGAAAGTAAACCTCGAAACAGGAGTACAGCAGGGATCAGCGCTATCCGCAACCCTCTTTAACATATACATGCTCCCCCTTTGCCATCTACTAGCAGGACTTGGAATCACACATTACATATACGCTGACGATATTCAACTAATACTACCAATCGAGGACACAATAGAGAAAACGTTAAACCTAGCTAACATTTACCTGGACATTATAAAACAACTACTGAACCGAATGGAACTTGTGATCAACATTGAAAAAACAGAATGTATGCACTTGGAACGGAAAAATATCGAGATCATTCAAACACCATTAATACTCAAACAAGGCCAAAAAATTGAACTAGCCGAAAAAGTACGGAACCTTGGAATAATAATGGACCCAGAAATAAATCTAAAACAACACATATCGCTAAAAGTAAAAGAAGGCTACACAAAACTCATGATCCTCAGAAAACTAAAATCACTACTAACACCAACTAATTTCAGAACAGTACTTCAGGCTCTAGTTTTCTCCAGCACGGACTACTGTAATGCACTTTTATTAGGACTCCCAAGTACAACTCTAAGACCCATACAAATACTTCAAAACACAGCAGCTAGAATACTAACTGGAAAAAGAAGGAGAGACCATATAACTGAAACCCTAGCGGAATTACATTGCTTACCCATTGAACAAAGAATAAAATACAAAGCCTTATGTACCATACATAAACTAATACATGATGAAAAAGCTGACTGGTTAAACACAGCACTGAGAGTACACGTCCCACACACAAGCCTTTGTTCAGCGAATAAAGCACTCTTAACCATTCCTTCAGTAAAGACAGCAAGACTAACACAAGTGAGAGAGAGGGCTCTATCCTTAGCAGGCCCCACCCTCTGGAACACAATGCCGGTAGAGATCAGATTACAAAATGATCTCAAAACCTTTAAGAAAAGCTTAAAAGCATGGCTTTTTAAACAAGCATACTATAAAGAGACCGGAGAATAGAAAAAAATACAGGAATAGGCAGAAGAGCACCAACACACTGCACTACTCTCAGAATGTGCAACGCTGTATCACCACAAACATAATTGTAAAATACAGAGAATAAGAATTTTACCAGTGATTAGTACCGTAAAGACACACCTGGGCATGACCTACTTCACTTTTCAATTGATTGCCGGTTCTTTTGATATATTGTAACCGAACCTTTTTGCGGCACCTGTTAGAATGTACTATAAGATGCACTCAATCACCTTAATTTATGTGCCAACATGTAAACCGTTGCGATGGTATTTAACTTAGCAGCGGTATAGAAAAGCTTTAAATAAATAAATAAATAAATAAATAAATGTGGGGGGTGTCCCTTTTTTATTTTTTGATGAACATAAGTACTTAGAGGAAATTAATGTAAAAGCAAAAAAAAAAAAAAGCACAGGACCATCTCAGCGTGCCCTTCTGAGCTGGGCCACCCTGCCAGCTCTGCGGCCAATTCCTGCTAGGCACTTGCTTGCAAAATGATGGCAGAGCTGACTGTTTCTGATAATAACCCAGCTAACCTTCAGAGCGTGTATTTTCTTTTAACAACTGCAGCCGAACATTTCAAGAAAAAAAAATCTCACCGGTGGTATTCGTGGCCTGAACAGCCACGTCAGCAAACGCGATTGATCCAGTCCTGGTATTATCCCAGCGCATGCATGGAGTAGCCTCCGCGCAGAAGGGTGCATCAGAGCGTTTAGGGAAACGCCGAAGGCGTTTTGATTCTGACAGGCTTGTAATGCAGGTTAGTCTACAGCAAGCCTGTAATGGTTTTAATCAGTTCAGGTGATATGTTCTGATATTAACTATCATTATTGTAACCATCTTTTAGACAAGGCAATCTATTTTATGCTGATTTTATTTTGTCCGGCGAGGCGTGTTTTATATTATTTTATGTTTCATATTTGTAATTTGGGGTTCAGCTTGTTTCTGTGTATTTGGTTGTTTGTCACTCAGGAATTTTCTATACAAATTAATAACATTAATAAATAGTTTACATTTTGTACCAGAAAGTAGGGCTACATTGCTGTGCATGCAGAGGGACAAAATCAGGCCTGCATCTCTCGTCTTGGGATTGGCCTGGATGAGTTGGTGATTCCATCCTTGGCAGGAGGACACGGCCTTTGAACGCAAGGCTTACTCCAGGGCTTCTGGGACCCAGCATTGTCAAATGGGACAAAAACGTTTAATAAATCAGGTGCTCCTACTAACAGTGTGCCATAATTATTTTGTATTTCTTACCCACCCATCCAGTTTTAACGCAGAGTCAGAGGATTCTTCAGCCAGGGCAGTGCACATGGAGACCAATTCATTAAGGCTTTTTTTCCCCATTCCCTGTCTATGGGAAACGACCTTGACAGTGCAGCCGCTGGGAATATTGAATTAACTTTTACAAACGGAATACTTCTAGTAGCCACATGGGCCCTAGAAAATGTAAGAAGGGAGCAGTGGGGTCTCGAAAGCTCATGTGCCACAAATTCTTTGGGCAGTTCTTTTGTCGGTCCAATAAGCCTGCTAGGATCACACGGTGATGGGGGGGGGGGGGGGGGGGGGGGTGACACACAGTAAAATAAATTCATCCGAATGGGGTGGCTGCTGATCTCTCCACAGAATACATGAAATCCCCTTTGTGAAATCTGTACCGAACGTTACCGTGTTTCCTGCCGCCCCTCCTTCCTGGCAGTCAGATCGGCAGGCCGGGGGCGTAGGCAGCACAGTAAGCGTGCTCGGCCAGTCTCTGCCGCCGCTCCTTCTCCCCCTCCTGTGCCTTCTGATTACAAAAGAAGCGTGCACCACAGGGGGAAGAGCAGCTGAGGGCACAGGAAGGACACATGTGCTGGTCCCCACCAAGAAATAGAGAAAAGCCTGGGAGAGATTGCTGAGACATTCGTCCTGCACTCATTGGGAGAATGTCTCATCGGGGCGGGTCGGGATGGTCAGATTTCTAGAAGCTTTGTGGAGTAACCAATCCTTGAGGGTCAGGCTCTACTGTAGATCTAGTTCTAGTTCTCACCGGAATTGCAGGATCTAGTGCGAGGGGCAGCAGTGGTAGATGCGCTTGGCGATAGTTGTCATACACGCAATCGAATCTGAGATAATCACTGGCGGGAAAATAAGAAATAAAACAACGGCAATAGCAGATAACTGTACAAGGGCGACTACGATGAGATGAGGAGACGAAAAGGAGCAGTTACAGGGGGTTAAGAGGTCGTACATGCAGACTTTACAGACTATTTTCAGAGTGGTAAGTGTAGCTGCATTTATAAAAGGTTTGGACAAGTTCCTGGAGGAAAAGTCCCTTAACCATTATTAAGGTAGAGTTGCAGAAATCCCCTGCTTATTCTTGGGATCAGTAGCTTGGAATCTCTCTACCCCTTGGGATCCTGCCAGGTACCTGTGACCTGGCTTGGCCACTGTTGGAAGCAGGGTACTGGGCTTGATGGATCCTTGATCTGACTCATATGGCCAAGTGTTATGAAAATACACATGTTCCTCCCCACTGGCCCGGACTTGGACATAACATAACAAACGGAGTTAGGCCAAAGGTCAGTCTAGCATCACAGCCTATCTCCAACAGTGGCAAGCAGTAGGGCCTGCCTAGAGTTGCCCGTGCTCATACTCACAGCTGTCTGCTGACCGTTTTGAATTAAAAATTGCCTGTCGGGACCTTTAGTCACAATTCGTTGCACAGTCCCTGGGAGCCCCCAGATGATACCAGGATACAAAGGACAAGCAAAAGCTGTTTCATTATGCATTCACCATCTGCATAGCTTGCCTGCCTCCAGGCTACGTTCAGCAGTGTTCAAATTGCATCTTATTTAGTTACTGTTTGGTAAGAGTATGTCTAGGTCTTTAGTTGTGAAAGAGGAGATCAGGTTAACTAAATGCCTTTCAGCCTAGCAGCCCACTGCCAGGCATACAAAACAGCGCAGTCACTGTTAGGTCATGGTGCTGACAATGTGCATCTTTTATCATGTAATTATTATTATTATTATTATTATTATTAATAGAATTCACAGCTCTGTCACTTCAGCTGCTCATTTCTAGCTTCCAGCTTAGGTGCCGTGAGCCTCCATTCAAACGTTCAGTGGCTTTCTCCCCTTTCTAGCGTAACCACAGCCGAGAGTAGGATTGCACCAGATATTCAGGACAGGCTGATCCCATCCTGGTTTCGCCCTCTTGCTCTGCGTGGACTTGTAATGCTGGTGCCGCTACTAATTTCTCGAAGGAAAAGCAAGCTGACGAGTCCATGAAGGCAAAAGAGTAAAACCCGGACTGAATCAGCCCATCCCAAAAACCTGGAGCCGATTGGCAATCCTGTCCAAGAGGTGGGGGTGTGTGACTGACTCCCTTTCAGCCCATGACAAATCCCAGTAAGTCATGGGTCTTGTTAGTGCACGATGGCCAACACTTCCTGCCTCTCAGCAGCCTGAGCTCTGATCAGCCCGAGGAGTAGAAGCAGGGTCTGAAAATCAAATCCGGGGGTGGGCCCTCGGGTGGCCCCATCGTCAAACTATTAATTACCAAGTGTGGATACATTCTCTCTCTCACATTCGTTTCTGATTGATTCCTGTTCGCCTCTCTGCCCTCCGTTTGTCGAGCTTTGTGGGGGTTCTGTCGGGAAGCTGCTTTAATCTGGGCACAGAGGCAAAGGAAGGGAGATGAGGCAGATCAGACTGGGAGAGGGCAGAGTGGATGAAGTGAGTGAGGATTTACTCTCCAGGAACAAATCTGGAGTCTGGCAGAGTGCAAGCAAACTGTTTGCTCTCTAAGCTTCAGGTAATAACGCTGACTCCAAGTGATAATCGTGTGCCTCAGATTTACCTCAGAAACTCTGCAGGCATTCCTCCTTTTCTTCATTATCTTACCTTCCCTGTCCCCCCATCTCCCCTAACTTATAGCTCGGTCTTCATCTCTTTCCGTACCTCCTCCTTCAACCCATCCTCTCGTAGACCCTTTCCATCTCCTTCTTCCTTGTCTCCCCTGCTCAGTCTTACCTGCCGGCCTTTCCCCAGTTGCCCCCACCTTGGGAAAATGTCCACCCTTGCAATTTACTAGGGCAGGGTTCGGGAACCTATGGCTCGTGAGCCAGATGTGGCTCTTTTGATGGCTGCATCTGGCTCGCAGACAAATCTTTAATAAAAAAGTAAAAATCTAACAAAATCTCCCACCCTCCTGACACCCCCCAAGACCTCCAAAATTAAATTACTACAACTCCCCACCCTCCTGAACCCCCCCCCCCAAGACCTGCCAAAAGTCCCTGGTGGTCCAGTGGGGGTCCAGGAACGGTCCGGGAGCGATCTCCTGGACTTGGGCTGTCGGCTGCCAGTAGTCAAAATGGCGCTGATGGCCCTTTGCCCTCACTATGTCACTGGGGTCAACCAATGACGGCGGTAGCCCCTGTGACATAGTAAGGGCAAAGGGCCGTCGGCTGCCAGTAATCAAAATGGTGTCGACGGCCCTTTGCCCTTACTATGTCACAGGGGCTACAGCTGCCATTGGTCGATCCCAGTGACATAGTGAGGGCAAAGGGCCGTCGGCGCCATTTTGACTACTGGCAGCCGACAGCCCAAGTCCAGGAGATCGCTCCCGGACCGCTCCTGGACCCCTGCTGGTCCACCAGGGACTTTTGGCAAGTCTTGGGGGGGTCCGCCCCTGGAATGCCCCCAGCACTGCCTCTTTTCATCCAGATAAATGTTGCACGCTCCACGAGTTGTGCACACAACGTGTGGCCGCTCAGTGTGTGCACTGAGGGGAATATTCAGATCTTGGCTTTAGGCCAGCTGGTTCCATAGGTTACAGCTGGTCAAAGCCTGGGAATATCGACCTGTAACTCTTTCAGGCCCTCCGGTGAATAGCGCCTCATGTAACCCCCTTCAGCCCAGCACATCAGTCATCACAAGGGTCACAGAACACATGCTTCCTAAAACAAAAGCTCTTTACGTGAACAAAACAGCAGCAGCAGCAGCAAATATTCACAGTTTGCTTACAGTTGCTCCCAGGGAGGCGGAAGCAGACAGTTTGCGTAGCTGAGTACAGGAGCAGTTCCTCTCCTTTCCTGTCATGGATGAAGCATGAACTTCCTTACTGCTGTAGCATTCACAAGCCTCTCCCCTAGACTCCGAGCGGATGAAAGCCTTTATTTATTTTTATTTATTTATTCATTTTTATATACCGATGTTTCATGAGGACATATCACATCGGTTTACATTAGTTAACAGTCATTTAAAAATATTTGTGTTTCCAAAATTAAATGAAAAGAAATAAATACAATATTTCGTAATAAACTAATTAAAACAATTAAAATAATAAAATAATTATTAACAAATACACAGTTAAAGATACAGACCAGTAAAAGTATAAATAAGATAAAAATAAATCTAGATATAAATATTAAAAGGGGTATAAAATCATTTAGTTAACATTCTTTGAAGGGGCTCACCCCAATCTATTGCTGCTGATAGAAGGCCCGGCCGGTCTCTGCCCCAGCACGATTGGGCTCTCCTCGTGTTCCGCCTCGGACTCCTGGTCCCTGAAGTTCGTGCCAACAAACTTGACTGAGTTCTGTAATGACGTAAAAAAAGTGGTGGATCAGGCACTTCCCATCTGGACTTCAGTAAGGCTTCTGACACTGTTCCACATAAAAGACTGGTTAACAAGTGGGACCATATGGATGTAGGGCCAAAGTTATAAGCTGAGGAAGGAACCGATTAAGTGGCAGGAAGCAGACAGTGGTCATAACTGGAGTCCCCACTGGCAAAAGGACTTCAGTACTGACCCAGGTTCTTTTCAAGATCTTCATCGGCAACATTGCTGAGGAGCCTGAGGGAAAATAATACCTGTCTGCAGATGATATTTAAATCAGTAACAGAGGAGCTATATCTAGAGAAGTGCAGGAACTGGAAGGGGACTTGGAATATTGGAAAAATGGTCAACGGTTTGGAAAATGAGCTTCAGTGGAAAAAAGCATACAATCCCAGATTTGGTACAGAAAAGTTCATTAGCCCCTTATCATGGAAAGTGTCAAACAAGCCAGCGCTTTAAGAGTAATCATCCCATGGCCAGTCAATTCAATAACGCAACTGGGAAGGCTAGCAGTGGGTTAGGTTACACGAGCAGAGGGATTATCGGCAGAAATAAATAGAGTGGCTGGGGTAGGCGAGTTGGCATTCCCATTGAGCTAGAGTCCAAAAGGAACAGGAAGAATCTTTGGAGACACAAAAAAATGCTACGTAAAGAACTCCAAACTCATTTCAATTTCCGAGTACTCAAATAAAAGACCACACGCTCGCAATCCATATGGGGACATTCAATATTAATGCTTTGTCTTGTTGGATCTTGGAAATAGATTCTAGTGTGACTGGACTAAATTGGGTTATTTGGTAATTTATCATAATGTTCAGGTGTGAGGACCTGAAAACAAAATGCAGGTGGCACTTTATCAGGTAATTCCAACTTGTAGCCTACATTTTCAATTGCACCAGTTTTATATACTGTTGTTTTCATGAGAGGTGTTTCAACAGTCAACAGTAGGGATGTGCAAAGCTTTCCAAACCAGTTTGTCAAACCACAGAAACTCCAAGACCATTGAGCTTGTTCCCGACCCTCTTTGCATTTGTTTGCAGGATGCCTGGAAATCGGCTTCTTTGCCCAGTGTCTGCCCCAGACCTCAACAGGTTTGCTGAGACCAGCTTAAACTTCCAGGAAAAAAGTCATGCAACTGCCCACTTTTCACACTCTTCATTGCAAGGGTCTCTAATTGCAAGCGGAGTGAAATGCATCATCTTTTGCTCCACTAACGTTTCAAAAGAATAGTCAACAACAGTCTTTTGACTTCTTCAGATAAGCCCTGAGGTGGAGCAAAGCAGTTTATCAGTAAATTGCAGAGGCTACAAGGGGGAGAGGCAAACACGCAAGCTACGGTATATAACACCCTCAAGCTGCTCCAAACCATCCTTTAACCAACGATAAACAGCTGGGTCTGGGTGCATGAGCAGTTCTATCATTTACAAATATCCTACTTAATAAACCATTCAAGCTAACTACCTAAATGCAAATCAGTTGACTCTTGCAAGCTCTCACTTCCATAAAGAGGGACTCCTGTACCTCGTTGCGAGGTTTATTGTGCAGGCAGTACACTTTGTTTGAAGCTGTATCAGCTACCACTTTCTGTGGATTAAGGCCTGGATATTCACGTCCTAACATATAGGTTGGAGACGAGATGTACCAGCAAAAGCAAATGTACTAGGATAGGGCCAGATGGAAACTACTGGTCACTGAAAGTAATTATGCATTCAGCTGTCACGTGCGCAGATATGAACTGCAGACACTGGAAGTCACCGTATTTCTGGGGGCATTTGAAGTATAAAATCATGTGAATATATTTTTGGAAACCCGTACCTAGAACCAGAGAACATGATGAAAGCTGATGACTGCAAGGCCATCCTGCCTGCCTGTTGCCCCTATTTCTGGCTTGATCTCTGGCTTTGCCATGATTTCCCCACTGCTGAGGATCCTCTGTGCTGCATATCCAAGGCTTTCTTGAATTCTCAGTTTCTTTTGGCCTCCACTGCGGACTAATTCCTGCATCTGTCACCCTTTCTTTGAAGACGCGTTTCCCAGTATTGCTACTGCTTATCTTTTCTATAGTCCCACCAAACATTCTAATATTAGGAAATATTTTTTAAAAACCTAATACATATTCATGCACAAACACTTTATTATCATAGCCTCCCAAAACCTGCACTAAGGGAACTCATGTGGGCAGTTACTGGTCGATGTATTCTATGCTAAGTAAAGGAAGCTTTGAATTACAGCAGCTTCTGACTTTAGGGTCTGTGCATTAAAATCCAAGCTTAAAAAAGTCCGGTGCTCATGAGCTGAAAATGTAACGTGCATGCTAAAATGCTACTTAATGACGTGTGCGTTAAATGTAGCTCATTCATGCAAAACATTTGTCTCCTTAGCTCACACGTTGGCTGTATGCTGATCCCAAATGGTTAGCAGGCCTGTGCTGGATCACCGTATCCCCCATTCCAGCCAGCCCAAAGTGAAATGAGCAATTGGCAGCCGCAAGGGAAACGTCTCCCTCCGACCACCGCTGACAAGCAGCCCCTCGGCTGCTACCTGAGCGCCAACACAACACCCTTGGTAGTCATCAGCATCCAGACTCTCCCATCCCAAGGAATTTTGGCCTTCCTCGAACCCCCTTCCCAGCTCCTCCTTCAACATGAAGCACTCTCTCCTCTCATGAAGGCCCAACCTCTCACCCCTATAGAACGAGGGTTTACCATTCCGGAGGATCTGGTTCTTCACGGGAAGGAGGGGACGTTAGCAGGCTCCAGCCTTCGCCTCTGCAGCCGCCAGTTGGCACTATTGAATGGTGCTTCACCCTATGATAGAGGAAGCGCCACCCAGCAGCTTCATTCAGCAGCTTCCGCTGTGTAGACGGTAGGGCTCTCACATTCCTCCCGTCTGCGAATAGCCAGACTCTCTGGATTGCAAAGATGCTTCATAATGTGGGGGCTGAGAGGACTGATCATCTTTGGGGGATTGAAGGTCTAAGGACTTACGGAGGGAGGATCAGGGTCTGATGTCCATTGGGTGGGATAGTTGATGCCTATTGGAGAGGTCTGGGGGCTCATGTCTGTTGGGGGGGGGGGGGCTGATGCCTTTAAGGGGTGGGATGGTGCTGAGAGGTTGGTGGCAGAAGTGCTTGTTATCTGCAGGGTTTAAAAGGAGAGACAATTCCCCACCCCCACTAACCAGCCTTTTCACTTTGAGCCAGTTAGAGAGAGAGAGAAACACTTTTAGGCCTTATCATGAAAGCTAAAAATATTACATCTGCTCCAAGGCAGATATTATGTATTCGGCCTTAGTGGGCAGCCCCAAAATAGCACGTGGGGGACAGCATGCCACTCTGTTTCACATGCGCCTGCCGCAGCATCATTTTCACACAATGCTCCCTCAGTCGCATTTTATGCATGGGTGCATTACATTTAGCACACTCATGCTAACATCGTCTGACCCTGGTTCAGTGTGCGCACACTAAGCATTTGGTGCATAACAGGCTGCTTTAAGTGTGCACACTAAGCGTCAGTGCCTAGGCCCCTTACTCATAGGACTTTTAGCTGTCCGAAAAGCCACCGAATAAGAAGCACAGAAAGAAAAATGTCTGATGATTAAGACTCATCAAGGACTGCCACATGAGTTCATGAAAGCAAAGTCCTCTTTCCCAGGGCTTGAACAATGTAGACACAAAGGGAGGGTCATGCTGTGCTGTGCCTCGAGGTGTTAACAATATTATCCAGGCGGAAAGCAGCACCCTTGAAGAGCACACTTACAAATGTCACATGATAGCAATAAAGTAAACAGTATTATGCTGAAGATGCCCAGGGGGGCTTAAATAGCAGAAACATACTGAACTCCTGTTTACTGTAAAAAAATAAAAAAAAAGTTCACTGCATCCGGGATTTCGTATCAAGGAAGACCCAGTAGCTCTCTATTCACTCTGAAATATGGAAGAAAATAGTCCCATTGAATGCAAAGCATTGACCCCCTCCTTCCCACCCCAGATGGGGCACATAAAATATAAGAGGAGCAAGCACTAATTAGTGGCTAAGTGCCAGTCTCTCGGTAGGGCTGTGTGCAAAATGGTCAAACAGAGGCCCATGGGCTGCACTGTTCAGGTGGATAGGGAATTCTCTCACATACCGCCCTGAAGGAGTCCCATCCGTCTCAATGCAAACCCTGACCCATTTCCCCTCGCAGCAACACACAGTCTCACACCTCAGATACATTGGAATAGCTGCAAAGTTTTATTTCTGGGCGGTTCAGTAGTCAGAATGAAAATAAAAAAAAAAAGGTATTGAAACAAAGGTAGAATTAGGTTACAGGTAACCTCAGCAGAATGTAAAAAACAAAATGATTGCAGCAGTAACCATATAAAGCAGAAAAGAACAACAGGTTTATTTTTACTCCGTAACTCAAAGAATACCAGGAAGTATCTCCTTTAACAGAGAATATTACTCCCACTCCCTTTCTACATTCGCCTTAGCTCCAATTACATCAGTATCCTGCTTTCATATACAGTGGACCTAGATTTTTCTCTCGATTCCTTAGTTAACTGCAATATCTGTTTCCACATGTACTCACTCCCCGGACCAGGAGATCTCCTCGCCAGGCATCCAGGAACTTGGTCGGCTTGCTCTCTCCAGTTTTCACTCTCCTTCCAAACGATGGCCAACGTCTTCCCCACTGGAAAACTTGTCACTCCTTAGACGTACACAAGTTGGATACTTTTTCTCTGAGGAAAAGCAGGATGTTAGTCCTCACACATGAGTGACATCATCAGATAGAGCCCCCAATGCGAAAAACTCATGTCAAAAGTTTCTAGAACTTTGACAAGGCACACTGAGCATGTCCAGCATGCCCTATGCCACGCATCCACGTGAGGTGTTGCCTTCATTTTGGAACATTTTTTTCTGGATTAGGCATAAGGTATCCACGATCTCCTTTATGATTTTATCCCAGGAGTCAAAGGATGAGGAGGCATTATCGTGATCAAATTCATTTATTTTATTTGTAATTGTTTCTTCTAGTATTTCTGGTTGTATCTTTTTTCTGTATGTGAACGGTTGATTATTATGCGCATTTGTTTGCTGTGTGGTGAGGAGAGTTACTTCTGCTTTTATTAGCTGGTGATCAGACCAAGGCAATATCTTGTGAGAGTAATTGATTACGCAGTTATTGTCATTGGCAAAAATTAAGTCAAGAATGTGTCCTGCTTTATGAATGGGTTTGGTTATGAATTGAGACCAGCCCATGGCTTTCATAGTATCTTGAAAGATTTCACAAGCTGTAGATTTATGTATACTGTCTACATGTAAGTTAAAGACCCCTACAATTGGAGATGATTCAGGAGCTGGAAATGCTTTAGTGAAGATTTTGATATTTTCAAAGCATTTGCACAGCTAACATTTGTACCTAGCAGGAGAGACAATGCAGCATTTCTAAATTTTCCCCCAGTTCCCCCGGCTAACTTTTAGCCAGATAAGCCATTAACTGTCCAAAATTTAGCAGCAAAAACTGAAGTTGTGCAGGGGAGTCAAAGGCTGGTTGTAAATTTACCCGGCTGGTGCTGGACATTCAGCAATACCCTGACTCCGGTTGGAAAAAACTGCTGCCCTAAAGTTAGCCGGATAACTGAAAAAAAAAATGTGTGTGCTGAGTGGGTGTCAATTTGCACCCCCATCCCACAACCCCCAAAACTGGACTAAGGGGGTCGATATTCTGCGCCACTTGGCTGGATAAGTGGCGGTGGCTGAATATCCAACTCCATAAACCTATCCAGCTAACTTTAAGATAGTCATGGCTATTCAGCAGCTAACTTTGCAAGCCGGCCAGTGTCTGAATATGGACCTGTAAGTGGGATATTACTGTCAATCAACAATATAAAAAAACCGCTCCTCGCTTGTTGTAAATCAAATGTGGATACACACTATACAGGCCACCAACCTATCTTTCCCACAGCTCACTAATTACCTTGTAACAAAAACATAAATCACCATTTTAAAGAAGATACAAAACTTTTTTTTATTATTAGACCACAATTTCTTATATAAATATTATCCTATAAAGAATATTCTATAAAGCTTCCAAATTGAAGTATGTATTACTCTCTCCAACAACCCAATACATTCAAGAAACATATCTTGATTTTTCTTTCATACCAACATACTCCATTCACACCTTTACCCCATTCATACACACCTCCATGTGAATGGAGTATGTTGCATGCATATTTCAAAGCTGGATAACTTGATCTGGGAAACTGTAGCCAACTGTAATCAGCAGTTAAGTTGTGCCACACCGCACTCGGTGAATTGCTTAGGCATGCTAGGGGCCTGCTGCTGTTCTTCTGTTCGCAACAGTGAATGGGACTGCTGTCCTCCCGTGGAAATTCGTACCGCCTGGTCCCATCACACGTTCCCGTGTACCTGTGCCACGTTTATCATTTATTTATTTATTTAAGGCTTTTATATACCGATGTTCCTGTACTAGTACATATCATGTCGGTTTACATAGAACCAAAGTTGGAAATTACATCAAACAAGAGGGTACAGATAACAGGGCTAACTTCGTATGAACTTATAGATAAAGCAGCGAACGACTTAAAATAAAAATAAATTATTATAAATATAAGTATAAATATACAAAATATAAATAAACATAAACAAACTTGGATTTACAGTAGACTTGAAAAGCATGAATACATTAACATACAGCTAGCTATCATGAGGCCATGAGCAGTGTCTGGGTTCTCTGGCCCATTGAATGCTTGGGCTCTTACAGTGCCTTCCTTAGGCCACTCTCCGGGACAATCCTGGTTGGGCTTGGCCATCTCTGGCTCGCCTGATGCTTCATCAGGCTTCAGTGTAGCGCCCTCTTTAGGCCGCTCTCGGGAATGCTCCTGCTCAGCGTTGGTCATCGCTGGCTCTACTGACTCTACGGCAGCGCCATTTTCAGGCCTGTCTCTGGGATGAACCAGGTCAGCCTTGAGCGAGCCGCTCTTCTCTCCTTTCTGTAACTCCCAGCCTTTGTGCTTCGGGAGGGTACCGTTCCCATCAGGCACCTCATAGGGTTCCTGCGCTTCCTCCGCTTTCAGGCCACCCAAGGTCTCCTTTATGCAAGCCAACGCCGCTTCCATCTCGTTTTTGTTTGTGAGGTAGGTAGACTGGCTCTATATGAGGCTGGCCTCTAGCCGCCTTTCTCCTTCCAAACCGGCTGCCTGGGATTCAGAGGGTCCCGCCCTGCACAAATTATTTTTCTTTGCAGCCAAGGCGCACACACACACACACACACAAAAATGTTTGTTCCAATAAACAGAAAATGTTTCTCTCTCTGTCTCTCTTTTTCCAGAAAAAAAACCCCCTGCACGTATCCCTCCAGGGATAGGAGAGAGAGGAAAACAATTAAAAAAAAACCTGCTGGCCTGGCCTGCCCTTTCTCACTGCGTGACCCCTGACTATATAGGTGGGGATAGCTCCCTCGGCAGGTTGTGCCAAAGCTGGGCATAGAAGTGGGAGGCCCCTGGAAGAAAAGAAAACTCTGCAGGGATTTTTGTTCTTCTTTCAGTGTGCTTTTGCTCTAATGTTCCTCTGGGCGCTGCTTAGAGCAAAACACTTTCTCAAAAAAACAAAATCCCTTTCTCTCTACCTTCAGTTTGAAGCAGAGTTCCTGCTGGTGCAGACTCTTTCCTTTTCAGTCACTTTAGGAGGTTTGGACTTCTGCCTGTGCAGATGCTTAGTGCAGAAAATCCCCACGCTGACACCATATGTCACACGGTACGAGCGGTCTGTGCCTGCCTGGAGGACAGATTACAGTCTGGACTCCAGTTTTCTCTTGCACTCTACAGTCAAATAGTATACACAGAGGTAGCTTACCGCAGCAATACTTCTTACCAAAACACATCAACTAAGCAGTATTTAAATGGAGCTGCGTTCTCCTCGTCTTCTCAGAGCCTCCCTTGCTCTCCTCTGAGCCGACGCTTTATTCCTGCTCAGACAAGCCACCCTGCACCCAGAATCCCCCATGTTAAAGTGCTCTGGGCCCAGGCAGCTGGGACCAATCTTTTAAGATGTTCTGAGGGTTTCTACAGTGCATTCTGCTACAGTGCTGCTGAATATCCACGATTAAAATTATGCAGCTAAAGTTAGTCCAATAACCTGCTGGATATCCCAGCAGGATAAACGAGCCACTGAATATCCACGATTAAAGCTATCCAGCTAACTTTAGTTATCTGAATATAACCAGTTAGGTTTTAAACACATCCGGCCTTGTGTGACCAGTTAACTTAAACACAACCGACTATATTCAAAAGGATTTAGGCAGTGAACTGGCAGTGTTTAGTTAAAAAAAAAATTGCCCGCAGCACAGTTCCCACCCCCTCCTGAGTTTGTCATAAATGGCTTTGCCAGGCCGAGCACCCTCCCTCCAAACCCCTCCGATGTGCTTAAAGATGATGCAGAGTCCGCAGGTGGCTTCTCCCCCCCCCCCCCAAGCCCTTTCCTATTTTTTAAAATTCTGTTATCTGGCTCCTTCCTGCCTCCCACATCCACCCTTCCCCCACCCGATAAGTGCCCCGATGTTCCAAAAGTTGCCCTTTAGCTGTCTGACTTGAGAGCTATCCAGCTAAATGGCTTTGAATATTGACCCCCCACCCCCACCCCCCTGAAGAACAGTCGTGGACAGGAGAAATGAATAGGATGCTGTGGTCGGTGGCAGAAGGGGAGGGGAGCTCGCCAGTTTGATGAGGTTGGCAACAGGGCCTGACGTGGTGAGCCTGCCGGCCACGTTAGGCAGCTCAGTGCCCAGAGAAGGGGGGGGGGGAGAGAGACCTGAGAAGTAGCCACGCTCCCCTATTCACAGAAATGAATTCCCAGAATCCCACGTGTCGGTGAAACTGCATAATCACCACATTAGATCACTTCAAGCCTTCCATCTCCCCGCCCGCCCCGTAAAATACTGGGACTGGGTCACAGCTGGGTCGGCTTCTTGGAGCAATGTATTTTGACTGGACTCTGGGAAGAGTTGGCAGGCTGCACTGTGTGCGTAACTGGAGAGATCCGGGCCAAACCACAGCTGGAGTGATAATCAACGCATTTGTCTGCAGTGATCTCTGCTCGAATGCTGAAGTCAGACATGAACTCCTCACAACAATTATGGGTCCGGCAGGCAACACCACTGAAACTGTGGCTTCTCGCTGAAGCTGCCAGCGTACACCGTCATGGCTACCTGTAGCAGGAGCCTACCACTGGGGGCCAGTGCTAGCTTTTTCTTTTTTTTTTTGCTGCCCTGTGCGAACAATTACTGTGCTGCTGCCCTTCCCCCACTCCCACCGCCCTGTTTATTCTGTCTCTGGCTGACCTCTGCCCAAAAAAAACCCCAGCTCCATCAAGCAATACAAACCAAAAAACTGACAGCTCCTCCAACCCCAGGGTCTTAACCCCTTCCCTGGAACCCATGGCCACTGCAAGGGTATTAGGTGCCCTAGGCATAGCCTTGCACGCTCCTCTCCTGTCTCCCCCGGCCCTCGCCACCCCCCCCCCCCAACCCCCCCCCCCCCCCCCCCCCCCCCCACACACACACACAGTTAAGAGTTATGCTTTGATGATATATTTTACATGAAAAAAGATCAGACTACAGCATTCTGAGGTAAAAATATCACTTACATTATATTACATTTACATGCGCTGCTGTAGTGCCGACCAGAAATCCCTGCAAAAAAAGCCACTTGGATCCCCTATTAGGCCTATTGTAACATGTATTGAGAGTGGGCTTGACCCTCCGAAAGTCCTCAAACACTAATACACTTCCTATTGTCACACATGCAGAAGATTTGTTTCCCAACAAGAATTTCGGTATATAAAAATCCTAAATAAATAAATAAATAAATACAGAATAGAGCAACCGTAAAGTAGAAATACAAACACGCAGAGAAAACCTGACCTGGAAACCACAAGAAGCCAGACTCTCTAGGCAGTGCAACAATGAAAAAACAGAACCATCACCATTCCTCTAACATCAAATAATAAAATCAACAAATACAATAAATACATAATCATAATAGTAAAAACATACTAATAATATTATTTCAAGAAAAGCTGATGAATAGAAGAGCAAATAATTAAAAGCATTCAATTGTTTTATTTTAGTGAGTGCACATTTCCTTTGGATTGAAATTCATGTTTATGATTTAAAATTCAATAAAAATATAATTTAAAAAAAACCTCATACAGTTTTTTGGTTTTTTTTTAATATTCCAAACTCCAAGAAAATATTTCCAAATAGCAGACACATCAAATAACATCCTAAAAGTAAAACTAAGGATAGAAAAAAATTCCCGCTCTCCAAACTTAGGAGCTTTTGGTTTCTGGTCACCCTGAGATTGTCATGGATTATGGGAGTGGAGTGCACAAATGTTCTCCTCTTTCTTACATATATATATGGCATGTTTATATACACACATAAACTCACACCCATACATGCTTCCTCTCCCACATACCTAGCATCTCCAGCTCTTCTTTGGTTGAGATCTGCCAGCAGCCCTCGGCCATCCTCTTCACTTCGGCTGCTGCCAGATTGAGTTCTGGCTGCTTCCCAATTTTCTCACACATGCAGACAAACCAGGCAGGCTCCCATTTTCTCTCACACAACCCAGGGAATTTCCATTCTCCTTCACACAAACACACACACACACAGACACACAACCCAGACAGGCTCCCATTCTCTCTCACACCCCAGTCCCCCAGGACAGGCTCACATTCACACTCATACACACACCCATCTCAGGCAGGCTTCCATGCACACTTATCCCTCACCCATTCATCCATCCATCCCTGGCAGGCTCCCACTCATACTCACCCTTCCTAGGCAGACTCCAGTTCACATTCACACATCCACCCCAGGCAGGCTGTCATTCACACACACACTCACTCATCCCAAGCAGGTTCCCATTCACACACACATATACTCATACATACACACCCATCCTAGACAAGCTCCCATGTACACCCACCACCCATCCATTCTAGGCATAAGAACATAAGAAATTGCCATGTTGGGTCAGACCAAGGGTCCATCAATCCCAGTCTCCTGTTTTCAACAGAGGCCAAACCAGGCCACAAGAACCTGGCAAGTACCCAAACACTAAGAAGATCCCATGCTACTGATGCGATTAATAGCAGTGGCTATTTCCTAAGTAAACTTGATTAATAGCTGTTAATGGACTTTTCCTCCAAGAACTTATCCAAACCTTTTTTGAACCCGGCTACACTTACTGCACTAACCACATCCTCTAGCAACAAATTCAGAGCTTTATTGTGTGAAAAAGAATTTTCTCCGATTAGTCTTAAAAGTGCTACTTACTAACTTCATGGCATGTCCCTTAGTCCTTCTATTATTCGAAAGTGTAAATAACCGATTCACATCTACTCGTTCAATACTTCTCATGATATTAAAGACCTCTATCATATCCCCCTCAGTGGTCTCTTCTCCAAGCTGAACAGCCCTGACCTATTCAGCCTTTCCTCATAGGGGAGCTGTTCCATCCCTTTTATCATTTTGGTTGCCCTTCTCTGTACCTTCTCCATCGCAACTATATCTTTTTGAGATGCGGCGACCAGAATTGTACACAGTATTCCAGGTACAGTCTCACCATGGAGCGATATAGAGGCATTATGACATTCTCCGTTTTATTCACCATTCCCTTCCTAATAATTTCTAACATTCTATTTGCTTTTTTGACTGCTACAGCACACCGAGCCAACGATTTTAAAGTATTAACCACTATGATGCCTAAATCTTTTTCCAGGGTGTTAGCTCCTAATATGGAACCTAACATTGTGTAACTACAGCAATGGTTATTTTTCCCTATATGCAACACCTTGCACTTGTCCACATTAAATTTCATTTGCCATTTGGATGTCCAATCTTCCAGTCTTGCAAGGTCCTCCTGTAATGTATCACAATCTACTTATGATTTAACTACTCTGAATAATTTTGTATCATCTGCAAATTTGATAACCTCACTCGTCGTATTCCTTTCCAGATCATTTATATATATATTGGAAAGTACCGGTCCAAGTACAGATCCCTGAGGCACTCCACTGTTTACCCTTTTCCACTGAGAAAATTGACCATTTAATCCTAATCTCTGTTTCCTGTTTTTTAACCAGTTTGTAAACCACGAAAGGACATCACCTCCTATCCCATGACTTTTTAGTTTTCTTAGAAGCCTCTCTTGAGGGACTTTGTCAAACGCCTTCTGAAAATCCAAATACACTACATCTAACGGTTCATCTTTATCCACATGTTTATTAACCCCTCCAAAAAAATGAAGCAGATTTGTTAGCTAAGACTTCCCTTGGGTAAATCCATGTTGACTGTGTTCTATTAAACCATGTCTTTCCATATACTCTATGATTTTGATCTTTAGAATATTTCCACTATTTTTCTTGGCACTGAAGTCAGTTACCCGGATTGCACCTGGAGCCTTTTTTAAATATTGGGGTTACATTGACCACCCTCCAGTCTTCAGGTACAATGGATGATTTTAATGATAGGTTACAAATTTTAACTAATAGATCAGCAATTTCATTTTTGAGTTCCTTCAGTACCCTAGGATGCATACCATCCGGTCCAGATGATTTTCTACTCTTTAGTTTGTCAATCTGGCCTACTACATCTTCCAGGTTCACAGTGATTTGGTTCAGTTCGTCTGACTCATCACTCCTGAAAACCATCTCCGGTACTAGATCTCCCCAACATCCTCATTAGTAAACACGGAAGCAAATAATTTATTTAGTCTTTCTGCAATGGCCTTATCTTCCCTAAGAGCCCCTTTAATCCCTCGGTCATCTAATGGCCCAAATGCCTCCCTCACAGGTTTCTTGCTTTGGATATATTTTAAAAGTTTTTATTATGAGTTTTTGTCTCTACGGCCAACTTCATTTCAAATTCTCACTTAGCTTGCCTTATCAATGTTTTACACTTAACTGGACAGTGCTTATGCTTTTTCCTGTTTTCTTCAGATGGATCTTTCTCCAACTTTTGAAGGTTGTTTTTGGCTAAAATAGCCCCTTTGACCTTACCTTTTAACCATGCCGGTAATCGTTTTGCCTTTAATGCATGAAATACATCTGAACTGCACTGCTAAGATGGCATTTTTAAACAATGTCCAAGCCTGTTGTACACTTTTAACCTTTGCAGCTGCCCCTTTCGGTTTTTTTGGTTTTTTTTTTTTCTTTTTATCTTTATTAATTTTAAACATAACATACAAAGCATCCACTTTGTTGTGAATATTCGGTTTTTTTTAATTTTCCTCATTTTATCAAAGTTTCCTTTTAGAAAATGTAGTGTTAGAGCTGTAGATTTACATACAGGCCGATACAGAAAAACGTGCGGGAAAGCTGGCAAGCGCCCGCTCTCCCAGTGCGCGCACAGGCCACTCTCCTGGGTGCACGATTCAGGAGGGTGGCTTATGCAAATTAGGGTCCGCAGTAAAAAGAGGTGCTAGGGATACTAGCCCGTCCCTAGCACCTCCTTTTTGACAGGAGCGGCGGCTGTCAGCGGGTTTGACAGCCGATGCTCAATTTTGCCAGCGTCAGTTCTCAAACCCGCTGACAGCCACGGGTTCAGAAAATGGATGCCAGCATAATTGAGCGTGCGTCTTCCGACCTGCTTGCCGAGTTTTAATTTTTTTTTTTTAATTTTAACTTTTTTTTTACTTTTGGGGCCTCCGACTTAATATCGCTATGATATTAAGTCGGAGGGTGTATAGAAAAGCAGTTTTTACTGCTTTTCTGTGCACTTCCCCGGGGCAGGCGTTAATTTCTGAAAGTAAAATGTGCGGCTTGGCTGCACATTTTACTTTCTGTATCGCGCGGGAATAACTAATAGGGCCATCAACATGCATTTGCATGCTGCGGGCGCTATTATTTTCGGGGGGGGGGGGGTTTGGATGCGTGTTTTCGATGTGCTATTACCCCTTACTGTATAAGGGGTAAAGCTAGCGCGTCGAAAACACGCATCCAAACCTGGGCTAACCATGCACTCCACCGGCGCACACCGTGCTGTATCGGCCTGTTATTGTCTTCTTTCCAGTCATTAGTTCAAATTTGATCTTGTTATGATCACTATTGCCAAGTGGCTCCACCACCGTTACCTCTCTCACCAAATCCTGAGTTCCATTAAGAATTAAATCTAAAATAGCTCCCTCTCTCGGTTCCTGAACCAACTGCTCCTTGAAGCAGATGTTTATTCCATCCAGGAAGTCCATGTCTCTAACATCTCCTGAGGTTACATTTATCCAGTCAGTATTGGGGTAATTGACATCTCCCATTACTACTGCACTGCAGGCTCCCATTCATGCCCACCCATCTAAGACAGGCTTCCCTAACCTCATACCTATTTTCCTAGAATCCTTATATTTACCAGCTCTGTTTAATTCAGTTCAGTTAAGTTACACCTAAATGATTGTATTGTTCTTAATTGCTCCAACTTGTTTATTGTTCAAATACCTTTATATTAACTACTGTTAAATGTACAACGCTCCGGCGTAAGTTCTTGTTCACTGTACACCGACGTGATATCTCTGATGAGCGGCGGTATATAAAAAACTATAAATAAATAAATAAATAAATACAGGCAACCTAGGTAGACTCCCTTTTACACAGCCCCTTTAATCTGAGCCAAATTGGGTTTGTGGCTTACATAAATAGGAACTGATCCAAACCAACCTCCCATTCAAATTTAGAGAGGGTCTGAAGTTGATTCAAGACTATTCAGCCGTCCTTCAGGTTCATTGGACTTGATTGTTAGTGTAATGACCCACTGGAGTTCACTACTGATATTGCCCTGGTAACTCATTTAGCAAGGAACAGCGAGGTTAGTAATTAGGGGAGGCACCATTAATTACAGCCCCTCCCTTTGAGGGAGCTGGTAAGGATACAAAAGCAGCTCTCTACTGAGAGACTGGAGGCAGTACCTTTGAGTTTCAGAGTTAGGTGGCTGCACAGGAACGTTTTTCAAAGTTGAATTTTGGATCTACTTGGTAGAACCATCAACCCTGCATCGTGATAGTGAGCAGGGTCGGTAAGATGTCCCACCAGTCCACTAACTGGCTGGTTGGGTCTGCATCCAGGGTTGTTTTGAGCATTGGACATTTTTCATGGTAGGAAGCCGTGTGAGACCAATGGGTATCGCCTAGGTAGAGGGCATGGAGGAACCCTTTCCCTGGGGGGGGGGGGGGGGGGGCAGGATAGGGAAGACCTTCCCCTGTGCATCTTCTTGGATAACAGAGGAATGGAGGTGATCTGACACAAGGACATTCTGGTGTTTTGAACTCTGTTTTTGGAGAAAGCGATTTTTGGTTAGAAGAGCCAGAAGGAAGAGTTTTGCAGCCCCCTTCCTGCCTGAAGAGGAACGTCAAGAGCTGTGTGTTCCAGAGGGGATCCCTTCCATTTTGGGATCTGAGAGAGAGAGAGACATTGGTTGACAATGAGTGATACCAATCTGAGACCATTTGAGGACACCTTTTTGGAGTCTTCACCCCTGGGAAAAGAGAGAAATTTAGACTCTCTGTGCAAAGACATTGTTAGCTACTTTTACCAGTTTTGGAGGGATTTTCCTGCCCACTTGGGAACCTTATTTGTCCAAGCCCTGGAGGGTGAGAGCTTCCCCTGTGTGCACAGATAAAGACGAGGCACGCACTCATCTGACTTACCTTCAGTAAAGTCTATTTTTGGACACTTAAACCTGGATCTTTGGTGTTTTATTGGCGCTTGCAGCACTCACAGAGGAAAAGGCAGCGAACCTCTCCCAGGGAAATGTTTTTTCAAGGCCCCCCCCCTGTCACTCTGGGTCTTGGAGGATATCCCCCCCCCCCCCGAAAGGACTCAGGCCCTGGAGAAACGAGACTTGTGTGAGAGGGAGCCAGTGCAACCCAGCCTCTAGGAGCACAAATTAGTGTTAAGTCGGCAGCGGGAGATGGGGTTGCATTAGTTACAAGCAAAAAGTATTCTTACCAGTTCTTATTCATTCTCCTGTGCTCTCCTGACAGTAAACCCTGGGAAACATCTTGGGTTGTAAAGGCTTCAGAAGAAGGAATTTCACCCTTCTTATTGATTTTAGTTCCTGTCACATAATGCCGCCATAACATTACTGCTAGCGGCAATCATACAATATTAATCTTGGACCAAGATGGCAGTCGAGACAGAGGAAGCTGTGTGAGAAACTCCTGTGGTGGTTTCAGCAATTGTTCCTCCTATCAACATGGACAAAAGGAAGGGGAGTTTCCGAGGATATTTTCCCCCCCGTTTAGCTGGCGACCCCAGAATTGTAGCAGAGCTCCATTCCCAGAACTCCTCCATCAACACTGTTGGACGGTTCTGTTGCCGTTTGCGCTTTGGGAGCGGCCGGATAGTGATGTCTCCTTCCAGCATTCACAGCAGAGGTGCCATTCGGCTTTCCAGGGGGGAGGGGGGGTTTGAGGGGGTGAGAAACGGCGATAGTTATTGGAGGTGCTCCTGCGTCATCGACCATGCGACATGAGAGGTCATCAACAGAGCAACAGTCCTTGCAGCCAGCAGGAAGGAACGGAGAAGTAAGGATGGCGTCGCTAGGAGGGCCTGGAGCTACTACAAAATGGAGGAGTTGCGGGTTCTGCTCTAGGAATAAAGATAATGTCCTTCTCCCGACCTTGGCTGCAGCTCCTGGATGCAGGATATTTGTGGCTGGGTCCTCGCCGTGAGCTGTTCTGCGAATCCCACCCTGGCGCCATTACTTTCAGGGGTGCCATCTGTTACCAGGCCATCCCCCAGAAGCTGAATCATTCTACCAATGCTACGCTGGTTACAGTTATGAAAGGAGCTTTTACAACATGTGCCGGGCACTTTTCCCACTGGCACAGCAGTCTGGGTTATGCCGTTCACACTGGCGTAAAGCTTCCATTTTTCCCCGATAATAAGACATAGCTTTGCTCTAACAGTCTTAGGGGAGGGTGATTTCATAACTGTGTGTGATGGTGTGAAGTCTGTACGTATCTTTTACACGGAGACTTTTCCACAAATTTTCAAAGCAAATTTATGCGCGTTAATTTGCTTTTCAAATTTGTGCGTAACTACCCCCAATACATGTCAGATTAACTCCTCTTTGGAAGGCGTCACTTAGCATGCAAGCTTATGTCCGGACATTTTAAAATGCAAACATATGTGCGTTCATTTCCAGCTTCACCCCTGCTCGACCCTCTCAGTCCCCTTCCCCCCAGAATGCCTCTCTGCAATTCTCATAAGAGTCTATACTTTTACCCACACTGAGCCCTGTGTTTTTATAATAGACATTTACATTGAATAAAACTGGGTTTTATGCACACAAAAGGCTTTGAAAATCAGGCTCTCTATGCTGAGTCATGGCCAGTCATGAAATATATATATATATTTTTTTTTCCAGCAGAATGCTTTATGTAAAAATCATTAAACTTGTTGACTTACACCAAGTCTTGATGCTACATTAATCAGAAACACAACATACTACAAACAGTCCTGAGAATAAGAGGTTTTTTACCAGGGAAATTTCCCATCAATTACGCTCACAAAACATTTTACTTCAAGTACTGTGTTTGCATAATTAGAATGCTGTATGTATGCTAATTTGTCCTAATTGCATTCTTGATGGTTGGATGCCTACGGATACCACTAGACAGCAGAGGGCCTATTCTTTTAGCTTAAGACTACCATTTCAAATTTCTCTCTTTCCCTATCCTTCCTACTGCTGTCTGCTCTCCTCCTTCATTACTGCTCCCCCTTCCCTTCCCTGTTTTATTGTATTTCTCTCTCTTGTTATTTTGTTACAATGTAAACCGGCGTGATGTTCCGACGAATGTCGGTATATAAAAACCAACAAATAAATAAATAAATAACAAATACATAAATTCCCAAGATATAGCACGGTATTTGAAATGAAACATAATAATAATTTACAACCAATGCTCAGGAAGGATTACAGCATTGTTAGCATTCAGGTACAACAAGTCCCTGCACCAACGAGCTTACACTCTTAACTGGTTGCCTGAGGTAGTGCTAGATAAAGTGACTTACCCAAGGTCACAAGGAGTGTCAGCGGGGGAAATGGGATTTGAATCCTTCTTTCTCTGACTCTCAGGCTTGCTTTAAACACCTAGGCCACTTATGGAGTTGTGAACAGGATTCATTCTCATCTGCTTGGGTTTATATAACCGTGCATACAATATAGGATAGAGATGAAGTCCACCTTAAAAGATGGATAGGTTATCCCATACAGCTGGGCTGAGTTATTCAGACTATAACCTGTTTAGTTATAGAAAAGAAACAAAAAACTAAAATGCAGAATTACAAGATCATAGGAAGGATAGCTTGATTGAGGTTATTAATAATAATCTTAGATTGTAAGCCCTCTGGGACAGGGAAAATACCTACTACACCTGAATAGGAGCATAGCAAAATAGTAAATGACAGTAGACTAAGACCAAAATGGTTCATCCAGTCTGAGCGGCAAAGTGTTAAAGGCTGTAAGTGCTGCGCCATTCAGGTTACCCCCATGCCTTCATTTTAGGATTGTAATTCGCCTTCAGCTACATCTAAGTTATGGAGAGGAAAAAAGAGATAGGGAGGGGAGAAGAAAAAGGAATGAAATATAGGCGCAGAGTCAGTAGAGAATGGCCATTCTGTGCCTATGGAATAAAAAGCTTAAGTCAATCAAACCCATAGAAATAAAGAGAAAAGGGTTCCATATCACTCTGCAGTTCCATCTACGGCCCCTGAAAAATGATAGCCGTGTAATGGGGGCTTCTTGCAGCTGCCGATGCATTTATATTTATCCTCACACACGCTGGGTGATGCCAGTTGGGGATAGGAATCTTCTGGTCCTTAATTGGCTTATGTGTTGACAGCATCAATCAATGGCCGTTATCTTGCAAACAGAAGTTTACAAGGTTTGCACAATAATTAGCCTGACTGGTTTTCTATCCCGTGATGGTTGGCGCCTCTTTGTTGCCTGTGGGGGGTGTCCTTCCCAAGTACGCAGCATGTGGTCTCATTAGCAGTGAATGACATTCCTATTTTGAAACACGAGCTTCTTTTAATCAGGACCCGCTTGGTAAGCAGATGGATAAAACTTCTTTACAAGACTCTTCTTTGCCTTTGAACTGCTGTTAAACACGACTGTACCACAGATCCGGTGCATACACACACATACCACAACTACAGTGATTCGCTTCCACTTTGTCCCCAGTAACTTTTTACTGTAAGTCTTATCATGTTGGAGCACCCCTGTAACTTCCATGCTACGTACTTGGGAAGGACACCCCACGCAATCTGTTTTCCACGCAATCTGAGTGCAATTTTGGCTTAGACTCGCACCCTTGCATGCAAGGGCCTTAACGTGCATGCTAAGGTTTATTGCATAGACCCTTTACTATTTAGTTTTCCCCACAGTATCTTTAGATAGACAGATTTTTTAACCAAGATGAACCTTTGTACAACAGGAATATTTTCTGCTTCGTCTTTTTCTATTCTTTTATAAATTCAGCAATTTTTCAGACTGTCCCTTTGAGACAAGGCTGTATTGAGGTTTTAAGATTTTTGTATCTTTGTGAGATTTTTTGCAATAAGAACGTAAGACATGCCAAGCTGCTGAGTCAGACCAAGATCCATCGAGCCCAACATTCTGTCTCCGACAGTGGCCTGTCCGGATCACAAGTACCTAGCAGATCCAAAAAGGTAGATCCATTTCTTGTTGCTCACTCCCAGGGATAGCAGTGGCTTTCTCCTTGTCTACCCGATTCATATGCTTTATGGCCTTTTCCTCCAGGAGATTGGCCAAGCCTCTTTTAAGCCCTGCCATGCTTGTCGCCTTGACCGTGCCCTGTGCTAGCAGATTCCGCAGCTTGACTGTGTGCTGAGTGAAAAAAAGGGCTTTCACCAATTTGATTTAAATCTGCTGCTTGTTTCATGGACTGTTCCCTAGTTTAGTATTGCTTGAAAGGGTAGATAACTGTCCCCTGTGTACTCATTCTACCTTACTAATGATTTTATGAACTTCTATAATATTTCTCTCAGTTGTGCCTTCTCCAAGCTGAAGAGCCCTAACCTGTTTAGCCTTTCTTCATAAGGGAACTGTTCCATCCCCTTAATCATCTTTCCCAGTACCACGATAACCTTTTTTGAGAATGGGTGACAACAATTGCATGCAATACTCAAGGTGCGGTCGCACCATGGATTGATGTAGAGACAATATGATGTTTTCTGATTTAGTCTCCATTTGTTTACATTCTATTTGCTTATTTGACTGCCACACTGAGTTGAACATTTCAATGTGTAGTCCATAAGGACAACGAGATTCTTTTCCTGGATGGTGATTCCTAATGTAGATCCCAGCATTGTGTCTCTGTAGTTGTGTTGTTGGGTTTGTTTTTCCCTATGTGCATCATTATGCACTTTTCCTCATTATATTTCGTTTGCCATTCAGTTGCCCAGTCTCCTAGACTCACCAGGTCCAGTTCCTCACAATCCACTGCTTTTTTAAGAACTCTGAATAATTTTGTGTCATCTGCAGATCTGATCATCTCAGTCATCATTCCCTTTTCCCAGATCATTTATGAATATGTTAAACAGCACAGGTCCCAGTACAGATTCCTGGGACAATCTACCAATGATCTTTCTCCATTTGGAAAACTGAGCATTTAGTCCTACCCATTGTTTCCTGTCATTTAACCAGTTACCAGTCCATAGCTGTACACTGCCTCCTATCCCATTACTTTTTCATCTCCAGAGTGTTATGAACGGCACTGCCCGCGGGTCTCCCCGCGAGCAGGCTCCGCTTACTCACCCCATGCTGCCTTTTCTTCGCGGCGCGATGCCACCGATGTCGGCCCCCCCCCCCCCCCCCCCCGCGTGGCAGGAGCCGCGGACTTTCCTTCCCCATGCGGCCCGGAGGCCGCCCATGCTTCTCCTCTTCACCGCAGCCTGAGCCGCGGACTTTCCAGCCTTCTTCGCGGCCCGGGACCGCCCCCGACGCTGATGCCATCTTTGCGGCGCTAGGCCGCAAGCCCCGGGATCCTCCTGGTGGCTGGAGCCGCCCTCGGGGCTTCCTGCAGCAGCAGGAGCTGTTGCTGATGTCAGGGCCTGCATTAGGCCCAGCCCTGCCTCTTCCCACGTCGATGTCGGTGCAGGCCGCTGTCCGCAGTCCTGCACAGTCCTGCTCCTGCTCTCTCCTTAGGCACCGGCGCGCGCCTCTCTGCAAGATTTAAAGGGCCAGGCACAGGAAGTGCCTGGCCCTACCTGTAATTGGATTTCCTGCTCTAGCCGTATAAAGGGCTGCTTCGTCAGTCTGTTCTTCGCCTTGCATCGTGATGACTTCCCTCTGGAGGCTCCTGCCTGCCGGAGCCTTGTAAGGTCTTCTGTTCTTCGTGGAGCTCCTCGTCTCGTCTGCCTTCGTGCCACGTCTTCATGTCTTGATGTCTTGCCTGAGGTCCCTAACCATGTCCTGATGTTCCGCCATGATCTTCCTCGTCCTGATGTGTCTTCCTGTCCAGGATGTTCTTCCCTGCGTCTTCGTCTGGTGCTCCTGAGCCTTCTGTTCCTGTAGACCGGTGGTCCTTGGATGGAGTATTCCCGAGCTTGCTGCGGTCTGCAGGTGGGATTGGTCCCTGCGCTCCTGAGCCCCCGTTCCTGCCAGCCATGGGGGAAAGCTTCGGATGACACCGGTTTCGTCATTGGAGTTCCTCTGTGCCTGGATCTTCCCTGCGCTCGTCCCATTCTCCTTGTGGTCCGTGACCAGCTTGCGAGGGCTGTGTAGGGCGCGTAGTGGGACAGGGTGGTCCGTGATTCAGTCCCGCGGGTGGGCTAAGTAGGGCGCCCTGAGAGACAGTGCCATTGTCCATGCCTTGTGTCATGTCCGTTTGGATATTCAGTTCCTCGTCATGTCCGAGATGCCGATGCATCAACCCAGTGTTGTCAAGTTCCTCTTCATGCCCGTGATGCCGTTGCATCAGTCCTGTGTCTTCGTCCAAGGATGCCATTGCATCAATCTTGTGTCTTCGTCCAAGGATGCTGTTGCATCAACCCTGTGTCTTCGTCCAAGGATGCCGTCGCATCAACCCTGTGTCTTCGTCCAAGGATGCCGTCGCATCAACCCTGTGTCTCCGTCTAGATGCCTTCACATCAATCATAGTCCCATCTACGTGTCAAGGCCTCCGTCTGCCCTCAACCTCAGGCCAGGCCTGCTGCTCCAATGCCGATCAAGCGGCAGGACCGAAAGGGCTCGGAACAGTCGGAGGACCGTTCTCTTACCATCATCCTCGGATGTTGGCCTTTGGGAGCTTGCCGGCCTGGCAGAGGGTAAGACCATCAGCCATGCAGAGCCACCGTCAACCCTTGGCTCGGCCCTGGATTCGTCTGGGGTCGGGCTGAGGCCCATGGACACACTAAACACCCAGATGTAACACAGAGGAGTCTCTCATTAGGGAACGTTCTTAAAATCCAAACACACTATATCATCTGGCTCACCTTTATCTGCATGTTTACACTTTAAAAAATGTTTACACTTTAAAAAATCTAATAGATTTGTAAGGCAAAGCTCTGTAATAATGGAAGTTGTAATAAATCATCCTCATCATCATTTAGATATTTCGTGCTCTTCCAACAGATGAGTTTAAAGCGTGTTACATAATAAGGCCAACAAAACAAATCACAAAATCACAAGGCCAAGGAGGTACAAAGCACAGGGGTGCAGGAGGTAATGCACAGGTAGGAACAGGTATAGGAACAAGCAGTAAATTTCATCTCAGTGACCTGGTAGAAGGAGGATAACCAATGGAACACTGTGATACCAGGGTACAAATTATATCGAAATGATAGGAAGGATCAACTTGGTGGGGGTGTGGCACTTTATGTCCGGGAGGGCATAGAATTCAAAGGATAAAGATTGTATAAGAGACTAAATGCTCAGTAGAATCTATAGGGGTAGAAATCCCATGTGTGTTAGGTAAGAATATAGTGATAGCAGTATAATACCATCGATCTGGCCAAAATGATCAGACACATGATGAAATGCAAAGAGAAATCAGGAAAGTTAATCAATCTGGAAGTGCAGTAATAATGGGAGATTTCAATTACCCCAATATTGATTGGGTAAATGTAACATCAGGACATGCTAGAAACAGGAAGTTCCTGGATGTAATAAATGATTGCTTCATGGAGCAATTGATTCAGGAATTGATGAGAGAGGGGGAGCTATTTTAGATGTAATTCTTAGTGGAATGCAGGATTTGGTGAGAGCGGAAACGGTGGTGGGGCCACTTGGCAATAATGATCATAACATGATCAAATTTAAACTAATAACTGGAAGGGGACAATATGTAAATCTACAGTGCTAACACTAAACTTTCAAAAGGGAAACTTTGATAAAATGAGGAAAATAGAAAAAACTGAAAGTTTCAGCTGCAAAGATTAAAAGTGTGCAACAGATGTGGACATTGTTTACAATACTATCTTAGAAGAACAGTCCATGTTGCGCTGGAGGTGGACCCTTGGCCTGGTGCAGGATTGGTACGGCCCTCTGGCCAGACCCAGAGAGCGCCTGCCACCAGGAGGCGGAGCACACAAGGAGACAGAGGCTAGCTGGAGCTTCACCAATAACAGTCCTGGATTTCCGCAGGTTGAGCCCTTGGGTATCCAGACCACCTGGACTTAGTTGGGCCTCCAGTGGTCTCCCGGAGAGATATCAGAGAGGTATGCCCACCACGAGCAAGGGTGTGTGGTTGATGCAGAACAGTTGAGCTAGACCTGAACCGGAAGCTCTGGAGCCCTCGGGAAGGCAACAGTTCAGAGAGTTCCTCCGGATGAGACAGGCAGCACGCAGGTCTAGCCACATGGAGGCCGTGGTTGTTACATAAGAACATAAGAAATTGCCATGCTGGGTCAGACCAAGGGTCCATCAAGCCCAGCATCCTGTTTCCAACAGAGGCCAAACCAGGCCACAAGAACCTGGCAATTACCGAAACACTAAGAAGATTCCATGCTACTGATGCAATTAATAGCAGTGGCTATTCCCTAAGTCAACTTAATTAATAGCAATTAATGAACGTCTCCTCCAAGAACTTATCTGAGTGCGTTGGTCCAATGGCCACTGGGGGCCAGAAGAGAATGTCCGAGTGAAGCGCAAGGGTCAGAGCCAGAGTATCAGTCCAAGAGAGGTCAGCCAAAGCAAGGGTCAATACCAGAATCAGTCCGTGCATAGTCATGACAAGCGAGGGTTGGTTCCAGGTGGCAGACAGTAGAGTGGTCAGGCAGGCAGTGGTCAGTTCAAGGCAGCAGGTAAGAGAATGGTCAGGTAGGCAGTAGTCGGTTCCAGGCGGCAGGCAAGAGAATGGTCAAGCAGGCAGAGATCAGTACCAAGAAGTCAGTCTGGATGGGTACTACCTGGGAAGGAGACGCTGGAACAGGAGACACTTGGAACAGAGGCAAACTATCACACCAACGGTGTCGACCCGATTGCCAAGGCAGGGATAAGGGGTTTGAGCCCTGCCTTATATATGGAGCCTTAGTGATGTCATCAGCGTGCGCCTCCCGGGGTTTCCCCGCGCTGCTCCCTTTAAGACTGGAGAGGTCAGCCATTCGCGCGCGCCTAGGGGCGGGGCCGAGCTGTCCGAAGACATGGAGCCCCAGCGGGAGCTCCGCTGTGAGGCCTGCAGGGACGGAGATGCCGAGGGCGGCCACAGTGAGCGAAGGGGGCATCAGGGGTTCGCGGCAGCAGGCAAGCCTGCGCTTGTGGAAGGTAACGCCAGGTGAGCAGGCCCGGTCGCAGCACAACAGTCCAGGTGTTTTCCATGCATTAAGAAAGGTGGAAGGAAGGAAAAACGATTACACGGTGGGGTAAAAGAGGCTATTTTAGCCAAAAAAAAAATCCTTCGAAAATTGGAATAATCCATCTGAAGAAAATAACTTGACAATGCTTATGCTTTATCTTAAGTGTAAAACACTGATAAGACAAGTTAAGAGAGAATTTGAAATGAAGTTGGCCGTAGAAGCAAAAACTCATAATAAAAACTTTTTAAAATATATCTGAAGCAAGAAACCTGTGAGGGAGTCGGTTGGACCATTAGATGACCGAGGGATTAAAGGGGCTCTTAGGGAAGATAAGGCCATTGCAGAAAGACTAAATGAATTCTTTGCCTCAGTGTTTACTAATGAGGATGTTAGGGAGATACCAGTTCTGGAGATGGTTTTCAAGGGTGATGAGTCAGACGAACTGAACCAAATCACTGTGAACCTGGAAGATGTGGTAAGCCAGATTGACAAACTAAAGAGTTGCAAATCACTTGGACAAGATGGAATGCACCCCAGAGTTCTGAAGGAACTCAAAAATGAAATTTCAGATCTATTAGTTAAAATGTGTAACCTATCGTTAAAATCATCCATTGTACCTCAAGACTGAAGGGTGGCCAATGTAACCCCAATATTTAAAAAAGGCTCCAGGGGCAATCTGGGAATCTATAGACTGGTGAGTCTGACTTCAGTGCTGGGTAAAACAGTGGAAACTATTATAAAGATCAAAATCGTAGAGCATATAGAAAGTCATGGTTTACTGCAACACAGTCAGCATGGATTTACCCAAGAGAAGTCTTGCATCACACATCTGCTTCATTTTTTTTGAAGGGGTTAATAAACATGTGGATAAAGGTGAACCGATAAACGTAGTGTATTTGTAGTTTCAGAAGGTGTTTGACAAAGTCCCTTATGAGAGGCGTCTAAGAAAACTAAAAAGTCATGGGATAGGAGGCGATGTCCTTTCGTGGATTACAAACTGGTTAAAAGACAGGAAACAGAGAGTAGGATTAAATGGTCAATTTTCTCAGTGGAAAAGGGTAAACAGTGGAGTGCCTCAGGGATCTGTACTTGGACCGGTGCTTTTCAAAATATATATATAAATGATCTGGAAAAGAATACGATAAGTGAGGTAATCACATTTGCAGATGATACAAAATTATTCAGACTAGTTAAATCACAAACAGATTGTGATAAATTGCAGGAGGACCTTGTGAGACTGGAAGATTGGGCATCCAAAAGGCAGATGAAATTTAATGTGGACAAGTGCAAGGTGTTGCATATAGGGAAAAATAACTCATGCTGTAGTTACACGATGTTAGGTTCCATATTAGGAGCTACCACACAGGAAAAAGATCTAGGCATCATAGTGGATAATACTTTAAAATTGTCGGCTCAGTGTGCTGCAGCAGTCAAAAAAGCAAACAGAATGTTAAGAATTAATAGGAAGGGAATGGTGAATATAACGGAAAATGTCTTATTGCCTATGTATCACTCTATGTTGAGACCGCACCTTGAGTACTGTGTACAATTCTGGTCGCTGCATCTCAAAAAAGATATAGTTGCACCGGAGAAGATACAGCTATTAATTGCATCAGTGGCATGGGATCTACTTAGTGTTTGGGTACTTGCCAGGTTCTTGTGGCCTGGTTTGGCCTCTGTTGGAAACAGGATGCTGGGCTTGATGGACCCTTGGTCTGACCCAGTATGGCAACTTCTTATGTTCTTAAGTTTGTGCCAAAAAGAAGTACGGCACGAGGCAGCATAAACAGATTTGACCTCAGTCCAGGTTTAGGCATAAGTTGTCCAGGAGATGTATTAACAATGTTTCCATGCTGTGGTGAGGTCTGAAGCCGGATTGGAAAGGGTGCAGAATGTTGATGGGAGATCTGATGTACTGAGGTTTAACGCTGATCTGATACTGGTGATCTTCTTGGAAAAGAATTTGGCTAATTTATTGCAGTGGTCAAGGGTGTAGGGATGTGGTAACACCTATGAGCTTATTGGTGAGGCGGAAGAATTTTCTAGCTGAATTTTTTGCTTGAGAGATTGAATTTGAGAATATATTTTTGCATCTGAGACTGCTTTGGTAGTAGGTTGCCTGCTGTCTCTTGCAGTTGTTTCTGTTTACTTGGATTTTGAGTTTTTCCAGCTGTATTCCATTTTTCTTCCAAAATTTTTTAATTCCTTGAGTTTGGGGTGACATAGGGGATGGGGTTAGAGTTCTTTACAGTTGTGATCTTCCTGGGGACAAGGTCATCCAGTGCTTTCTTGAGATCACAGTTCCACATGTCCACTCAGGCAGAGTTTTAATTTTTTCCATATATGCTGGTCATGTTTGAACTCAATTTGGACAGCTTTTGAATTTCCTGTAGGAAGCTTTCTGGGTTTAGGTGGGAGGTGGTCTGACCATCTTTGAAGAGGCTACCTTAGTGCATGGGTTTGTTGGGAATGACCTCAGCTCCAGTTGAATCAGATAGTGTTCTGTCCATGACACCAGGGTGACCTGGGTGACTTTGATTGATTGCTCTTGTAGGAGTGACAGTGGAGCAAGGACCAGGTCAATGGTGTAGCCTGCTTCATCGGTAGGCTACTTGACCAACTGAGAGAGGTCTAGTGCTTTCAGAGAGGCTAAGAAGTCATCTGCATTTGATGTGCTTGGGTCAGCCACATGAATATTGAAGCCACTCAAAAATAAGGTCCTGGGGTGTTTAAATATATCTGATATTATAAGAGTAACAAATCACCAGGACCAGATGGTATCCACCCTAGAGTCCTGAAAAAAACTCAAATATGAAATTGCTAATCTGTTATTAGTAATCTGTAATCTATCATTTAAAACAGCCACAATACCTGAAGATGGAAGGTACTCAATGTAATGCTGATTTTTTAAAATGACTTCGGTTCTGGGCATAATGGTTAAAACAATTCATAAAAATTAAATGACTGGCCCTATAGACATGGCTGGAAGAGTCAACATGGTTTTAGCAAAGGAAAGTCTTTCCTAAAATATATCCAGTGAAGCAAAACAAAACTCTTTTGGGCCAACAGGCTCAATTCCTCCTCTCCCCACATCCCCTCAAATATTTCAAAAAGCAGTTGGAGCTTAGCACCTGATTTCCCTTCTCCCAGCCTCCATAAATAAAAAAGGGGAATTGGATTCATTGGATACCACTGTAAGAGGGGGCATTATGAACTCGGGGTGAAGTATAGGGGGTAGGGTGGGTTTTACATGCACAGTCATAAGTACGAACAGCACAGTTGCCATCAGTGAAGATTTACTGTCATTTGGAGTGGTGCAATCAAGCCAGATAGAGAGTAAATTGTACTATATCTACTCTTCTTTTACCTTTCATCGCTCTAAATCACATAAAATCTTCACTGATGGCAACTGTGCTGTTTGTACCTCTGACTGTGCATGTAAAACTGCCCCCCAAAATCTACCCCACCCCCCAAACCTCACCCTGAGTTACTAGTGCCCCCTCTTTCAGTGGTGTAAATAATTAACTTATATGTAAGTCTCTCTCTAGCAGCCCGCACCGCCATTCGCCATATTTATAGCAATTTGATAAATCTAGGTCTAGATACCTGTCTAACTTTTCAATATCTGCCACATGTTTTAGGGCTGAAAAGAAAGAGGAGCAGAGGTGAGAAAGTCACTGGATAGATCTTGAGGCAAATGCAGCCTGGGAATTTCATCACATTATATAATAAAGGGATGTCACTGGCCACCTGGGAGGGAAGGCAATCCCCGAAGGCCTGGTGTTTTCTGTCCTCAGCTTGCTATGTATCAGGCGAGCGTTCTGTGGCTAACGATTTGTAAGCGTTCGTTAGGAAATGATGCTGCTGCGCCGTATCGTTCTTTAATTGCTGTTATTTTTCCGCATCTAACGCTGTGCGTGTTGTGGTCTGTTTATAGCTGGCGATAGTCCCAAGAGTGGAGCTGATGCTGCAGTGATTGGAGGTAATGTTTTCCATTTTCTTATCAAGATCTGTGTCCCTTCCCCTCCACATCTTTCACCCTTCTGAAATCCCTGCTCTCAAAAGGGCAGAGTTCAGAACTGGGCGGGCAGGCGTAATGCCCACCGATACCTTTTTCCCTGCAGATTTTGCACCAGTACTTTGAAAAAAAAAAAACCTGCCTAACGAACAAGTGCCCACATAGATTTGGACCTCCTTATCTGTGGGTACTTTTGACAGCCAAAACAACACACGCAGTTTTGGAAATGCAACACCATGTGCATTGTTGCACCAAAGGCCTAACCTCACCCTGGGAACGCCTCAAGGGACGTGCGGATAAAAGGACTTGCGTCGCGGCATGAAGCATACGCATTTTATCCACAACCAGGGTCATGGGAGCCAAGTTTTTCAAAATGATTGGAGCTGCTAAACTCAACGGAAATTACCCTTCCCCATTCGCAACAAAGGAGTTTGTTCAGTGCTAGGATTTGCTCAAGTATCCACCACACCCACAGATCTGATACCGAGGTACAGGATGGGCAATGCTGAAAAGGCCGTTTTACGTGGGTAAATGGCTTAAGCATTGCTCTCTTTAATGTCTCTTGTGGCATGCTGTCCGCTGACTCTTAATTCCCACTGACGGGGATAATATTCAAAGGGACTTCTATGGATAAAGCGATATTTTACGCACAGAAATGGCCGTTTACAAAACGGCCTGCCAAACACGTGGGTATAATTATGTGCATATTTATTTATTTAAGTTCTTTTAATATACCGATGCTCAAGACCAAGTCTTATCGTACTGGTTTACAGTGGAACAGGGGGAAACCATTAAACAATTGTATAGAAGATAAAGTTACATTAAACAGGGAACAAAAAACATGGGCTTTGGAAGACAGGAAAGATATCAAAATATAATAACTGGAGAGTACTGAAAGTAGTCATCAACAAAAACAATTAAGTAGCAAGATAAATAAAGGTTAACAAAAGGTTAAAGAATTTGGCTGGTGATTTATCAGAGGCAATTATTAGGAGTAAATTTCCTGTGAAAGGGAGGAACAGGGGAGGTGGGTGGGGGGGGGGTGGAGGCAGGGCAGGGAACGGGTCGGGGGAGGAGATAGGGAATGGGTAGGAAGGTGAAAAGAGACAATATTGGTTGATAGAGGCAATATCAACCATAAGCTTGGACGAACAGCCAGGTTTTCAGTTTCTTTCTGAAAGATAGATGGCATTGTTCCTGACGTATGTCTGGGGGGAGAGAGTTCCAATGGAGCGGACCCGCTGTCGAAAGAGCTCGTTTATGGATGGAGTTGTGGACCAAGAGTTTGCTTGGGGGAGCCTGGAGAGAGCCTTTGTATGCGGATCTGATCGGCCTTGTGGAAGCATGAAGTTCGAGGGGGATAGAGAGTTGGAGCGCGGATTGCTGGTAGACAGATTTGTGAATGATAGTGAGAGTCTTGAAGAGTATTCTATAGTGGATTGGTAGCCAGTGTAGGATTTTTAGAATTGGTGTGATGTGGCCTTTCCGACGCGAGTTAGTAAGAATCCTGGCTGCTGCGATTTGCAGCATCTGTAGAGGTTTAGTAGACGAGGCATATTTCATATTCGCATCCTGGGGCGGAGCTGGGATGGGGTTAGGACTTTTACTTTGTAAAACTCCGACCATGTGTGTGTACATTTTCAGGAAGAGCAAATAACAGCTGCAACTTCAGTGGGAGCAGATTTGGCAGGATAATTTTTCAAAGCAGATTTGTACGTGTTAAGCCCACTTAACACTGGCATAACTTGCATGTGTACGTGCTGCCTGAGTTATGCGGGATGTTTGAACGTTACCCTCCCTCTGTCCAGAGGATCAGTAAGTACCTCTCTAGCATTCCTTGCCAACAGCAGTGCAATCCAAGAATCATCTTCCAAGTGCCCCTAATCTCACTGGCCTAGACGACTGCAGTGCTGAAGGTCTTCATCATCCAATTTTGGCTTGTTTAAGAAATGAGCCATCCATTCTACCAAGATGGACTCAAATCAAACTCTCTCTGAATGGAAACTATCTCAGGAGCATTGGTTAAAATCCCATCACTTTTAATCCCAGAATAGCTTTTTTTTTTTTTTTTAAATTCAAACCCTTGATAATTTTCTGGGACCTGGCCATTTGACATGGCTGTGTGTGATTGCTAGACAGAGCTTTATATTTCTTCAAGCCTTTCAAGTTTTCACCATGATACATTTATATAGCCCATGAATGTTTCAATACAATGGCACCAGTTAAAAATTGGCAGCGCTGAACGGCATCTGACGGTGTCCTGTAGGTTGCTGATGGGCTTTGTTGATGTTTGTTGGGCTGCAGTAGATTGCACATCTGAGGAATGGGCATGGATCCTACTTGGTTTACCTTAAAGAAGAAGCCAGTGGACATCTTTTTAAGTCACTCTATATAGAGACCCTATTTTATCCTATTGGGGTGATGCCAGGAAGTCAGCCAATGACCCCTGTGTCTCAGAAACTTGTAGAATCAAGTGAAGAAATTACTCTCAGAGAAGTGCAAACAATCCAAGGTCAAACTGGAACCTGATGAATTTCACCGGGCAGAATATCTCAGTCCAATCGAGGGTGGGTTTTCTCTGCTTTGGGAAAGATATGTTTATATTGAAATGCAGTTGTATTGGGGGTTTTTTTGGCATACTGTATAATTTTTTGAAAACAGAATTAGTGGAGTGCCTCAAAGATTGGTTCTGGAGCCAGTCCTGTTCAATATCTTTGTGAGATATATTACAGAGGGGTTAGAAGGAAATGTTCCTATTTTTGTAGACGACAATAAAATTTGCAACAGAGTGGACACGCCCTGAGGAAGTAGACAGAAAGAGACGGGATCTAAGAAAGCTTGAGGCATGATCGAATGCTTGGCAGTTAAGATTCAATGCCAAAAAGTACAAAGTAGTGCATTTGGGATGCAAAAGTTCAAAGGAGCTGTGTGTGATGGCGGGTGGGAGACCAATGAGGATGGACCAGGAGAGAGAGACCTTGGGGCGATAATATCTGATGGACTGAAGGTAATGAAGCAGTGTGACAAGGCCGTGACTATTAGGGCCAGAGGGATGCTAGGCTGCATAGAGAGAGGCATAGCCAGCAAGAAAAAGGAGGTGGTAGTTCCCATGTTCAGGCCACTGCTGAGGCCTCACTATGTTTCGTTCTGGAGGCCCTATGTCGAGGACCAAACTATGTATACCCTAGAAGAGAGGAGAGATGGGGGAATACAATACAGACTTTTAAGTACCAGAAAGGTATTAAAAATGCAGAAGAGGCAAACCTTTTCCAATGGAAGGAAGCTTTAAAACCAGGGGTCATGATAGGAAGCTCCAAAGGGGGAGACTCAGGAACGCCATAACGCATGCGATAAATACCGCATCGCAAAATGCGTTTGCAAATTTAAAATTAGTAGTCGAGTGGGGAGGAGTAAATGGAAATGAGAACTGGTTAATGTTGCGTGCAGTAACATAACACAGAATTTAATGCCGGAAATAGGAAAGAGAGAGCTTCTCTGTGGAGGGTTACTTATAATTGAACTTTTTATTCCACTGGAAGAGGGGGTATTATGAACTCAGGGTGAGATTTGTGGGGTGGGGTGGGATCTGGGGGCAGTTTAAAATGCACAGTCATGCGTACGAACAGAACAGTATCACCAGTGAAGATTTAATGTGATTTGGAGGGATGAAAGGTGAAAGAAGAGTAGATTTGTATCATGCTCTCTCTACCTAGCTTGATGCTCTCTCTCTCTCTAGCTTCAATCAAGGTAGATCGAGAGTAAAGTGTAAAATTCTGCTCTTTCACCTTCCATCTCTGCAAATCACATTAAATCTTCACTGATGGTAAATGTGCTGTTCATAGTTATGACTGTTAATGTAAAATTGCCTCCTCCTCTCTCTCTCGCTCTCTCTCTCTCACGCACACACCAAGCCAAATCACAAAATGCAATAAAAGCCTGTCCAGTCATAACACAGCATGCAATAAATTTAACTCATGTTGCAAAAAAAATAGCTATGCAATGCGGTACCCGGAAAATTTACCTAACCATGCCCCTTTTTTTATTGTGGGCACTATTTTTGCGATATTTGTAGCAAAATGATGAATCTAGGCCTTAGATAGCCCGCTGTGGTTTGAATATCTAAGCCCATATACTATATATTATGCAACTGTAACAGATACTCAGAGATCAGTAAGACTTAGCCGGCTATCTTAGCCGGGATATTCAGTGGGGTGGCCATGCCACTGAATATACCTGGGTAAATTTAGTTAGCTGGATAAGAGAACCGGCTAACTTTAGACCTGCTCAATAGGAGATCTAAAGTTAGCTAGATAAGTTTGAATGTTGCAGCTTATCTTGCTAATTTAGCCAGATAAATAATTCCTTCCTGTTACATCCCAGAATCCCTCTTCTCTTATCTAGGTAGATTTTAGCCAGAAAATGACATATCTGACTAAAATCTAACTAGATAAGAGGCTGAATATGCTAAAACTTGCCATTTAATCAGATAACTTTAAGTTATTTGTCTAAATGGCTTTATAATTTCTACCTCTCAGAGTTCAATTCAGGGTCTGGTCTATTTTCATTTTTCCTTTGGTAGCCAATTACCAGGTTCTCAGGAAAAAAACAGAGAGATGGGAAACCGTTATTTGTTTTAACCAAAGACATAACTTTTTTTCTCCTAAGACAAGCAGGATGGTAGTCCTCACACATTGGTGACATCATCCGATGGAGCCTGGCATGGAAAACATGTGTCAAAGTTTCTAAAAACTTTGACTGGCACACTGAGCATGCTCAGCATGCCACTATCCTCGCGACCACGTGGGGTCCCTCTTCAGTCTCTTCTTTTTCCATGGAGTGGTCATCTCACGGTTGTGGAGCTCCTGCTCTAGTTTTTTTTGGAAAGCTTTTACTCAGTTGGTTCTTTGACTTTCCTGCACCGGGTCCCTCTCCATTCCCTCAGCTTAGTTGGGCAGCATGGTAAGTTTTTCTTCGTTCTGTGCGTTTGATTCCTGGTAGTGTTTCCTTCCTTCCTGCCGGTCATCAACCGTTTGTCGAGTCTTCCTTTATGGCGTTAGGTTTTCAGCGGTTCCCCCAGTGCCCTCGAACCATGACTCTCACAGATCCGCACAAGGTATGAATCTTTTGCTGGGGGCACCACACAACGTTCAAGGGTGTCGATTTTGTGACCACATGACCCCCAAGGGCTGGTGCGCCCGCCTGGATAAAATGGAGAAGCTCTTCGGGTCGAAGAAATCCAAACCTTCAACTCCAGCTTCGGAAGCATCGACTCCGAAAGGCTGAGGGGAACCGATGGACACCGAGCCCTCGATGTCCACCCCTCCACCAGGACCTTTGTCGGTCTCTTCTTGCTCAAGGACTTCTGGATCATCTCCTTCTTCCTCAACACCAGGGAAAGATCAGGCCGAGCACCATGGGAAGTCCAGGAGCATCACCACCGGTCTCTGTCTTCACATGGTGCTGGGCTCCGGTCGGCATCAGCGTCTGCTGTGATGCCCCCGAAGCGACCCTGTGGCGAGGAGGCACCACCCTCCATCAAACCTGGTGCCAGGCACCAATCTCCCTTGGGGCTCCGGAGGAGATCCAGTTTCGCCTCCCCCTTCTCCATCCAGCCTGTCTTCGGCGAATTTCCAGGAGAAGTTGGAACGCAGAGTGCAACTGGCAGTTATCTAAGCCCTGCAGGGCCTCGAGTCACCGGCCCCAGCGGTGCGGGAGCCTATGCCCTCCATGTTGGCACCGCTGCTGGAGTGCCTCGACGTCCTTCTCAGCGTTCTCCCCACACAGCCGCTGCCAGTGCCCAGGGGTCCCTTGATACCACAACAGCCATCGTTGCCTCCTCCTTCCAGTGCTATCTCCATTGTGGATTTCGAGGAGGATGAAAGCCCTTCAAAGCCCGCTGCACCATCAAGGCCCTTGGTTCCACAGCCAGCATTGCCTGGTCCACTTTTGGGTCCTTTGGGGCCCTCGATGCCCTCGGCACTCAAGCTGCAGGGTCTGGGAGGTGGCTTTCCACTAGTGTCTCCAGGCGATCTCAGCAATGACCCATGGGGGGATGATACCTCCAAGTCTTCTTTCAATGACGCCAGTGACCTTCCCTCTGACCCATCTCCTCTGGAGGAATGGCATCGGTCCCCGCCTGATGATTTAACTTTTGCTGGGTTCATGCGGACCATCGCAGAAACCATTCTGTTCCAACTGCTAATGGAAGAGGATGCCAGACACAAAATGCTAGAGGTTCTCCAGTTTGTGGATGCTCCAAAGGAGGTGGTGGCTGTTCCTGTCCATGATATCTTTAAGGAGCTGCTCCTTCGGATTTGGGAACACCTCATCTCTGTGCCTCCAGTGAATAGGAAGGCTAATGTGGTTTATTGGGTCCAGCATGCTTTGGAGTCCGAGAAGTGTCAACTTACACACCAGTCAGTTGTAGAGGAGTCCGCCCTTAAGAAGGCCAAGCGTTCTCGCACCCATGCCTCCGCCCCTCTGGGACGGGAACACAGGGCTCTGGATGCGCTGGGTAGGAAGATGTTTCAGGATGCCATGCTGATCGCCCGTATCCCCTCTTACCAGCTGTACATGACCTTCTGTGTATTGGCAAAAACCTCTTTGGTGACAAGGGGTTCCTTTTCAGTCTCCCCCTGCCCAGATTGTGCTCATTATGGATGCATCCACCCTGGCTTGGGTTGCCCATGTGGAAGGACTCCGTACCCAGGGTCAGTTGAAGGATCACCATGAGACCCGGCAACATTTCTCTGCTAGTACGTCTGACCCGCCATCTTCGGCCAGGAAGTCTTCTTGACAAGGCCCAAGGAGATCCTTTTTTCACCAGAGGAAATACTATCCTCCTGCCTCTCGTGCCCGTTCCCAGCACGTGAGCTCTAGGGGCCCCCCTAGACAGGAGCAGACCACCAGACCTCAGCTGAAGCCCTAGACAAGCCCTGCTAATAGATTTTGACTGGCTGTGAGGGAGCATCAGCCAGCTGCCCTTGCCCATGATGCCGACCCTCCGGTCGGAGGCCAGCTGTGGTTCTTTGTGAACCATTGGCCTAGTATCATCTTGGACCAGTGGGTTCTGTCCATTATTCATCGAGAGTATTGGCTGAACTTCCTGGGTGTCCGGTCAGACTCTCCCCCATCCCCCTTTTGGGGTCCATCCTGGCATCAGGAAATACTTTTGACAGAGCTCTCTGCCCTTGTAACAGCCAGGGCAGTCGAGCCCATTCCCCTGCAGCAGCGGGGGCAGGAATTCTACTCCTAGTATTTCCTGATTCCAAAGAGAACTGGGGGATTCCGTCCTATTCTGGACTTGAGATCCTTGAACGAGTTTCTAAAAAGAGAAAAATTCAAGATGGTCTCTCTGGGCACCCTCCTGCAAAGTGGGGACTGCCTTTGCTCCCTCAATTTAAAAGACGCATATGCCCACATTGAGATCTTCTGTGGTCACAGTAGCTCTGGTTTGTCATGGGTGAGCACCATTTCCAGTACAAGGTGTGCCCTTCGGCCTTGCCTCGGCCCAGTGTGTCTTCACCAAGTGTCTGGCCATGGTGGGTACGCACCTCCGCAGACTAGGGGTGCAGGTGTTTCCTTACCTGGACGATTGACTGGTCAAAAGCTCCACCCAGGAGGGAGCGCTTTGATCCCTGCAGGTGTTGGAGTCCCTGGGATTTTATCAACTAGCTGAAGTCCCAGCTGTTGCCTCAGTTGAGTTTCATCGGCGCCCGATTGGACACTGCTCAAGCCAGAGCTTTTCTTCCCCGCGATCGGGCTCTCGCACTGGCGTCCCTTGCAGGAGTGGTCCAACGGAGCCGGCAGGGCTCGGCTCACCGCATGCTACGGCTCCTGGGTCACATGGCTGCAACTGTCCATGTTACCCCCTTTGCTTGCTTACATATATGCAGAACTCAATGGACCTTCTGATCCCAGTGGCAACAAGCCATGCAGGACCTCTATGTTCGCATCTGAGTTACTCCACCTCTCCAGGACTCCTTGTCATGGTGGGAGATTCTGCCCAATTTGGAGCAGGGGGTTCCTTTTCAGTCTCCCCCTGCCCAGATTGTGCTCATTATGGATGCATCCACCCTGGCTTGGGTTGCCCATGTGGAAGGACTCCGTACCCAGGGTCTATGGTCCGCCCAGGAAGCACAGTGTCAAATCAACTTCCTGGAGCCCCCCCGATCCGATATGCGCTCTGGGTGTTCAGAGATTGGCTGACCAACAAAGCAGTCCTGATCCAGACCGACACCCAGGTGCCGATGTGGAACATAAACAAGCAGAGAGAGGTACAAGGTTGTTCCTCCTGTGACAGGAAGTAATTCAGATTTGGTCATGGGCTCTGTCCCAGGGTATGGTGCTCCAAGCCATGTATCTAGCCAGGACAGAGAATGTAGTGGTGAACAGGCTGAGTCAGGCCTTCTAACCCCATGAATAGTCCCTGAATCAGGAGGTAGCAGATCAGATCTTCTGTCTCTGGGGCACCCTAGACATGGATCTCTTCGCATCCTCCTACCACAAGAAGGTGGACCAGTTCTGCTTCCTATACTGGGGGGAAGGCAAGCCAGCTTCAGATGCCTTTGCCCGCCACTGGTGCAAAGGCCTTCTGTACGTATATCCTCCACTTCCTCTGGTGACAAAGACTCCCCTGAAGCTCCAACAGGACAAGGGGATCATGATCCTTATAACCCTCCATGGCCGAAGCAGATCTGGTTCCTGCTCCCCAGACCTCATCACACAGGATCAGGGCAGCCTGCACCATCCCAACCTCAGGGCCTTGTCCCGGACGCCTTGGATGTTGAAAGGTTAATTCTACAGCCTGTCGGATGAGGTGTGTCGGGACCTGGTGGCTTCCAGGAAGCCTTTCACTAGGAAGTCTTATGGCCTGAAGTTGAGGAGGTTTTCCATGTGGTATGAGCACCACGGCTTTGACCTGTTCTCCTGCTCCACACCAAAACTGCTTGACTACCTCCTGAACCTTTCAGATACTGGCTTAAAGACCAACTCAGTTAGGTGCACCTGAGTGCTATAAGTGCCTACCATCAGGGTATGGATGTTTTGCCCATCTCTGTGCAGCCCATAGTGAGTCGCTTTATGTGGAGTTTCCTGCAGTTGAAGCCTCCCCTGCGACCTCCTGCTGTCTCCTGGGACCTCAATGTGGTGTTGGCTCAGCTTATGAAAGCTCCTTTTGAGCCGCTGCATAACTGTGACCTGAAGTACCTGACTTGGAAGGTTATCTTTTTGGTCACGATCACTTCAGCGAGCAGAGTCGGCGAGCTTCAGACCCTTGTGATGTATCTACCTTACACAAAGTTCATGATAGGGCGGTTCTGTGCACGCACCCTAAGTTCTTGCTGAAGGTGATAACGGATTTCCATCTTAACTAGTCAATCGTCCTGCCCACGTTTTTTCCCAGACCTCATTCTCACCAGGTCTGTATTGCAAGAGAGCCTTCTACTTAGAGCGAACAGCAGGCCATAGGCAGTCTACGCAACTCTTCATCTCTTTTGACAAGAATAGATTAGGAGTTGCGGTTGCTATGCACCCCCTGTCTGACTGACTAGCGGATTGCATTTCCTTCTGGTATACTAGGGTAAGACTGCGACTTGGAGGCCATGTCAAGGCTCATTCGGTCAGGGCCATGAAAGCTTCAGTGACCCACTTGAGAGCGGTCCCCTTGGATGAGATCTGCCTGGCTGCGAGGTGGAGTTCCCTCCACACTTTTGCCTCTCATTACTGTCTGGATAGGGATGGCTAACGTGATAGCAGCTTCTGCCAGTCTGTCCTCCAGAATCTCTTTCAGCTGTAGAACCCAACTCTTCCTGACTGGGGTCCATTTTTTGGGTTCAGGCTGTCTCCCTTTGTTACCAACAGCACCAGTGTTGTGCCCATTGGCATAAGGTTGGTTGCCTGTTGGTCTTGCTTATTGATAGGGAACAGCCTGTATCTAGGGATTCACCCATGTGTAAGGACTACCATGCTAAGAACATAAATTGCCATACTGGGTCAGACCAAGGGTCCATCAAGCCCAACATCCTGTTTCCAACAGTGGTCAGCCCAGGCAACAAGTACCTGGCAAGTACCCAAACACTAAGTAGATCCCATGCTACTGAAGCCAGAAATAGCAGTGGTTATTTCCTAAGTCAACTTGATTAATAGCAGCTAATGGACATCTCCTTCAAGAATTTATCCAAACCTTTTTTAAATCCAGCTACACTAACTGCACTAACCACATCCTCTGGCAACAAAATCCAGAGCTTAATTGTGCATTGAATGAAAAAGAATTTTCTCTGATTAGTTTTAAATTGCTACTTGCTAACTTCATGGAGTGTCCCCTAGTCCTTGTATTATCTGAAAGAGGAAATAACTGATACACATTTTTCCGTTCAAGTCCTTTCATGATTTTGTAGATCTGTAGCATATCTCCCCTCAGTCATCTCTTCTCCAAGCTGAACAGCACTAACCTCTTTAGCCGTTCCTCATAGAGGAGCCGTTCTCTTTATTATTTTGGTCACCTTCTCTGTACCATTTTGGTCGCCTTCTCTGTACCTTCTCCAATGCAACTACATCTTCTTTGAGTTGCAGTGACCAGAACTGTACACAGTACTCAAGGTGCGGTCTCACCATGGAGCGATACAGAGGCATTATGACATTTTCCAATTTATTTATTACCTTCCTAATAATTCCTAACATTCTGCTTGCTTTTTTGACTGCCGCAGCACACTGAGCCGACGATTTCAATGTGTTATCCACTATGACGCCTAGATCTTTTTTCTGGGTAGTAACTCCTAACATACAGGCCGATACAGTAAAGTTCGCGGGAGCGCATGCACAGGCCATTGTCCTGTGCGCGTGATTCAGTAAACCAAAATATTTAAATTAGGGCCCATGGTAAAAAGAGATGCTAGGGACACTAGCGCGTCCCTAGCGCCTCTTTTTGGACAGGAGCGGCGGCTGTCAGCAGGTTTGACAGCCGACGCTCAATTTTGCCAGCGTCGGTTCTCAAACCCGCTGACAGCCACGGGTTCGGAAACCAGACGCCGTCAAAATTGAGCGCCGGTTTTCAAGCCGTGGGCTGATTTTTTTTTTTTTTTTTTACTTTTTTTTTTAACTTTTGGGTCCTCCGACTTAATATCGCCATGATATTAAGTCGGAGGGTGCACAGAAAAGCAGTTTTTCTGCTTTTCTGTGCACTTCCCCAGCGCTGGCAGAAATTAACGCCTACCTTTGGGTAGGCGCTAATTTCTTAAAGTAAAATGTGTGGCTTGGCCGCACATTTTACTTACTGTATCGCGCGAGAATGACTAATAGGGCCATCAACATGCATTTGCATGTTGATGGCGCTATTAGTCTCGGGAGGGTTAGACGCGCGTTTTCGACGCACTATTACCCCTTACTGAATAAGGGGTAAAGCTAGCGCGTCAAAAACACGCGTCCAAATGCCGTATCGGCCTGATAGTAACTACAGCAAGGGTTATTTTTCCCTATATGCAACACCTTGCACTTGTCCACATTAAATTTCATCTGCCATTTGAATGCCCAATCTTCCAGTCTTGCAAGGTTCTCCTGCAATTTATCACAATCCACTTGTGATTTAACTACTCTGAATAATTTTGTATCATTCACAAATTCATCCTAGGAGAAAGCAGAGTTGTTTACCTGTAATAGGACAGCAGGATGTTAGTCCTGTTACGAAACCCGCCCGCCACCCTGTGGAGTTGTGTTTTTTCTATGTTTATATTTTATTTTTCATAATTCTATGTTAAAAGACTGAAGAGAGACCCCGCATGGACGCGTGGATAGTGGCGTGCTCAGTGTGTCAGTTAAAGTTTCTAGAAACTTTGACATAAGTTTTCCATCGGATGATGTCACCCATGTGTGAGGACTAACATCCTGATGTCCTAGGCGAACACCTGTTACAGGTAAGCAACTCTGCTTTATGAGACTTACATCTGAAAAAGGAAGTTGTTTCTTCAACAACCATGAAAATAATATTAAATCAAGTATTCATTAAAAGAATGCAAATGATCATTTTACTACAGTTATCGTTCTGATGTTTTTGTAACAGGAAAAGAACATAAGAACATAAGAAATTGCCATGCTGGGTCAGACCAAGGGTCCATGAAGCCCAGCATCCTGTTTTCAACAGAGGCCAAACTTTAAAATCGTCGGCTCAGTGTGCTGCAGCAGTCAAAAAAGCAAACGGAATGTTAGGAATTATTAGAAAGGGAATGGTGAATAAAACGTAAAATGCCATAATGCCTCTGTATCGCTCCATGGTGAAACCGCACCTTGAATACTGTGTACAATTCTGGTCGCCGCATCTCAAAAAATATATAGTTGCGATGGAGAAGGTATAGAAAAGGGCAACCAAAATGATAAAGGGGATGGAACAGCTCCCTTTTGAGGAAAGGCTGAAGAGGTTAGGGCTGTTCAGCTTGGAGAAGAGACGACTGAGGGGGGATATGATAGAGGTCTTTAAGATCTTGAGAGGTCTTGAACGAGTAGATGTGAATCGGTTATTTACACTTTCAAATAAGAGAAGGACTAGGGGGCACTCCATGAAGTTAGCAAGTAGCACATTTAAGGCTAATCGGAGAAAATTCTTTTTCACTCAACGCACAATAAAGCTCTGGAATTTGTTGCCAGAGGACGTGGTTAGTGCTGTTAGTGTAGCTGGGTTCAAAAAAGGTTTGGATAAAGACTAATCGGAGAAAATTCTTTTTCACTCAACGCACAATTAAGCTCTGGAATTTGTTGCCAGAGGACGTGGTTAGTGCTGTTAGTGTAGCTGGGCTCAAAAAAGGTTTGGATAAGTTCTTGGAGGAGAAGTCCATTAACTGCTATTAATCAAGTTTACTTAGGGAATAGCCACTGCTATTAATTGCATCAGTAGCATGGGATCTTCTTAGTGTTTGGGTAATTGCCATGTTCTTTTGGCCTGGTTTGGCCTCTGTTGGAACCAGGATGCTGGGCTTGATGGACTCTTGGTCTGACCCAGCATGGCAATTTCTTATGTTCTTATGTTCTTACTCCATCTGAAAGGAAAGTTTCCACAACTTGAGTCCCTTAACCCACTCAGACTTCCACTGATCTCCAGCCTACAGCTCTCCCATTGGTAGCACAGGTTTGCTGTCTCCTCTATGGGATCTGTGCATGACTGAGAAAACCCCATCCTCCTACTGGCTAGATGCATTTATTCCACCTGCAGTTTCTCCATCTACTGAGCATGTGCATTGCCTTTAAACATGGCTGCTGTAAAGCCACATCATGCAACTGAGCATGCTCTGTACTCTTCACGTTCTCCAGGCTTCTTAAAGAGAAACTAACTGTGTAAATACAGTCAGTGGGAGTTACATAACCCAACCCTAACTCCCTCCTCCACCCCCCAAGTCTGTCCTCTCAACCCTTTTGCCACTACTATCCCAAGCATGCCCCCAAATCTGCCAAAGTGATGACCTCCACCTTGTCAGCTTGAGTAGGCCATCTTCAGCTTTGTTTCTCGCAAGACTAATATCCAAGCCATCCCCCCAATGCTGCAATACCACTGCTGTTTAGAGCAGTAACTGCCATTCTGTGTGGATTACTCCAGTGCATTCCTGGAAGTACAGACCACCACTGCTGTTGTGGCTGAAGCACCGTTCATCCAGGACTTCATTACCATGCTTTGTCTCCACTGTGTTTATCCCAATGTTTTTTTTAATTGCATTACTGCTTTTATTTCCACCGCCTCCTCCGGAAGGGTATTCTAGTTATCCACCACTCTCGATGAAAAAAATACTTCCTGACATTGTGTCTGAGTCTCCCTCCTTGAATAGAAGCACTAACTATATAAAGACAACATAATAATGATCATTTATTATATTACAATGGCTCTCAACTCTGGTCCTCGGAGTCCTTCAGTGCTGGTTCATGCAACATTTAAGGATATATTTGCTTTAAGTACAACCAGGACTGCAGTTGAGGCCCACTGTTTTATTAGAGCCAGCACAAGAAAAGTTCACTATATCCTGTAATAATAAAATTACATTGCCATGAATTGCCAGGAAATTTGGACCATCCTAAAATCCAGCTGTGATGAAAGATGTTGCCAACCTGATAAACTGTGATTTCTCTTTGCAGGTGTGATAGCAGCTGTGGTAGTTGTTCTCATCTGCCTTCTGGTGGTGATGCTGCGTTATATGTACAGGCACAAGGGCACCTACCGTACTAACGAAGCCAAGGGAACAGAATTTGCCGAGAGTGCTGATGCGGCACTGAAAAACGACCCAGCTCTTCAGGAGGCTGTTGACGAAAGCAAAAAAGAATATTTTATCTAAAAAAAAGAGGAAAGAATAGAAGCAGCATATATATATATATATACATATACATACATGTGTATTCATACTTTTTTGTCATTGCTAATGGGGAAAAATTGAAACACTAACTCGGAGATGCAGGATGCAGCATTAATAGGGTGTCCAGTTTGTTCTGTAGCATGGCAGGAAGACAGGCGGGGATGGTTTTGGTTTTACCCCATTATGTAAGTGGATTGGTAGTTCCGCTAGTCCTAGAGAAAAAGGAACTACCAGTCCGTGAAACTCAACGGGACTAAAGCCAGGAGTGGCTCTGCCTCTCGCTCATGAAACGGGGCCAATGGGTAACCCTAAGCATTAACGCTGGAATGCGGGAGAAAGAATAAGCTACAGTCCTAGTTCAAATGCCACCTTGTTCTAGGAGAACTCAAAGCCAGATACTGGGTTATTGACCTTGTGATTGACATAAGCTGGCTTGAAGTCAGAGTCAAGCAAGAAGAACCTAGACTCAACTCTGAGACCCAAGACTGGGTAACGATGATGTATCAGTTGACAACAAATGCAGGACGATAATGGAAACCAACCTTCTAGAATGAAGGATATATTTCTGTTAAGCAAGAGCTACTTGAAAACTAATAAACTCTGACAAGTGAATGTCCTGAAAAAGACTCACACATGGGGCCGTGCAATCAGATCTGCCTAGAAAATGCATCCCATATTTTGTATACTCTCATCTGTGCTGTCACAAGTGAGACCATATAAATATATTTTTGTCTAGGTGGGAGGGGGGGGGCAGCTTTTGTTTTATTATTTACTCTCTAAACCTTTTCAAGTGAACACATGCTTTGGGAGGACGTGCTCTACCTTGCATTTTCTTTTTATAATAAATGTGGGGTTTGACTTAACACTCCTGAGACAAAGTTCCGGCTCGTTCTTTCCAGAGCCGAAACCAGCAGGCAGCAGAATGGCAGTGATTGATGCTATCCACTCGGGGCAGACTCATCTTAAGACCCAATGCATTACTTTTCAGGTGTGAATGTGTAAATGCGATTTCTCACCAGTAAACCAAGTAGACGTGACTGATAAGTCATAGAGCAGGCTGATGCAGATGGCCTGAAGGTCTCATTCTTACAAAGTGACTTTAGTCACTGGAAGCCTGCACTAAGTGCTCCGTAAGTGATCACCACTAGCCTGGAAAATATGATCCCAGCTGGCCATGAATGCAATCCGGGGTGCCAGTACGGTGCAAACCTGGAAGCACAGGCCATTGAAGATACTGGCAGGAAAAGATTAAAAACCACTCGGTGCACCCAGTCTGCCCATTTGCACCTGTCACGGGCCTCATTTGGTCCATAGTCTTCTCCCTCTGCAGCTAAGATTCCCTTGTGTCTATTCCATGCACGCTTGAATTCTCTAGAACGTGGGCGTCTGTGAAATCAGTCCTTTTCCATAATAATCAGCAAATACAGAGCCTGGTCTATACAATGGGTCTGGGCGTCAGCGCAGGCTTATAGGAAGGGGGTGCCTGTTTGTTATTTCAAGCCACGGAGCAGCAGATTTTGAACAAAGCTAGGTTCCTGCTGCTCTACTATGTCCGTTCTATAATTGCTGAATGGCCCGCACCAACTTAGCTTTCTTTCTCTTCTCTAATGTCCTCCATGTCATCCAATCCAAGAATATAAACCCCTGAACCAGGCAAATATGCTAATGTGAGTTGAGCTGTGCATGATTACGATTTATAACTAGATGATCCATGAATTTCCCCTTATTTAGTCAAGTCACTTAACAGCCTAGCCCAGCTTAGCTTTGGTGATCCTAAATTTACTTCTGCTTTAGAATTAGTTGAAACTCGTTTGCTCTACTTTATATGTGTGGCTTTTTATAGGGCTTGCAGGAGTCATCAGTTCGGCACCCTAGGTTGAGTCAATAAAGCATAAGCCTAGAATTTATGAGGCCAAAATAGTTCTGTCTCTCCAATCCTTAAGAATCGTTACTCTGACAGCAGAAGGACCATCACCCATTAATGAAATAGAGAGGCTACCATTAGGCAATACATGCTCATACAGTCATTAGAACATAAGAATTGTCATACTGAGTAGACCAAGGGTCCATCAAGCCCAGTATCCTGTTTCCAACAGTGGCCAATCCAAGTCACAAGTACCTGACAAGAACCCAAACATTAAATAAATCTCAAGCTTCTATTGCTTATTAATTAATAGCAGCTTATGGATTTTTCCTCTAGCAACTTATCCAAACCTTTTTTAAACCCAGCTATATTAATTGCTGTAACCACATCCTCTGGCAACAAATTTCAGAGTTTAATTGTGCATTGAGTGAAAAAGAATTTTCTTTGATTTGTTTTAAATGAGCTACTTGCTAACTTCATGGCGTGGCCTCTAGTCCTTCTATTATCTGAGAGAGTAAATAACCAATTTGCATTAACTTTTTCAAGTCCTTTCATGATTTAATACATCACTATCATATCCCTTTCCTCATAGGGCAGCCGTTCCATGCCACTTATCATGTTGGTCGCCTTTCTCTCCACTTTCTCTAGTGCAACTATATCTTTTTTGAGATGCGGCGACCAGAATTGCACACAGTATTCAAGGTGTGGTCTCACCATGGAGCGATACAGAGGCATTATGACATCCATCATTTTATTTGCCATTCCCTTCCTAATAATTCCTAATATTCTGTTTGCTTTTTTGATCGCCACAGCACACTGAGCCAACAATTTCAATGTATTATCCACTATGATGCCTAGATTTCTTTCCTGGGTGGTAACTCCTAAGATAGAACATAACTTTGTGTAACTACAGCAAGGGTTATTTTTCCCTATATGCATCACTTTGCACTTGTCCATGTTGCATTTCATCTGCCATTTGGAAGCCCAATCTTCCAGTCTCGGAAGATCCTCCTGCAATTCACCACAATCCGCTTGAGATTTAACTACTCTGCATAATTTTGTGTCATCCGCAAATTTGATCACCTCACTCATTGTACCCCATTCCAGATCATTTTTAAATATATTAAAAAGCACCAGTCCAAGTACAGATCCCTGAGACACTCCACTGTTTACCTTTTTCACTGTGAAAACAGACTTGACTGTTTACTTTTTTCACTGTGAAAACAGACCATTTAATCCTGTCTTTAAACCAGCTTCTCTCCACAAAAGGACATCGCCTCGTATCCCACGCCTTCTGAAAATCCAAATACACTACATCTACTGGTTCACCTTTGTCCTCATGTTTATTCATCCCTTCAAAAAAATGTAGGAGATTTGTGAGGCAAGACTTCCCTTGGGTAAATCCATGCTGGCTGTGTCCCATTAAACCATGTCTATCTAAATGTTTTGTGATTTTATTCTTTATAACAGTTTCCACAATTTTTCCCAGCACTGAAATCAGGCTCACCAGTCTGTAGTTTATGGGATCACCACTGGAGCCCTTTTTAAATATCAGGGTTACGCTGGCCATCTTCCAATCTTCAGGTACAATGGATGATTTTAATGATAGGTTACAAATTAATTAAATAGGACTGAAATTTCATTTTTTAGTTCCTTCAGAACCCTGGGGTGTATGCCATCCGGTCCATGTGATTTGCTACTCCTCAGTTTGTCAATCTGGCCTACTACATCTTCCAGGTTCACCATGATTTGGTTCAGTTTATCTGAATCATCACCCTTGAAACCCATCTCCGGAACGGGTATCTCCCCAACATCCTTTTCAGTAAACATTGAAGCAAAGAAATTGTTTAATCTTTCCACAATGGGTTTATCTTCCCTAAGTGCCCCTTTAACCCCTCGATCATCTAACGGTCCAACTGACTCCCTCACAGGCTTTCTGCTTCAGATATATTTAAAAAAATTTTTATTGTGAGTTTTTGCCTCTATGGCCAATTTTTTTTCAAATTCTCTTTTAGCTTGTCTTATCAATGTTTTACATTTAACTTGGCATTTCTTATGCTTAATCCTGTTTTATTCGGATGGATCCTTCTAATTTTTAAGATCTTTTGGCTAAAATAGCCTCTTTCACCTCACTTTTTAGCCATGCTGGCAATTGTTTGACCTTTCTTCCACCTTTCTTAATGCAAGGAATACATATGGACTGTGCTTCATGCCTGTTGTACACTTTTTACCTTTGTAGCTTCACCTTTCAATTTTTTTTTTTTTTTTTTTACTATTTTTCTCATTTTATCAAAGTTTCCCTTTTGAAAGTTTAGTGCTACAGCCATGGATTTACTTACTGTCCCCCTTTTAGGCATTAATTCAGATTTGATCATATTATGATCACTTATTCCATCCAAGAACTTTATCTCTCTAGTATGCCCTGATGTTTTGCTTACCCAGTCAATACTGAGGTAATTGAAGTCTCCCATTATTACCGCCCTCCAAGTTTGATTAGCTTCCCTAGTTTCTCTTAGCATTTCACTGTCCATCTCACCATCTTGGCCAAGTGGACAGTAATATACTCCTATCATTATTCTCTTCTCCAACACACAAGGGAAATCTACCCATAAAGATTCAGTTGTGCATTTAGTCTCATGCAGGATCTTTATCCTGTTGGACTCTGTGCCATCCCAGAAATAAAGCACCACTTTGCCACAAAGATGTTCTTTTCTATCATTGTGATATGATTTGTTCTCTAGTATAGCACTATCTCATTGGTTATCCTCTTTCCACCATGTCTCTGAGATGCCAATTAAGTCTATGTCATCATTCACTGCTATACATTCTAATTCTCCCATCTTACTTCTTAGACTTCTGTCATTAGCATAAAAACATTTCAAAGTGTGTTATTTGTTTATATTTACATTCTGCTTTTCAGTTGACAGGGATAAATTGGAATCTTTTAGCTCAGGTGAGTTTTTAATTATAGGCACTTGGACTACTTTTCTTATTATTGGAACCTCACTGTCGGGATGCCCTAACTCTAATGCTTCATTAGTATCCTTTGAAGATACCTCTCTCCGAACCATGCGCTGCTGAGCGACTGTCGGCTTTCCCCTTTGTTCTAGTTTAAAAGCTGCTCTATCTCCTTTTTAAAGGTTAGCGCCAGCAGACTGGTTCCACCCTGGTTAAGGTGGAGCCCATCCCTTCAGAAGAGACTCCCCCTTCCCCAAAAGGTTCCCCAGTTCCTAACAAAACCGAATCCCTCTTCCTTGCACCATCATCTCATCCACGCATTGAGACTCCGGAGCTCTGCCTGCCTCTGGTGACCTGCGTGTGGAACAGGGAGCATTTCAGAGAAAGCTATCCTGGAGGTTCTGGATTTAAGCTTTCTACCTAAGAGCCTAAATTTGGCTTCCAGAACCTCCCTCCTACATTTTCCTATTGTTGGTGCCCACATGTACCATGACAACCGGCTCCTTCCCAGCACTGTGAGGTCTGCCACCTTCGCACCAGGTAGGCATGTTACCAGGTGATCCTTATCCCGACCAGCCACCCAGCTGTCTACATTCCTAATAATCAAATCACCAGCTATGATGGCCGACCTAACCCTTCCCTCCTGGGCAGTAGGCCTTGGGGAGATAGCCTCGGTGTGAGAAGACAATGCACCACCTGGAGAGCAGGTCCTCGCTTCAGGATCATTTCCTGCTGTACCAGGTTGATGCTGTCCAATCATGAGACCTTCGTCCTCCAAGGCAGCACCAGGGCTGCCAGACTGGAGTTGGGACTTGGCTACAATGTCCCTGAAGGTCTCATCTATATATCTCTCTGTCTGCCTCAGCTCCTCCAGATCTGCCACTCTAGCCTCCAGAGATTGGACTCGTTCTCTGAGAGCCAGGAGCTCTTTGCATCGCATGCACATGCGATGCAAAGAGCTCCTGGCTCCTGCACATGTACAACTTCTCACCGGTGGGTAAAAAATCATACATGTGACACTCGATGCACAAGACTGGGAGGCCCCCCTCTTGCTGCTGGACTGCTGCCTTCATCTTAAATTTGTTCAGTTCCTAGTTACGTTTTAGGTTGCTATGGGAGTAGGACTGTATACAATTAGGGTCCTTTTAATGTATTAGTGTAGTCACTATGTATCTGGCAGCGACCTACAAGGGAACGATTAAACTCTTGATAAGGTGTGGGGAATTTCTGAATTTAAGTTAAAAGGCTGATTCATTTTTTTTTCAGTGTGCGAAATTGTCGCCTGCCTATAAATTAAAGGATGAGCTAGGAGTGGGTGGGAGGTTTGGGAAATACAAACACAAACTTCTGTTTTTTGCTTGCCTTTCTGACTACCTATTTAATACAAAACACACAAACTTCTGGTTTTTGCCTGCCTTTCTGACTACGTATTTAATACAAAACACACAAACTTCTGGTTTTTGCCTGCCTTTCTGACTACCTATTTAATACAAAACACACAAACTTCTGTTTTTTGCCTGCCCTCTGACTACCTATTTAATACAAAACACACAAACTTCTGTTTTTTGCCTGCCCTCTGACTACCTATTCAATAAGACACACAAACACACTAAATTATATACCCCAATTGTTTTACTTCTCCCAGTACTTTTAAGTTTTAAAAATTTCCCCAAGCACTACTTACTGATTCTTTTCAGCCGTAAGCAAAGTGATCCTCTCCTCTCAGCACTCCCACTTGATCAGAAATTCAATTGTCATAAGAGAAACTCATGGGGAAATCTGTCTGAAAATTGGCCTCCCAGTCCCGCGCCCCCCCCCCCCCCCCCCCCCATGTGTGGGTAAAATTATCCGCAAGGATCAGCAATGCGCGTCCTTTTACCTGTGGGGGAAAGTAGGCGGGATCAGAGGCAGGGTTAGATCGGGAGACGCAACGACGGGAGTAGTTTTACACTTTCAGAAGCGCGCGTGCTAATTTTCAGGGGAAAAAGTATCCACAGATAAGGCAGGTGCAAGTCTCTGTAGGTAACTATTGCTCTAGAGGACTTTTCAAAGGAAAAGTAAGTGCACCCTTACCCTCTGAGAACAGGTGCAAAGTCAGCGGGGGAGGAGAGGGAGCACCCTTGGACTTTTCACCTGCCCACGTAGTTTTGAAAATTGCCCCCTTCAAATAGAAGCATATTTTAATGTTTGTTTTCTTTTTTTTGGTGCCTTTGTTAATAGAATGGTCGAAAGAGATCAGTGGTCAGAAATGTAAAATAAAACGAACAATATATACTTTGAGTGCCCTTCATATAGTGGTATCCTACTTAATTTTACAAGACCATTATTAGAAAGGACCTTTTTGCATTTAAATGAATCATTTATACCTGCTAAATATTTTTTGCAGAAATTGAAAAAAAATGTTCTGATCATGCTCAAAAATATTTTTAATGCATATGTTATAATGCAAATGTTTATTTACTGTGAATATTAGAAAAATGTGAAAAAAGTAAGTGCTCGCCTCAAGAGGAAACCTAAAGAGAAACTATGCCTTGCAAATACAGAGCCTGATCTATTATTTGGTATGTGTGTGTGTGTGTGTGTGTGTTCTGGCCTTCCCTCAGAGTTGGTTTCCGTATTTAAAGTCACAGAGCAACAGGTTTTGCTTGAGGCTACGTTCCTGGTGCACTATTGTGGCAGTTCTGTAATTGCAAATGACCCAGACAAGCTTAGTTTACTTATTCTGCTCTGATGTCCTCTTACCCTGCCCATCAACAGATACCAGATATTCCCATGAGATGCTGAAAGTCTCCATCATCAATAAGGTTTCTTTCCACTCAAATCAGATAAGAATAGGTTTTAATTTCAGCAGCATTGGCAAATCTTCTGTTGTTGGCAGCTCCACTAACTAATCATATCAGTTAAGAATGGGGAAGGGAACTCATTCTGCATCCAGATTTAGATCGTTTAATTGTCTCAAATTTATTTGGGTAACCAGATGGTAGGCTTCATAGGGCAGGGATTGTCTCGTGTGTGCATCTGTACAGTGCTTAGTAGTGCTATCAAAATTAGGAGCACAGGAGTGGTCAACTCCGATCCTCGAGAGCCGCAAACCGGCCAGGTTTTCAGGATATCCACAATGAATGTGCATGAGATAGATTTGCATGTGCTGCCTCCACTGTATACAGATCCTTCTCGTGCATATTCAGTGTGCTGATTCTGAAAACCAGGCCGTTAGGTGGCTCTTGAGGACCCAAGTTGGCCATCCCTGAAATAACAGTAGTGGTATATTTAGCTTTCATTTCTTTGTTCATCACTTATTTATTCACGTTTTCAAACACAGATTTATAAAATCAAATATAATGTTCCTATCTATAAGAAAGTTACAGGATACATTCTTTTATTTTCTATTTCTGAGCATTTTGTATTTTTGTGGGTTGGGTACCTCCTGTTACTCTATTACAATAAAGTAGTTCAAACAATAACTGCATGTGAACTAAAGAACTGCTGGTATTAGTATTAATGTTGTTATTGTTAATTAGAATACTGTAATGAAACTGAATTCATAATGCTAAGCTCATCAGTCACTATCACAACAGATTAAATGGTAGACTCTAAATACAATTAAGTGACACAATACCATTGTCTAACAATTTAAATTAACTTGTGCTAGGCGAAGTATCCTTTAAAGCAGTGGTTCTCAACCTTTTTTTGGCCGGGACACACCTGACAGATGGTTCTCGCATGCGTGATACACTGAACATGTGACCATCACGGGGCTAAATGTAAACATGCACTCTGCATCCACAGGAATCCCCTCAACCCCCAGCAATGAATGCAGAGCAGATCTAGGGCATTACCCTGTACAACTAGCCATACAAAAAAGATATTCTGGTTCTGATGACATCCCAATAGCCTTCTTTATGAAAAGACAGTAATTTACCACTAATGTATATCCTATTGAGAAAACACAACAAATAAGATTGATACAAATGCCTACATGCTAGTAAAATACCTCACCTCGGTCACACACCCAGAACTGACCTTCACCAAGTACAGAAAGACCACAAATTATAAATATGGAGACAGAAACTGGAATGGAAACCAAAAAAGCCACTCTGCATGCAGTGCGAACCTGGAGAAATGGAAAGAGAAATATAGCACCTAACAGACTCTCAGGATTTGCAATAATGCACACAAACTAACCTGCACAAAGTTATACCTGTATTATGGAACATGCTCAAACAGTAACAATCCTATCTAAGAAATACAACTATTAAACCAGGACCTAAACACTAATACATTTCCTAAAAATGGCACCGATGGCCCTCTGCCCTTACCATGTGACAGGGTAACCGTGCCATTGGCCGGTCCCTGTCACATGGTAGGAGCACTGGATGGCCGGCGCCATCTTTAAAAATGGCGTGGGCCATCCAGTGCTCCTACCATGTGACGGGCCGGCCAATGGCATGGTTACCCTGTCACATGGTAAGGGCAGAGGGCCATCGGCGCCATTTTTATTAGTGGCAGCCGACGGCCTGAGAGCGGGAGAACGCTCCCGGGGCCCACTGGACCACCAGGTAATTTAAAAATGTTTTTTGGGGGGGTTGGGAGGGTGGTGGAGGTAAAGGAGTGGTTTTAAAGGGTTGAGATGGGTTTTTTGTTTATCGGCCGACAGCCCGAGCGCGAGAGAACGCTCCCAGGACCCACGCTGGACCACCAGGTAATTTAAAAACATTTTTGGGGGAGTCGGGAGGGTGGTGGAGGCTAAGGGAGCGGTTTTAAAGGGTCGGGGTGGGTTTTTAGGTTGTGTCCTAACTCCCGTTAGTGTGCACTAACCCGATTAATGATTTTTTTCACGATAAATCGGTGGAATTTCTATTGTATTGCACTCTTTAACGATTAATGACGATTTAAAAAAATATTGGACGATATTTTAAATCGTCAAAAAATGATTCATATCCCTACTAGACTATGCCACTAGTTATTCAGAAGTAGTGCCACTACAGAATATGAAGACCCTGATGGCAACCACACTAATGGAGGTTTTTCCACAACTTGGGCTGCCCAAGAATATCCTGATGGATCAGGGTACCCTTTCGTCTCCAAGGTCATGAAACAACTCTGTACCTTGCTCAAGGTAAAAACTTTGCGGACCTTGGTCGAGCACTTCAATCAGACGCTCAAATAAATGAGGAAATTTGTAAATGAAGACAGTAAGAACTGGGTCACATTACTACTCTATGTGCTGATCACAATCCATGAAGTACCATAGAGCTCAATAGAGTTTTCCCCATTTGAATTATCATTTAGAGACCGGGCTTTCTCTACCGCAGGACCATCTCTATGGAACTCCATTCCACCGGAACTTCGTCAAGAACCATGCCTTCGAACATTCAGAAAAAGGCTTAAGACGTGGTTGTTCAAATAAGCATTTCCAGACCCAATTTGAATCGCATATTAACGACAACCACAATCAGACATTCTTAGAATACTGTAAATAATGGCTCTTTCTGTTAAGTTCCTGTAGACTTTTTCTCCACCCAGTTTTAGTATCCTGTTTTATTGTAACTTCAGAGTTTTTCATTTCATTTGTTACAGTTTTTTTTTCAGTTCTGTTATTTATGTTAATTTGCACCCCCCTGTTAAATGTAAACCGGCATGATGTGATTCTAATCATGAATGCCGGTATAGAAAAACATTACATAAATAAATAAAATATAGAAGGAGACTAAAAGGAATCTTAGACATAGCTTGTGAGACCTGGGAAAATGAAATGAACTCCGGGCAGAATCTAGTGGACTTTGTGTTCTGAGTATAAGATCACCTACAAAAGGCTGGGGAGGCGGCTCGCCAATATCTGGAAAAGGTTTAGAGTTCCCAAGCTCGAGCTTACAGTCCCACAGTCCAATGAGTATCCCAGTCAGGAGGCCATGTCCTTGTCCTCCTGCCATCGTCAGAAAGCAAGCTGTTAGCCTGTTGGCAATGGCCCTATGAAGGTTTGGAGAAAACAGGGCCATGGATTACAAAATAGCTCAGCCAGATAAACAGAACAAAACTAAAATTTACCACATAAACACCCTGAAGAAATGGGTGGCACAGGAGTGTGGCTTGGTACAGGAAGGAGAGTTTGGCCCAGAGGTTGGACTTGAAATAGACCAAACACAAGTTCCTTTCATAGAGCAGCTATACTGTGCACAGACAGCTGGGTTGAAGCAGTTAGTAGAGAAAAAGAAGATCTTCTCAAACCTGCCTGGTCATCCCCACCTGGTGCAACATGACATCATTATGTCTCCTGGAGTTGTGGTTTACCAACAACACTATTGGATTCCCAAGGCCAGGTGCTGCATCATCATGACCTAAGTGAAGGTGTTGCTCCAGCTCAGGGTAATAAAGGAAACTAATAGTGATTAGTCCTTGACCATAGTATTGGTACCGAAGCCAGATGGGAATAGAAGGTTCCGAATCAACTTAAAAAAGGTCAACAAGGTCTCAAAGTTTGATGTCTATCCAGTGCCATAAGTGGATGAACTGATTGAGTGTCTAGAATCGGTCCAGTTCATCTCTACCCTCTCAAACACTTGGTGAAGGAGAAGACAGCGTTCTCGAATCATGATGGACTTTTCCAGTGTTATTATTTGTGATAAATGTGGGTAGTTCCTTGGGCCAGTGGCAGATGACCACGCCCCCAGGGAAAGAACCCAAGAGGGACTACCGGTCAGGCTCAGAGTTGGGAGACAGACACACACATTTTTCTTTTATTAAACTGTTTTAAAGAACCACCAGAGGTGGCAGTAGTGAGCTGGAAGAGCCCGGCTGGGCTGTAGTCCCTCAGGCACTGGAACAGTGATCCCAGGATGGCTGAGCTGTAGAGAAACTGAGATAGTGAGTAGGCAGGGTATGCAGAGTTCAGGAACAAGTCCTTGATGGTAACATTCACACTGTAGTCTCTTGGAACAACCCAGGAGCTGGAATGAAGTAGGCCCTTGAGGAGCGAGTACCTGGTTCCAGGGAAAGCTCTGAGAGAGAGATGGTAACTCACTGGTGTTGTAGGCAGCAGTGACTTCCTAGCAGAAGTTATATTCGGTAGCAGGTATGGGAACATGGGCCCTCGAGGAGTGAGTACCGGTTCCAGACTGCGACCTGAAAAGCAAGAGAGAGAGAGAGTGAGGCCCCTGAGGAGCGGGTACCCCTGTTAAAGTCTGAGGAGGCAGAGTAGTAAGGTAAGTGGAGAGCGAATCCCATCCGCAGCGATACCTGGAGGCAGTTAGGTAGGAAACCCTTTGCTAACTCGATTAACTAGCAAAACAAGAGACCTTAAATATCTGGCGATGATGATATCATCTCAGGGGGACGCCCCTGAGGTTCACGCCACAGCTGGTACTTGAGTCGGGACTGCGCCGCGCCGCGCGCCCTTAGGCCTCAGGAGCACATGGCGGAAGGCAGCGTCTAGCCTGTCCAGGGACGCTAGAGGAGGTCGGTAAGATGACACTGCGGCAGCCAAACTTCCATCAACCAAAGAGGGAGTCACCAAAGAGGTAAGGTGGGCGGAGTGGAGATGTTGGGCAGCGACGGTCGCAACATCCAGTTCATGGTACTCTCTTTTGGCCTTCATGGTGATTGGTCAATGGCTTGCTTTGCCCATAACAAGGGTATGCAGCTACTTACTTGGATGACATTGTTTTCTACAGCCCTGATTGGAAGACATATTAGCCAACTCCAGGATATGCTAACCAGTCTAAAGAAAGCAGGGCTAAAAGCTTGCTGGGAGGGCCAAAGGTCCAATATTTTGGCTACACCCTGGGAAAGGGCAAGGTCCATCCACAGTCCAGGAAGATTGAGGCAATCACCCGGATACCAGTCCTGAAAACAAAAGCAAAAGTGAGAGCATTCCTAGGTCTTACGGGTTATTACAGAATGTTTATTCCCAATTACTCAGAGAAGGCAGAACCTCTCACAAGGTTGTTGTTAAAAAAGCACCAGAGAAGTTCCAAAGGTCAAAGGAAGCAGAGAAGGCCTTCAGGGCCCTGAAGGTGGCAATATGCTCTGAACCAGTCCTGATAAGCCAGGACTTCACCGAACCCTTCACGGTGCAGACCAATGCCTCAGAAGTCGGCTCGGGAGCCGTCTTAATCCAAGAGAAGGATGGCCACACTCGAGGCATTATTCAGTAGTTTAGAAGGAGGCCTTGACTGTCAAGTGGGCCTTAGAAGCCTTGCTTTATTACCAGCTGGGATGGCAGTTTGTGTTAATAATCGACCACCAACCAACCGCTCCTATAGATAAATAGGAACAAGGAATCCAACGTGAAAGTGATGAGATGTTTCCTGGCCCTACAGCCCTTCAACTATAAGATCTGACATAGGGCAGGAAGGGAGAATGCCAATGCAAATTTCCTATCAAGAGAGGTGACCCTTGTACAGGCAGACGCTCATCCTGGCAAGGCTGAGTTAATGGTGAGGATATGTGAGGGAGTGTACAGAAAACTCCCTCAAACTACCTTTAAGGACCAGGCACAGTTGTCTCGCCCGGTCCTCCTTAAGTTTGAGACCCACAGGGAATCCTGGGTGAATGAAGGAGCCCTTTGCCAGAGTATAAGATCTCAGGGCCTAGAAGGGTTAGATGGGCCCCAGGGAACAGAGAGAGAGCCACCGTATGAGAAGACCTGCCATATTTAAGGTTGAGAGCGACTGTTAAAACCTGCTAGCTTAAAGTTGGTCTCTTGCCTGAAGTCAAGGTGAGCTGCCTCCAAGTATTTATTTTTGCTTTGCACATTTCCTTTGTTATTTGTGAGATACGTGTAGCCATGGTTAGCTGCCTAAATTGTTTTCTTTTGCTGTGCACTGCACGTTTATGTGTTTCACTGTAAATAACTGCACTTAAGGAACAGCCAGAGTCCGCCTCCATTTTTCCTCTGGCTGTCCCCAAGCTGCTACCGCTAGAATTACCACAGTCTTCTTTGGATAAAAGCCTCTCTATAAATCCACACTATTTTTCTTATTGTATTGGCTGCTATTTCTTCTGACTTTGTGGCAAAGTGTTTCTGTACTTGTAACCTTCAATCCTTGTACTCAGTATTCATTTTTTTCAGAGTTTTTAGAGAAGCTGGATGTCAACAAAAGCAAAAGAATCAAAGGCATGGGCTACAGAGCTGGGGTAGCACATTTTTGTTACCCAACAAACCTACAGGCGTACGATTTCAGATGCAAAGCACGACAGCTAAAACCTATTCATACCAAAGCCCTGGCTCCTTGCAGCTTTTCATGCACTAGTAATGGTAGACAGCAACCCTGGACATGGTCTTTCCAAGATGCCCTATAATTCGTGGTTCTCAACCTTAACCTGTTGACCCCTCAGCCATTTGGTTCATCAGGATGCCCACACTGAATATGCATGAGATGACTTTGCATAGGCCGGGCCTCCGATCATATTCCTTATGGATACCCTGAGAACTCAAATTGGCTGGAGGGGCACCAGGACAGGATTGGGCGCCACTTCCATAACTAGAGATGTACAAATGTCTCCAAAATAGGTTTGTTGTTACCTGGAAAATATTTGTAAAATGTTGCCAAACTACTCCAAGATCCATTCTTTTAAGAAAATTGAAAAGGGGAATTTAACAGTCATCAGATCCAGTTTGGGATTTTATGAATTTCCTTTAGGCGTACTGTATTTCCTTCAAATTTTACGTACATCCATCAGAGAAATTCTCAATGGATTTCCTCCAGTGGTTCCGGGTGAAATCTAATATTTCCATTGGACTGTAACCGGGCTGAAATATACAACTGCAGATTGTTTGCACATTTAACCGCAATGTATTCAAATCTGGCCCTGCAAGGAAACACCCAAGTTACCATCATAATAACCGAAGTAGAAAGGCTTCTCTGAACCCAGCCAGGGCCCATAAGCTAAGGAGGCCTTCCCATAAGAGCCTGCCCTGGTTACAAGCTATTGCTTTAAAACACAGATTATAGCAGCCTGCTGCCAAGAGGTGCATCATGCACAGAAGCAGACGCTCATGGGGCTGTTCAGACCTGCGTAGGATAAAGCTAGAGCAAAAATGTAATATCAGGGAAATCCTCCAACCTCAAATCATACCCATACCAGCAAGTAATGGAAGACAAATGCCATCATAACAAAAAGGGTGGTCCAGGCAATATTTTTTTGGCAGAGTTGAATTCATGCAGTCAGAACCAGACGCAGAGCTTTGCATGGATCACGCTCCCTTGGGAGGGAGAGAAGTTTAACCTTCTGCATCCTTGCGGGAGCCTTATAGAGGACCTGCTGATATGCTGCATCCTAAGGGAAGATTTACCAATAATGCAGTTAGATCACATATTCCCCCTAAGTGCCAGCCCACAGCTATTAGGCAAGAGGCACGTGGGGGCTTTTCCCAGAAGGCTCTTGGGTTGGATGAGAGGGGCAGACACGGCACAGGAAACTGAACGAGAGTATTCTTCCCTGTATCCGCTGTTGCTCCCTGTCCAGTCTGACTCATTGCTCAATCAGAAAACATAGCATGTGAATAAGGACAGCTTAGAGAACAAACAAGGTCAATAGTGAATAATAGAAGCAATAAAACTAGAACAGAGCACTGGGAATGAATATCCGCAAAGATACAAACAGAAGAAAAATAGCTAAGGCAGTACATTAAGACAACAAGGCATTATTTATATAAGTTAGTGAAAGGAGAACGTACAGGTGTGGAATTGTAAGACTGAGTGGTAGGGGGAGAATTGTGCAGAGGGCAACAGGGGCAAAAAAACAGATGTGATGAATAGAAGGATCCCAGATACCCGACATGACACATGGAAGACAGGTAGACCAAGCTTTTGCAGAACAGAGAGCTCACACAGAAAGTGGACCGGGCAATAGCTTCAGAAGGGACGTATCCTAGGGTACTAAAGGAGCTCGGAGAGACTCCTGCAGCTCCACTGACGGTTCCGTTCGATCACTCTTTGGAGACAGGCAGATGTCATCCCTCCTTACGAAAGTTGGAGTAGGAAAGAGGCCGGTAACTACGCACAAGCGAGTCTGATCCTAAGAACTGGGTAACATAATGGAGCCATGACTAAAGGGCAGGCTGGCAGACATCTTCAGTCCTTCCCATTGCAGGATCCAAGGCAGCACAGTGCTAACAGAAGGAAAAGTGATCAAGCATCGCTAGATGACCAGAGAATTAGATTATGGGACCTAGGTGACTGCAGGGTTAAGGGGGTAGTATGCCCCCCTCAAGATTTTAATGATTAATTGCTTTTTCAAGTATTTCTATGATTTTGCATTTGTACAACTCAGATTTTATTTATTTTTTTTACCCCCAACTAGAAAATCTTTTTTGGGCAATCATACTAGGGAGAATGCTGGATGAGGTCAAATTTGATTTCAGTAAATCCTTTGACAGTATTGCATGCACACGCATGAGGGTCTTTAACAAGTTTAGCTGCCTAGCGTTAGGTCCCAAAGCACTAAGCTGAATTAAACATTGGTTGAGTAATAGGCAGTAGAGGATGGAAGGAGATGGAGTTTACTCCGAGGAACCTGTGTGTGTGTGGGGTGGGGAGGATTATCAGTGGCGTGCCAGAGGGATCAGTCCTAGGGTCAATTCTGTTCAATCTTTTTTCAGATTATATTACAAAGTGGTGACAGGAAAGGTTTGTCTTTTTGAATATGATAAAAAGATCTGCAACTCTGTACACTCCAGATGCAGTGGAAAAATTGAGGAATAGTCTAAGAAAGTTTAGGGTAGTTGAGTTTTACAGATGTGATTTAACACAAAAAAAAGTGTAAAGTGTACATTTGGCAGCCTGCAGGACATCTCGGCAAGACGCCGCCCTTACCCCCGTTGCCACAAAATGCCAGGACTCCTCTCTCTGGCGAAATCCCTTCGGACTGTAGGGTGATATCTCCTGTTTACCAATGATGCACCAGTTATGAATTATGATAGCCGTGCACAGGATAAATTCTGACAGGCCCAGACCCTGCTACAGCAAGAGAAGGACTTTTACCCAGGTGAACTCTATACTACCTTGCATCAGTGGAAAGTAAAAGCCTTGTTCCAAACTGTATTGGAGGCCTTGTTTCCAGAAGTATAGAAGGTGTTATCAGATGTTCCTTTTTGCAGGTCCTATGCAAATAAAGAAACCATACAGAAGAGACAATACGACTTAAGATCCTAAGCAATGATCGCCACCTTTGCAAACGAGAGCAGTCTGAAACAATGCTGACACTCTGACACAGCTTGGGATGGCTACGTGACAATTTCTTCCCCAAAGAAACTGAGGGGGGGAGGACCTGCCAAAGTGGCATAACACCCCCCCCCCTCCCCGAAGTACAGAAAAGACCTGCAATGCGGCAAGAGACCCTCCACCTATTTGCATGAGCTCATGCATATTTATCAGTGGAGAAGTATAAGACAGGGGGGCCACGAGGCTGAGGCAGGTCCAGACCAGTTCCAGAAAGAGTCCAGTTCCAGAAAGAGGTTCAGTTCCAGGAAAGAAAGAGGCCTGAAAGAAGAAGAAACTCCTGGCAGGGCAACCTGGAAGCCAAAAAGGGAGCAGTGAGGACTGGCATGAACCCCCAGAGGAAGAGGAGCCCCAAATCCAGAACGCCAAACTGGGGAGAAAATCCTGAGAGCGAGGAATTGTGCTGAGGTGTTCCTGGAAGTGAAAGGAGGGTCCGAAGTTGGCATGATCTCCCTTCTATCTCGAAGGGAGAAAACCAGCTGTCACTCTGCCAGCCAGTCCATAAAGTAAGCCTCTCCCCTGTCCATGCTCTCCAGGACTCCAGCTGGAACTGCGTCTGAGGTAAACAGAGGAATCGCCTGAACGTCAGAATCAGGGGTAAGTAAGTTAGTCATATGTGTTAGTATCTCAAGCAGGCTAAGGTTTATGGCATGTTTTGTTATCAGATAAACCCACAACAAAGAGTGGAATGAGGGGCAAACACACTAATATGAACACAATCCAACAAGTGTGTTACAAAATCAACTGCAAAGGTCCATGTAAAACAAACCAGAAAAAACAATTTAAACAGGAAAACTTCAATAATTCCAAAATGCCAAATCTTTATTGAAATGTCAGTTTCCCGACATGGATGGTGTTTCGCAAAGGCTGCATCAGGAGGGACCAATTACATGTGGTAAAATAAAGTGGCATTACATTACCATTACCCATTAGGTTCATCAACATTTTCTGGGTTTTTCAAACTACTACCTACCTGGGTATTCCAACAAGGTGGCTCCATTTACAGTCCTTACTAGGAAAGGTGCCGACACCAAAAATTGGTCCTCAGATGCGATTCAGGCCTTTGACCAGCTAAAGAAGGAGTTCACCTTTGAGACCTGCTTACATCATCCAGATCCATCTCAACCCTTCATTCTGGAGGTAGATGCCTCTATCCTCGGGGTAGGCGCTGTCCTCCTACAGCATAACAATAAGGGTAGTCTTGTGACGTGCTACTGTTTCTTAAGAAATTCTCTCCAGCAGAGAAGAATTACACCATCGGTGATTGTGAACTGCTAGCAGTCAAGCTAGCCTTGGAAGGGTTGTGACCTCTGTTGGAGGGGGCCCAGCACCAAATAGCCATTTAGATGGATCACAAGAACCTGGAATGTTTGGCACAGGCCCAAAGGCTGAACCCCAGGCATGCTTGCTGGTCTTTATTCTTTAATCGATTTCACTTTGAGTTGTGATACTGACCAGCTGGCAAGAACCATCGAGCAGATGTTCTTTCCCAGTCATTCCATACTGAGGGGACCCTGGAACCCCCAAAGCACATTATTGACCCAGCCAAAATTGTGGTTGCCACCACATTCACAGTTCCTCCTGGCAAGGCGGTGGTACCCCGAGTGGGTGCATGACTTCCGGCTATCCTGGCATTACCTGGGCATTGGAACTAATCATGCAACTTTCACACAAGCAGGTTCCTTCTCACTCTCTCTTACACTCTCTCTTTCTTCTTTGGCCACCACCAGCCTGGGCTCCAATGGCGGCCCTCAGCCTCTCTTCTCCAGTTTTGGCCCCACTGGCCGGATTCCATCCTTTTTATCATTTTGTTTGTCCTCCTCTAAACCTTCCCCAGTTCTGCTATATCTTTGTTGAGATACGGTGACCAGAATTGTTCACAGTGCACTAGATGCGGTCGTACCATGGAGCGATACGGAGGTTTTGTGATTTTCTCTGTTTTGTTCTCCATTCCTTTTCTAGTAATTTCTAAAATTCTGTTTGCTTTTTTGACTGTCACTGCACACTGAGCAGAGGATTTCAACATATTGTCCAGGTGATGCATAGCTCCTTTTTCTGGGTGGTGACTCTAATATGGAACCTAACATCGTGTAATTAGAGCTAGGATTCCATTTCCCTATCTGCATTACTTTGCACATTAAATTTCATCTGCCATTTAAATGCCCATTCTCCCAAGGCCCGCCTGCAACTTCTCACAATCCGCTTTTGATTTAACAACTTGGAATAATTTTGTGTTGTCTGCAAATCTTTTCACCTCTTTCACTGTTCCCTTTGCCAGATCATTTATAAATATATTAAAAGGCACTGGTCCTATTATAAGTCCCTGGGGCACTCCACTATTTACCTTCCTCCACTGAGAAAACCAATCATTCAGTTCTACTCTCTATTTTCTATCTTTTAACCAGTTTGCAATCGGCAATAGGGATGTTGCCTCCTACCCCTGACTCCCTATTGTGTGGAAGATTTGCAGTGACTGTAGCTTCTGGACAATCTACTGCCTTTTGTTTTTCTGCATGGATTGCACTATTCCTCAGTGTGGCATCAGTTATTCCCAGTAAAGGATTATTTTCGACTGACACCAGGCCTCCAAAGATTGCAACTTTCCCCCTGTCAGGAAAGAACCCGGGAGCATAGGACAGAAGCTCTGACATGAACCTCTGAGCCCAGTGAGATGATGGAGCAGGGGTTGCAACAATAGAAAAGGTCTGAATGGTAACTGGCTTTTACTTTACTCAAGTAAGTGGACGTATGATAATTGCTATGAGAGTAGTTTTTGGTTTTTTTTTTTTTGTTTTTTTTTTTTTATTCTTTATTTATATATTTCACATTACAGAATCAAGAACAATTTTGCATATTGGAAAAAAAATCAGATGGACAAGATTGAGAAACAATTATTTTCCAAAGCATTAAGTAATTTACACTTTCTCCATCTAACTTAATTATTATAAATCAATAGGGATGTGAATCGTGTCCTCGATCGTCTTAACGATCAATTTCGGCTGGGAGGGGGAGGGAATCGTATTGTTGCCGTTTGGGGGGGTAAAATATCGTGAAAAATCGTTAAAAATCGAAAAATCGAAAAATCGAAAAACCGGCACATTAAAACCCCCTAAAACCCACCCCCGACCCTTTAAATTAAATCCCCCACCCTCCCGAACCCCCCCCAAATAACTTAAATAACCTGCGGGTCCAGCGGCGGTCCGGAACGGCAGCGGTCCGGAACGGGCTCCTGCTCTGAATCTTGTCGTCTTCAGCCGGCGCCATTTTCCAAAATGGCGCCGAAAAATGGCGGCGGCCATAGACGAAAAAGATTGGACGGCAGGAGGTCCTTCCGGACCCCCGCTGGACTTTTGGCAAGTCTCGTGGGGGTCAGGAGGCCCCCCACAAGCTGGCCAAAAGTTCCTGGAGGTCCAGCGGGGGTCAGGGAGCGATTTCCCGCCGCGAATCGTTTTCGTACGGAAAATGGCGCAGGAGATCGACTGCAGGAGGTCGTTCAGCGAGGCGCCGGAACCCTCGCTGAACGACCTCCTGCAGTCGATCTCCTGCCGGCGCCATTTTCCGTACGAAAACGATTCGCGGCGGGAAATTGCTCCCTGACCCCCGCTGGACCTCCAGGAACTTTTGGCCAGCTTGTGGGGGGCCTCCTGACCCCCACGAGACTTGCCAAAAGTCCAGCGGGGGTCCGGAAGGACCTCCTGCCGTCCAATCTTTTTCGTCTATGGCCGCCGCCATTTTTCAGCGCCATTTTGGAAAATGGCGCCGGCTGAAGACGACAAGATTCAGAGCAGGAGCCCGTTCCGGACCGCTGCCGTTCCGGACCGCCGCTGGACCCGCAGGTTATTTAAGTTATTTGGGGGGGGTTCGGGAGGGTGGGGGATTTAATTTAAAGGGTCGGGGGTGGGTTTTAGGGGGTTTTAGTGTGCCGGCTCACGATTCTAACGATTTATAACGATAAATCGTTAGAATCTGTATTGTATTGTGTTCCATAACGGTTTAAGACGATATTAAAATTATCGGACGATAATTTTAATCGTCCTAAAACGATTCACATCCCTATAAATCAATATAAATTTCTACATCAGACTTTAGTGATCTGAAACCTTCAGAGAGAACATAGGTAACATTGAAAATCTTAAGCATTCACGGCATGCTACAGCATATTTCATTAATTACTGGGTGTTGATGTTAGGGGTATTTTCAATTTAAGAAACTCATTTAATTGTTGAGGAGTAAAAAAGATGTTAATCTCGGCTCCTTTTTTTATTATACATTTGCATGGAAATTTTAATTTGAACTCAAAACCCAAAGTAGTCACTTGCTGACGAAGAGTTAAGAACTCTCTTCGCCTGTCTTGAGTAATAGGAGAAATGTCTGGAAAAACTTTTACATTTTCTCCATAGAAATTAGTAGGAAATTTATTAAAGTAACTTTTCATAATAAGTTGAAGGTCCATAGTTGATATTACTGACACCAATAATGTGGCCCTATCCACCACTTCTGCATTGGAATCTTCCAGAAATTCGGTCAAATTTTCTTGAATATTTATTTTATTGGCAGCGGACCTGGATTTTGGTAAAAAGAAGCACTTATTTATCGACGGCAGTTGTTCTTCCTGTAAGCCAAGTGTCTCTCTCAAATATCTTTTCAATGAAACATATGGATTTTCCCCCAAAATTCGGGGGAAATTTAAAAACCTTATATTCAAATGCCTAGAGGCATTTTCCAATGTCTCAATTTTTCATGCCATGAATAAATTGTCCTTCACTACTGCAGCTTTGAAGTTATGGTTTTCAGTTTCTTTTTCCTCCAATTTCTCTACCCTCTTCAGTATTGTATCATGTTTATGCTGATATTCTAGAGAGTTTTGAGATCCTTGCAAAGCCAATGTCTCAACTTTCTCACTCACTCGGTTCACCATTGCTGCGACCCCCACCATCGGGTCCCACAGTGCTGCATTGGTCACATTTTCAGGTCTCTCTGGGATTTTCAAAGGGATATCTACTTGGGGAGTTAACTGTGGTAATGGCAGAAATATGTCCACAGGACTTACCCCAGGATTCCTTTGCCCCAGACCGATAGAAAGTCCCTCATTGATAGTTGCTTCAACCGGAGCTGCAAGTGCGATGTTCCTTGTTGTAATCGCTGTACTCAGCGCTGCTGCTGCCTCTTCTTGCAACCCGGAAGCAGTTCCCTCAATCAATGGTCCGGGCTGAAACTCAGAGACCGTTCCTTGCGAAGGTGCAGTCCTCAGTTCGGGACTCAGGCTCGTCTCCTCCGGCTGGGCTTCCTCTCCCTGTTGGAGCCGCGCCAAGGGCTCCTCGACTCCTGGAAGTACTGTAGCTGAGGAGGTGAGGAATCGGGTAATTTCTTGTAGAACCGCCGAAGATGGTGGGGGTGTCGAGGGGTATACCCTGACTTTCCCCTTTCTCTTTGGGGGCTTAGTTGATAGGAAAAAAAGGTTTTTCAGAGGCAATCAAATAAACGCCCGATGCCGACTCCTATGCTGTCGCCATCTTGGATCCTCGAGAGTAGTTATTTTTATTTATTTTTATTTATTTAGATTTTTGTATTCTGCTTTTCGGCACTTCAAAGCTGATTACATTCAGGTACTGGAGGTATTTTCCTGTCCCACATGGTGTTGTGTGTCCCATCCATGCTCGGCCTGCACCCGGGCCTGCTCAGCTCTCTAAGACCTCCGCAGGTCTTGGATCAGCCTCCCCAGAAGCGGCAGTGAATCCAGCCAGGCCTCGGTGTCCCGCAGCGGCAGTCACCGGGCCTTCCTCTTCCAGCCAGGCCACACGGTGGGGCTTGGCGTCCTCCATGGCGTCTGTCCTGTATCTAGGCACGCACGCACGCACGCGCGCGCAGACCGCCCAGCCACTTAAAGGGCCAGGGGTGGATCCCTGCTCCGCGGCGCACCCTGATTAGCTTCAGCTTAAAAGGAAGTTCCTGCCATCACTTCCTTGCCTTGGCAATCGGGTCAATCACATTGTGATTTCTAGTTTGCCTCTGCATTTCCAGTCTCGTTCCAGTTCTGTTCCAGTCTCGTTCCAGTTCTGTTCCAGCGTCCTTCTGTCTCCTCATCTCCCCGGGTAGTACCTCTTGGACTGTCTTCTCGGTACTGATCTCGGCCTGTTCTTGACTACGTTGATCGCTACCTGCATCTGACCTTCTGCCTGATTACCGACCTCGTCTGCATGCTGCCTGGAACTGACCTCTGCCTGATCTCGACCACGTCTGACTGATTCCTGGAACCTGACCTCTGCTTTAGCTGACTACCCACGAACTGACTTCTGGTATTTGACCCCTGCTTTGGCTGACTATCCACGGACTGATCACTGGCATTGACCCTTGCATTGACTGGCCACGATACCTTTACTCTGGCCTTGATCCTTGCCTTACATTCAGAGACTCTCTTCTGGCCTTCTCAGGCACCCTGGACTTCAGGCCTGAACATCGACCGTGCACCCTTGATCGTGGTGGCACCTCTGATCTTTCTCTCAAGGAGATCCTGCGAGGCCCACCTAAGACCAGGCGGCCAGGGTATCCAAGGGCTCAACCCGAGGGAACCCCGGGTTGCTAGTGGTGAAGCTCCAGCCAGCCTCTGTCTCCTCCTGTGCTCCTGGTGGCAGGCACTTTCTGGGTTGACCAGGGAGCCTACCAATCCTGTACTGGGCCAAGGGTCCACCTCCCGGCACAACACAGGGCTCACAATCCACGTTTGTACCTGATGCAACGGATGGTAAAGTGACCTGCCCAAGGTCACAAGGAGCAGCATTTACGCGCACAACTCCTTTTGAAAATTGCCCCCATGGTCAGCACCAGACGGGGGCAATTTGCGCGCGCTCTCTCTCTCTGTACTTCCAGGTTCTGGAAGTACAGAGAGAGAGAGCGCGCGCACGGCTAAGGATCCTTTCCTTGGAACCCAGGAGAGAAAAAGCGGGACATAGGGCCGGGGCATCCTCTTCTAGGGCCACAGAGAGCTGAAAGGGCAGCGCGTGCAGGGCCAAGGGATCCACTCGCCTTATCCCAGAGGCAGAGTGAGCAGAAAACACCCAGGCTTTTGGAGGCTCCCACTTCTAAGGAAATATTGGGTCACTGATAGGACGGTGCACGTACGATGCAGTTTAAGTGGTGCAGGCATAAACAGTATTAGAAGTCAAGAAAGCATAAGACAAACTCAGGGGATCTTTAGTTTTCGGGAAGGAAGTGTCAAGCCAGAGGCCAAATGGGATGTGTGGTTTTACATCAGGAAGGGAAGACTGACTAGATGAGCCATACAGTCTTTATCTGCCTTTATGAACTACGTATCAGACCTCGGACAGAACATAGGCCGAAAGTAAGACAACAGCTCTCGGGTTTTATGCTTTCCACAATCACAGGACTGACTGACTCGGCGCAATACAATCCTGAGGGCAGAAAACGTTCGGGATCCTGGATTGCAATTTTCTAATGATAGGAACGCCAAAGTTGTCGAGCTTCTGTTTACTTGGAGAAAGCATCAAAATGTATTCAACTTGGTTCACAAGAATAGGAATCCCAATGAGAAGGTTCCAGAACAGATTAAAGACTTCTGCCTTGCTCTCAGTACGGTCCCAGACCAGGAAGGCCAGGCTTAGCTGGTCTTGGAATAAATTCTAACACAGAACTTTTCCATTTCCATATCCCAAATGATAAGAAGCTAACTTGCACTAGGAGCCTTACCCTCATCTCCAAACAGATTTACAGTTTGCATTACGGGGAGCTCCTAGATTAGCACATCAGTAACATATGCAAATAGAAATAAAAAAAGAACAATTACCAAATAATGTTCAACGTCTCTTGTGCACCTTTAGTACTTTTATTATTGCTTAAGTATTTTAATAGACATAGCAATGCCAAGCTCGGTATTAAAAGCATGGATCAAAGTCCTGTGGTACCAAAATGTAGGTTATTTAATGATCTAATTTACCTTTCCAGTCCAATTATAATCTGCAAGGGACAAGTCTAGACCCCTAGAGCTCGCAGTGCGATTCACCAAGTAATCCTGGGGTCCAGGAGATGCGAGAGCACTAAATGGCCTGAAAACAAACGCCTGTTGCCCACGATACAATTTATCATTTCACTGTAAAAAAAAAAAATAAAATCTAAAACTGCTCTCCTGGTTTTTAGTACTGTACTTAGCGTTTTGCACATAGAGATGGCCTTTTACGAACCTGCCTGCCTGATATGGGGGTGAATTTACACACCTAGGTCTCGTGTGCCCGCAAGTTTACCCGACTGAGCAGAGGCATTTCCTGAGGGGGGGGGCAGGGTTGGGGACTCACGCATACACTTTTCCATTTCCAAAAGTCTGTGCGGACGTTTTCGAGAAAAACACTTCCGCGTGTATTTTAACAGAGGTAGATATATATATATACAGTATATGTATACCCTAGAGCAGGAATGAGGAACCTGGGAGGGGGCTTGAACAGTCCGGGGGGGGGGGGGGGCACATAGTTGCCCAGTCAGGCAAGCAGTCATGTCTATGCTGAGGAGTCTTGGTGCCGTGGAGGCACTGCATGCTCAGGAGGAAAGGAGCTGCCAGAATGTAGTGATATATTTGTGAGCCTGCAGGCTGCCGTTTAGCCATGCGTCTCTTTCAGTGAGCCAGGGGGAGGGTTTTTTCCCTAGACGCTGGTTCAGAGGAAGGAAGCAGAGCTGTTAGACCATGCATCATAGATAAAGAGACTATGGCATTTGGACTGATGATTTTTTGGGTTGCTGGGTTTTATTTTGTCATATTAGCATGGATTTTATTTTTCAAATGTAAGTAAATGTTTTGAGTTGAACACCACAGCTGACTCCTTGTAGTGTTTTGGGGCTGCTTTCGTCAAGAGGACTCCTCTGCATGTTAGAGCACACTGATCACTGTTTGTAAGTGGGGTTGAAAGTAAGTGATTGTGATGTAGATCCCCGCTATTGCACCAAAGGCCCCTGGAGATGTTTGCCCCCTCCCCACTGGTGAACCCCAGTACCCGGGGCTGAGATATGTCACATTTTGAGCAAGTTAGAAATCCAGGAGAGAAACTGTACCCTGGGATTTTGCTGTAACCCTTCGATTAGGTGGCATACTGTGGGATTACACTTGCACACTGTGTGGAAAATGTGGCCATTGAGACTCAGATGCGCAACATGTAGCTCGTCTGAATAGCAGCGTCTGTGTGTGCTGGATGGGGTTGCTGCCTCTTTCTTGCTATTTACGTTTCAGTTTGGCTTTTCATCTTCTGGGAGAAGAGGGTTTAGTGAGCAGCAATGTTTATCTTGCAGTGCATCAGGCTGTCTAGGTAACTGAATGAAAGCATGCCCCTAGGTGCATTTGAAATAGAAGCTATAGGTCAGCGCATCCCAGCCTCACAGTTTTTGAAGAGCATTCCCTGTGATATGAAGAATATTTTAAGGTAGTCTTTTTCTTTTTCTAGCATTTAAACCTGCAACACATATTTGGCTCACTCATTAGCACACTGAACACTTGGATTCCTTCAGTGCTGGAAACCTTCAGATTTAAAACAAATCGTAGGAAGCATTTTTTTTTTTTTTCACTGGTAGCTCAAGGCGAGTTGCATCCTGGTACTGTAAGTCTTTCCTGTCCTCAGAGGGCTTACAATCTGCATTTGACCCTGAGGCAATGGAGAGTGAGGTGACTTTTCCAAGGTAGCAAGGAGCGTCAGTCGGATTTGAACCCTGGCTTCCCTGGTCCCTATGTGTAATTAGAAGGGACGGTTATCCGAACATGTTCCTTCATCAAGCCATAAAGTCCTCACTGTTCAAAAATCCAATAATCATGACATGGCTGGTTGAGCTGGAAAAAGATATTGTTCAGCAAATCCGGCCCTTTCTGAATTAGGCACATTTGAGTAATTTATTGATGGTGACGATTCAGTTGATGATGCAAACTCTGTGGAACAGAAACCAGTTTAATTCCTGAACTTTACCTAGGGTGCCTGGCATGCATCTCTAGCTCGAGAGCTATGGGTTCGGACCTTAACTAATCTAAATTCTCAGTCATAATGCCATGAGCATCTAAGAACTGGGCCAAATGAAGTGTCTGATTCCAGGCCCAGATTGTGAACATCTGGAGCTCTCAAGTCTGTTCTGACCTGATAGCGAAAGAATACGAGACGTGCACCAGTTCATTGAACACCTATTAGCGAGGATGGCACAAGGCAGCCTTGCAAAGCCGGCCTAAAAGTGTCATTTTTACAGATTGACTTGTGGTATCCAAAGACATCCTGCATTTGTCGTTTTGACATTTTCTGTCAGCAAAGTGCACGCCTGCCTGGCTTGGCAGCTGTATTAAAGCAGCCCTCCATGTACTGAAGCCACATTCGCAGAAATTCCACTTCCTGGTTACTGGGATGTGACCGCTTAATTCTCTGGTTGAAATTGCCTTTTTTTTTTGCAAGTTTGGGATGCATGCTCCCACCTGCATGGAAATCTTCAGCCATCACGGTGGTCACAATTTCTTGACATCTGCCCAAGAAAGAACAATAGGGATGTGCATTTGTTTGAAAAGAAGAGGTAAAAATGCAATGTGTGAGACCAGTTTCATTTCCTTCGTGGATCCCCAAAATGAATGGGGGGTGTGAATATTAACAAACATTTCAGTGTCATTCGTTTATGTTTCCCATTCAAGGCTGTGGCACATTCAGAACCGCTCTGGTCAGAAAGCTGCAGGCACTAACTGCTTTCTACGGCAACCAACCCTTGCCTGTGACATAGGAGCCGGGCCAGTGCTAAGAGAGACCTAGAGAAATAGGGCAGAGGACGATTGAGCTGAAGCATTTTTTAACTAGTCTGTAGCTGCCATCTGGATCAAGTGATGTGCCTAACAACCCCTGAACAGTTATACCGATTACTTCCGCTTCCAGCATAGCTGTTCAGAGCTACACTGGAAGCCCGCAGGATCATTTCCTATTGTGATCCAGGGCCTGCAAATGGGGCTCTGATTGAGGGACTGGGGGCTGGGTGGGAGGAGGGCTTGGGGAAGGAGGGGTGCGTAGCAAGGGTGTTGGGGGGGCTGAGGAGCCTGTATTTTTTTTTATTCTCCAAGGAATCTGACGAACTTAGCCGATTATAGTTAAAAACTGACTAAGTTAGCCATATGAGACCCAATTGGAAGCCCCGCCTCCCCCCCCCCCCCCCGACGTCATCAGGGGCAGCTCCGACCGTTGAAAGGCGCCCTGCCACCGGCGCCCTCGAACTGGAAGCCCACCCACCACCTTTGGGTGCCCTGTGGCACTTCTCCATCGCCATGGGAACAGAAGAGAAGAAAAATATATCACCTGAAACTGAAAAAGAAAACACAGAACTACAACGTGAGGGAGAGACCAGATCGAAGCCCCCCTCCGCCCCCCCCCCCCCCCCCGACATCACCAGGGGCAGCTCTGACCGTTGAAAGGCGCCCTGCCACCAGGAGCCGCGCGCCGTGCGTCGCGCGCCAAAGGGGTGTGACAAAGGGGCCCTCCCCTTAGTGCAACCTATAGTGCAAATGCCAGTTAATATCTTTGCAATTGAATATCTCTCCTTTGTTTAATATACTTCCTGTTATCCCTTTTTGCTCAATTGTTAAAAATCCTGCATTTTGAGCTTTTGTAAACCGTTGTGATGGCTTTTTCCGAATGACGGTATATAAAACTCATTAAATAAATAAATAAATAAATAAATAAATAAATATAACATATCTCTTCCCTGAAATGTCTCCAGAATGCCTATTTTTTTTATCCAGATAGATTTTTAGCCAGATAATAGCTTATCTAGCTGGACAAGGGGCTCGTAATTTCAAAACTTGCTATTTAGACGGATAACTTGTAGGTTATCTTTCTAAATGGCTTTGAATATTGACCTTTAGAATTAATTCATTATCTCTGTCTTTACTGAGAAGGATGTCAGGCCAAACCACACTGAAAAATGTTTTTTTTGATGGTGATGACGCTGAGTGACTAAACGATGTTCTTGTGGACTCAGAAGATGTAAGATCGACAGACTAAAGAATAACAAATCACTGAAACCAGATGCTATTCACCCAAGAGTTCTGAAGGAACTCACACGTGACATTGTAGATCTGTTTCTCGTGGTTTGCAACCTATCATATAAAACAGCTATGGTACCAGATGACTGGAGGGTGGCTAATGTGAGGCCAATTTTTCAAAAGGGCTCCAGGTTGATCTGGTATGCTTGACTGGCATGCTATTCTTAAAACAAAATTACTACTGAGCACATAGATAGACGTGGTTTAATGGGGGAGAGTCATCATTGTGTTTGCAAAGTAAAGTCTCGCCTTACCCATTTAATAGATTTTTTTGAAGATGTAAATAAACGTGGAAAAAAGATGAGCCAGTTGATAATAGTATTTTTGGACTTTCAGAAGGCATTTGAAAAAGTCCCTCTTGAAAGACTCCTCAGGAAATTGGGTCATGAGATCACAGGCAGTGTCCTATTTTGGATTGGTAACTGGATAAAAGACAGGAAACAGAAGGTAGGACTAAATGGTCAGTATTCCAAATGGAGAAAGCCATTAGCGTGCACCAGGAGGTCTGTATTAGGCTCTTATGATATTTAGCATATTCATAAATGATCAGCGAGTGAGCTGACCAAATTTGAAGATGACACAAAATTGTTTTGAGTCGTTAAAGCAGCAGCAGCAGCAGATTGTGAGAAACTGCAGAAGGATCTTGTGAGACCAGGAGACTAGGAATCTAAATGGCAGATGCAATTTAATGTGGACAAGTGCAGAGTAATGCACGCAGGGAAATACAATCCCGACTGCAGGTGCACCACGCTGGGTTCTGTATTAGGAGTCACCAACCAGGAAAAGGACCTCAGAGTCCTTGTGGATAATATCTTGAAATGTTCAGCTCAGAGTGCAGCGGTGATCGAAAAAGCAAATTGTATGTTAGGAATTATTTGGGGAGCAATGAACAACAAAACTGAGAATATCATAACGTCTTGGTATAGATCTGCAGTTCTGATCATCCCAACCCAAAAAAGACATAGAAAGGTACTGATAAGGGTGACAAAAATGATAAAGGGCTTGGGAAAGCTCCATTATGAAGAAAGGCTAAATGGATTAGGACTCTTTAGCTCGAAAAAGAGACGACTGAGAGGGAAGAAGACTGAGATTATAAATCACCAGTGGGGTGGAATGAATAAGTAGGGAGCGGTTTTTTTACCCTTTCAAATTACAGTAGGACTAGGAGACACCCAAAACTAGCAACTGGCAGCTGTAAAACAAAAGTGCACAATCACCACCAGAGGATGTGGTCAAAGCTGCTAACCCAGGGGCCGATGCAATAAATCAGCACAGAAAACGGGCGCTCAGTATTGAGCGCTCGCTTTCCTAACGCGCACCCAGCGCCTCTCCTGGGCCCGAGACTGAATGTTTAAATGAGGGGGGGTCGCGCTGCCAGGGAGGCACTAGGGTCAAATGTGCACCCCTAGCGCCTCCTCTGCCACGGGCATCCAGGAGAGATGGCTGTCAGCGGGTTAGGGAAAACGGATGCTCGTTAATTGAGTGTCCCTTTTCCTAACCTGACTGCTGTCAGGTTTTAAAAATTTTTTTTAAACCTTTTGGTTCCTCCGATTTAATATCGCCACGATATTAAGTTGGAGAATGTACAGAAACGCCGTATTTTCTGCTTTTCTGTACACTTTTTTGGGCTGCTCAGAAATAGACGCCTGCTCTGGGCCGGCGTTAATTTCTGAGCGTAAAAATGTGCAGGTCAGGCGCACATTATTTTTGGTTCTGGGGAGAATAGCTAATAGCCTCCTCAACACGCATTTGCATACGATGAGCACTATTAGTTTCGGGGGGGGGGGGGGGGTGTTGGACACGCGTTTTGAATGCGCTAATCCCCTTGTAGCACAAGGGGGTGGTGGATGCGTGTCCAAAACGCACGTCCAACCACGGGTTAAATGGTGCGCCCGGCTGAGCGCGCTGTATTGCATCAGCCCCGTAGGGGGGGGGGGTTCAAAAGAGCATTGGGCAAGTTCGCGAAGGAAAAGTCCACAAGCAGTTATTAAGTTGGTAAACTTGGTTAGATTTGTGGCTGAAAATCCTCCTAAACCTAGCCACACAAAATCTGGATGCAGCAGAATATCCAGTTGGTTATCTGCCGAGAAGGGTTTCGAAACTTGATCTGCCTGGCACCAATGATCGGGGCACTGGCAGAGTATGTGGGAAGCTACTGAGAGCTGTGCAGCCTGACAGCCTGAGAAGAGCCACGAGGGAAGACGAAAGGGATGACCCCCCCCCTGCCGGAGATGATATGCAGAAGGCAGAAGTCAAGTAGGAGTCAGGAAGACAGCTGTAGAGATAGACAGGAGTAAACATGTGTATGAAAAGCATAGTTTGAGTAATTGCATGAGGACGCCAGCCTGTAGCTGCCGAGGCCTCAATTATAATGTGTCTAAAAAAAAAAAAAATAGGGCGCTAAAGCAGCGTCCGTGCCTGGGGCTATTTCATCAGCACAGGGGGGGGGGGGGAGGGGAGGGCTGACATGGTCACTTGGTGGCAGTGCCGCCTCTGCCAGGCAGAAGCCCTGAGTTTGACTCCCGGGTCAGGTTCTGCCGGAGCTGGGGAAGCCACAGAGGCAGCATTTACAGGGCCCCCACCGCACAGCGGCAGCCCCCGTGCAGGTGGCGGAGGGACTGGGCTTGAGCTGGCGGGTTCGGGGCGGGGGGGATAGAAGAGGGGAGAAGATCCCCAAATGGGCGTGAAGGAAGGATCGTGGCACCAAAGGGCCACCAGGAGGCCACGGCACTCACTGAGCTGGTAGCCAGAAGCAGCAGAAGGAAGCTCCCGAGCCAAAAGAAAACGAGCGAGACAGCAGGATATTTCTGCTGCGGTGGCATCTCAGGAATGGTTATATATACTCGTCTTTCTTTTCTCTTTCATCTGTGCTCGGCAGTGAATTCTAAGCTCACAGTAACTGGTGTTCTTGTTTAACTTTATCTGTTCAGCTTTGCTGGCCTTTCCCTTTAAGAATCAGCACCCAATTAGCATTTACTCTGCCGGGGAAAACGGCATTTGCTGGATGCGGTGACTTGAGGGCCTCGGCAGGTTGACGTGTGCTCGTCTCCTGTATTAAGACGACAGAAAGTTCCAACATCTGGAGGACATCCGCAGCTGCTGCACCGCAGGAACCTGCGCGCCGCGTGCTGAGAAGCCCATTTCAGCTCCCAGGAGCAGCTCATAGCATCGAATTGCTTGTGCAATTAAGAATCACAGCGATTCTCCGCCGGGCCCTGGGAATGCTGCAGTTAAATCAGAGGCAGTGGCGTGCGGTGACATTTATAGCAGGGAATTCAGTCTCGCTCCCTCAGCCCCCTCTCTCCTCCCACATGTGCCGCCCGCCCCCTCCTTCCCCGATCTACAGCAGTCTCACTCCCTCAGCCCCCTCTCCCTTAGAGACAATCGACACAGGGAACCCCTATGGCATTAGGCCTGCTCTCAGAAAGCCATGAATAAACAATTATGATACAGTAAACCTCCCATACCAAAAACAGCACTAACTTGCAGCACTCTAACTACCTACGAAAAGGCAACACTGCAAATATTACATCAAGCTCTAAAGCACCAACCAGCCATGCTGCCTAAAATATTTATTTATTTATTTGCTTTTATATACCGACATTCGTTGGCGTACATCACATCGGTTCACATTAAAACAGGTATAATAGTATGACAGGGGTGTCTTACTATTTCGACATTGTAACCTTAAACCTTAATGGGTCAACACAGAACAAAAATAACATTATAAATTGAGTATAGGAAGTTGCAAAAGTCAGAAATAGAACTGGGCTAGGGGGCTTCTTAAAGGATACTATGACACAATATATACAATGTAGCATGAGATAGTTATAGTATACACAGGATGGCATGTAACCGATATTTAACTTGCAATTAAGGAGTCTTAATGATGGTACATGGGGGGGGGGGGGGCAGGGGGAAGGGAGTATGGCAGAGAAAGCAGAGAAGGTGGGATGGGGAGAGAGGGGATTAGTCTGTGAGTTGGTAGGCTTTGTGGAATAGCCATGTTTTCAATTGTTTTTTGAACGATTGGGTGAAAGGTTCCAGTCTGAGTTGGGAGGGTAGCTTGTTCCAGAGGGTGGGGCCAGCTACTGAGAAAGTACGTTGTCTGGTGGAGGTAAGGCGGGCTAGTTTTGTGTGGGTGATGGCAAGCAGGCCTGTGTTTTGGGACCGCAGGTTTCTCTGGCAATCGTGGGATTGGGGAGGGTCTTTAGACCAGTGGCTTTTTTCATTGTTGATGGTTTTGTGAAGGAGGGTGAGGATTTTGTATTGTGCATTATGGGGAGCCAGTGGAGTTCTTTTAGAATGGGGGTGATGTGTGATGAGCGATTGGTGTTTGAGAGAGATCTGGTTGCAGCAGCTAGAGAGGTTTTGTGGTGGAGGCAGGTAATCCGAGGAGGCTTGCCCCAGGAGGCAGGTAATCCGAGGAGGAGGGAGTTACAGTAGTCCAGCTTGGAGAGAATGAGGGACTGTAGTACTGTGCAATAATCGTGGTGGAATAGAAGTGGTTTGAGTTTTTTGAGGACTTGGAGTTTGTAATAGCCCTCTTTGATTGTTAGGTTGATGTGTTTTCTCATGTTGAGTTCGAAGTCGAGGGTGATACTAAGATCTCTGACTTCATTGGTGAGGATGGAGTTAGGTTGACTGGCGGTGAAGTCTTGGATGGTTTTTGTTGAGGGTTTGTTTGAAATGTGTAGGATTTCTGGGTTTTTTTGTGGTTGAGGGTGAGCAATAGCTGAGTGAGGAGGTTCCTTATTTGGATGGAGAGGGAATCCCAAAATGAGATGGTGTCTGGTATGTTTTCTTTGATGGGTAGAAGAATCTGGACGTCATCTGTGTAGATGTAAAATGAGAGGTCCAGGCTGGAGAGGAGTTTACAGAGGGGGAGCATATATATATTGAACAGGGTGGAGAAGAGAGATGATCCTTGAGGTACTCCATTGGGGAGTGGGAATTGTTCTGATTCACAGTTGTTGAGGCAAACTTTGTAGGATCTGTTGGATAGGTGTTTTCTCTTAGCCCAATCTCTGTTAGTTGTGTGATTAGTATGTCATGGTTTACGGTATCGAAGGCGGCAGAGTTGTCTAGAAGGATGAGGAGGTAGGAATGGCCGGCATCGATGCCTATTACCCCTCTTACTGTTTGTTCTCGCCCTAGAACCGTTGGCAGCCAAACTACAAGCCCGTCGCACTTTTCAGGGTTTGCAGATCAAAACCAAAACTGTTCAGGTTTGTCTCTTCGCAGATGATATGCTCCTCTATGTGGGGAATCCAATTGAGAGCCTAGGGGACATTTCAAGTGTTATTGATCACTATGGAGTCTTTTCAGGGTTCCGGATAAATTATAGGAAATCTGTGGCTTTTTCACTATCTCCCACTTTGCAAGCTTGCTGGGATGGTCCTTTTCTGTTTGTGTGGGCCGGGACTCATTTTCAGTACTTGGGCATTCAGGTGGCTCGAACAGCCCTAAATATTGATGCTACCCTGCGCCATGTTCAGGCATTATCGGTGCGCTGGAAAGCCCTCCCCATCCTAGGTAGATGTGCCCTGGTTAAGATGATAGGTCTCCTCAAATTTCTCTACCCATTACAAATGCTCCCATTATGGCTTAAAACCTCGACTGTATGGGTCTACCGCTCTATAGTGAACTCTTTTATATGGCGTAATAGAAGAGCGTGGGTGAGCTTTGATGTGTTGTGATTAGATCCGAAGTTTGGTGGGATTACTCTCAAAGATTTACAGCTTTATGATGCTGCTTGTCTTTTTTGTCACTTGCAAGAATGGGCATCTCAACGTCCTAAATTTGGTGTAGAGGGCCTAATGTCCGACTGGTCTGCCCCCTATTCTCTGATAAATCTGGTCCATTTCAGTCCCAGTAAATAACACTTTCAGAAGGTTTCTGCATTCTGGCTCACGGCCTTACACAACGCCTGGCTCTGGTGATGGAGGTTAGGGGCTTGCAGCGCGTCTCTCTCCCTTCTTGACATTGACAGGCAATCCATTTTTCAGGGTTGCGCTTTAAAGGGAATTCGTAATCTGCCTCACTTGCTGGGTTCTGATTCTTCCTGTTTGCACTCCTTTGAGCAGTTGTGTGAGAACCGGGGTTTACCGAAGCAACACTTTTTTGCATATTTACAGGCCCATCATTAGCGCTTTAGCCTTTCTAGGGGCAATTTCTTTCATGTTGTCCCCACAGAGGATGAGGAAAGTTTTTCGGAGACTCCGCCCAAGTTTAACAAGATTGCTATCTGGTCAAAGCAGCTTATTTTTGCTTTACCTACTCCTCATATGACCCGCTTAGCCGAAAAATGGTGTGTGGACCTTGGCATTGGAGTCTCCCTGGACTTGCTATCTCGTGCCACCATGGCTGCCACCATGAGAGAAATCCAGTTTAAGATCCTGCATAGAACATATATTACCAGGGTACGGGGAGTTTGGATGAAATTATGGGATTCTGACCCATGTCTGAAGTGCAAAGCAGCCCCAGGAGACTTCTGTCATATGTTTACAGGATATCATAAACTCCAGTCTTTCTGGAACCAGGTTATGGCCTACCTGGATAAGATGTTGGGTTGTTCTGTTTCCTGGTCGGGGATCTCTGCATACTTTTGTTTCTGGGATAAAGGATGCTCGAAAATTTCTTGCTGTGACTCCCCTCCTTGCTAAGAAGTTCATTTTAATGTACTGGAAATTGGAAGAGGCACCTTTGCATGCTCGATGGAAAGAACTGATGCTTCACACTGCGCAGTTAGAACTACTTCGGAAAAAGGACATAGCCAGTCAGAAATTGTTTGTTTTCTTGAAGGGTTACTTTTCGCTTTGGGATAAAGTACTTTTGGCTCAGTGATATATATCCCTTGGCCTGAGCATTTCCGTGCTCTGTGTGTTCTATCAAGTGGTGGGCGGTCCTCGGAGGATGGGTGCTTGTAGGGGTTTTTAATGTGTGTGTGTGTTTGTGAGTCTGAATGGTGATTTGTCTGCAAGGGGTGTCCGCTTTTTGTGGACAGGGGGAAATGTAAAAATGGGTCATACTGTTTGTACTAGTGGCTAAAAAGAATGCCATGGTTATTTCTGACACTGTTATTATATCTTGTTTTTGTAATTTATGACCCAATAAAGATGAATTAAAAAAAAAACAAAACAAAGGGGGACCATTACAAATCAAACCAATAAATGTGAATTGCACACAGAAGGCAAAAGCAAAAAGTGGAAAAGTTGGTTCTTTCTAACTGGATTTTCCACAGGAAGGCAACTGTGAGGCATCACCTGTAATCTCATTTCCAGTTTCTACTGCGCATTTTATTAATATCTTTTTTTCTACAACATTACGTCTTTATAAACCCTCGCGCCAGCTCAGATCATCGGACAAAAAACTTATTAGAAGTACCAGCAGTCAAGTTCACAAGACTCAAAATCACAAGAAACAAAGCCTTCTCTGTGGCCGCTGGTACGGCACTGATTTTGCTGGCACAAATATTGCTTGAGCGTAGGAGCCTAATTTTTTTTTTTTTTAATTCTGTAATTTGATATTGAAGTTTCCAAGAGGCTGTTTAACAGAGGATTTCTCCCACCCTGTGCTCGTCTTCTCTTTCCCTAGAGGAAGGGTTTTTATTGTGGTTTGGGTCTTGTTTTGTTACTTTTGACTCTTAAGCTTTATGAGGCATTACAGCATTTCAAGCAGGCTGCAGATGAATAAATGAGCTCCAGGACCGCTCCGTTTGCTCAAATATAAACTTGTTCCCTTCCCTTTGTAATCCCCCCTTGACCGAGTGCATAAAGAGCCCAACGCCTGCTTCAAAATGAACAAGGGTTCAACAGCAAACATGTTTGAGCAGATGGTGCAGGGAACCCAGCTCGGAGGCAAGGGATGTATTTACTAAAATGGACAGGGAGAGCTCTGACTACATCCCTTTCCCCTCTGTTCCCCATCTTCCTTTAGCATTGATACCAGCCTCTATCGGACCCACAGTTTGGGATGAAGTAGGGCCTCACTCCCAAGGCTTATCCATATAACCAAACTTTTTATTTCACAGTCTGGGCAGTCAGAGTAAAATTACAGAAAAATCACTGAGTTGCTGATTCACTAAGGGGTTTTCCCATAGAAAAGCCTCAATGAATTTGGTCCTGAGTTTGTTAGGGTATACATACATTAGTAGCCACATCAATAACTGCAACAACAAAATGCTCCTCCTCCAATCTTCATTTCAGTAGGTAGGCAGATCAAAAATGATGCCCATTCTCCCTCAGTTCAGGACGAAATTCAATATTCACTTTGCTCACATATTTTTTTTTTTCATCCGTGATCCCACCAGCACAGTTCAAACACTCCCAAAAGGGTTCTAACCTGGATGTTGTGGCTCACAATCCCCTCAGGCTGCCCAGTTAAAGGCTCAGCAGTCTCCCAGGTGTAAGCCCCACTGGACCGCTAAGACCGGGAAGAGTATAGTGCCCCCCACCCCCCCACAGCAGGAATCTCCCCAAATCCTCTATTCCCGTGCTCAAAACCCTTGTACTGCTACAAGGAAATTTCTGTAAGGGAATGCACCAAATCCCCTTGATAAGCTCTACTGGTGGGTGGTTGTGACAGAGGTTAAGTGACATCCTCCCAAAATCTAGTTCTAGTGTCCCAAAGTTTAACTTAGGGCTCCATCACACTTTCTTTTTGAGTTCCTTTTTGTGGTTTATTCCTATGCTTCCTTTTCTCCTGTGTCTTAAACCTTTTATTCTTTTGTTGCTGTTGTTCTTTTCATTTGCCTGGAACATAGCACGTGAATTATTTATTCATGGTCAAGAGCTTATTTTTTTCCCCTTCTTATTATTTTCCCTTCTTATTATTTTCTTATTATTTTCCCCTTCTTATTATTTTCCCCTTCTTATTATTTTCTTATTATTTTCCCCTTCTTATTATTTTCCCCTTCTCGGACACCATCCAAACGGCTCTACACAGCTGGGAATCCTGTCTTTCCTCTATCAACCAGCTCCTAAAGGACATGCACCTAGCGCTTAACTCCAACAAAACTGAGCTTTTAGTCATATCGAATAAGCAGCCACTCCCGGTCATCCCCCCTGCCTACTCTGCTACTAACTTCCCACCTCACACTCGCAACCTAGGAGTTATTATTGATAATCACCTCTCTTTCAAACCATTCATCAAATCCATTATAAAGGACTGCTACTTTAAACTGCAAACAATAAAGAAGCTCAGACCCTTGCTACATTTCAATGATTTCCGTACAGTCCTTCAAGCTATTATCTTTTCAAAGATTGACTACTGTAATGCGCTCTTTCTTGGCATTCCCGCAATTCACACTAGACCACTCCAACTTCTACAAAATGCCGCCGCTCGCATACTGTCAAACACAAAGAAAAGAGATCACATCACCCCCGCACTTATGGAACTACACTGGCTCCCTATACAGTCACGAATTCTTTATAAAACTCTCTCAATCATACACAAAAGTCTATTAAACTCCAACCTCAACTGGCTCAACCCCCCCCTCGTACCCCGTACCTCCAAGAGACCTACACGCCCAGCACTCCAAGGAACACTCCAAGCCCAATCTATTAAATCCTTTAAGCTTTCCTCCACTATTAACAGAGCTTTTTCTCTGGCCGGCCCCACGATATGGAACTCTATGCCCCATGATATTCGCACTGAGACCTATACCCCCACTTTCAAAAAGAAACTTAAAACCTGGCTCTTCCAACAAGCTTACTCCATCACACCCCCTATTACATAACTCCCCCTCCGACCCTTACCCTTACTCGGATTTCCTGATATGACCACCTCTATGCTTGTCGATTTGGTACTGTGCACTAATTCTGTATATATTTTTGATGTAAATAGTTTTGATGTAAGGGTTCCCCCCTAATTTCAATTATATGTTTCCTAGTTCAGTATATTATCTGTTTTATGTAAGGGCCCCGCCCAATGGTTTTGTGTTCACTGTAAACCGATGCGATGTGCGAACGGTCATCGGTATAAAAGAAACGTTAAATAAATAAATAAAAAATAAATAAATTTTTAAAGATTATCCTCGCACATGAGAATAAACAATTGATGAATCCCAGTGAGGATTCTCTGTTGAGGGGAAGGATTTACCTTCAAGACCCAAAGCACCTCTCGTGTATAAATGACAACAGGAGGTTTCCATACATACAGGTATGTACCAATTTTAAATAAATAATATGTACGCTACAAAATTTAAGAAATATCAGCAAAAATTTTTTTATTACTTTCTAAACCAACTTACCTACTGTTTTCACTAAAAATGTACAAAATTCAGATAAACCTTGTATCAATTTTTAGGCTACCTTTAACATATACCTGCAATATCCATATCTCAATGCATCTTTACAAAAAGCACTGCAAAGGACCCATTATTACATCATACAGTCAATCATACCTACACATCCAAAACGCTTCAATAATATCCCAGCACACCCAATCAATATACCCAACAGTGCTCTACTAAGACAATGGGCTAGGAACTCTCAAAATAATCAATTACCCTCCAATGGACTTTTCAATTTTAACAGCATTTCTAATATCAATTGAATACAAGTCCCACTGAATATCCCAAAACCGTATAGAGTTCACTCTATTTAATTAGCAGCTGTCCTCAATCTATATAATTGAAGACTTCTTTCTGAAGCAATGACTTCTCTTTGTAACAGAAGACTTTTTATTGAGAGAAAAAAATAACATGTCCTTTGTTACTTACCCCTTCCTAATTGATACGAATATTTCTCATCAAAATATGGAGGCACTTGAGAAATTTCAACAGTTGAGTGAAACTCTTCTCATGGACAACACATTGTACAAACGCTGCTAGCCCAACAGGGTTCACTGACCTAGCTTCTTCAGGGCCTCAGTGATTTAACCAAAGTCCCCTGCAGTGTTATCATGTTTTGAAGGGAGTCAGGTGGCCTACTCGCAAACAAAATGCTCACCCGCCATTTTGTGAACACCATGTTCACAAAATGGTGGGTAACCGTTCAGTATGTGTTCACAAAATGGTGGGTGCAGGTTCTGTTTGCAGGTAAATTGTCAAAGATTCTCTGATTCCACATTATCTTTCTTGTAAATCGGTGAAAATATGCCATTTATTTTGCACGAACTCATCACATTAGATTTCAATAGCTTTCCACTCATTCTTAGTAGCATTGCTTTCTGACTGAATAAAGATGCTTTGCCTTCCCTTGACTATGATGTACCACAAAGGTTCAAATTGTTTAAATCGGTGAATTGTCAGTAGGGCCCCTAACTGCAAAGTTAGGCACATACTCGATAGCCCATACAAAATGGGGTCATTTTCATGCACAAGGTGTCTACAAATCGGGTTGTTACATGGGCAAATATAAGTGCATGCATTTAAGAAAAGTAAAAGCAGGGTGTGTAGCTAGCAGGAACGCTGGTGTCATGCCAGCTACATGTCTACATTTTGGAAATGTAAGGTGACTGCATGCATCTCACGCACTCCCCCCGCCCTCACCTCCCACAATGCCTCTTTCCTAAGCAGTGGTGTGTGTGCATGTTATGAGTACGAGGGTACTTTCAGGCGGCTGAAAATCCACTCACCTGCCTATGGCCGGCTTACCCGCAGGGGGGAGGGGTAACTATTTGTACCCATGTAACAGGTGGCAAAACGCTTGCTTCACTAAGGTTTTTCTCCTAGGCTCTGAATATCAGTTTACAGCTTAGTGAATCGGGCCCTGCTTCTTTAAAAATGTACCCCTCAATTTCTAGTATGCTTTACATTTTCTACCATATTCGCACCACAGCAAGGAGACTCAAGTACATCGAGAACTGGTGCAAGACCTACACCCCCCCCCCCCCTATCACCACCACCCCACATCCTGGAAGCAGTGGCAAAGCCTTGGTTGGACCTGGGTGGGCCCTGACCCACCTGCTTTGAGCTCAGGCCCACCCACTTAGCTTTGCCCAGCGGCCGGAGAAGAGAGGCCCTGTCGCAGGCTCCCGCAAACAGGCCAGGTACTGCCAGGCGTGCACGCCCAGCGGAGCAGCGGCCGAAGAGGGGAGGTGGCACGGGAGGCCACTGGTGGACCCTATCCCACCGGTGACCAAAGAGTGGAGGCCCATATGGACACCGGTGGCTCCAATCCCACCGGCAGCTGTGAAGAGAATGAGTCCCTGGAGGCCGCCACTGGACCCCCTTCCCAGTGTTGGTCAAAAAAAAAAGAGGCCCGAGAGGCTGCCGGTGGACCCCATCCCACTGGCGTCCAAGAAGAGAACCCTGGCAGGAGACAGCCCGTTTGACTGCTCCTCCAAGTTGCTGGCCCTATGGAATTCCAAACTCTTGTGGCTAGCATGTGCTCTATGCTGATCTCGTGATACTCGTGATCTCGTGATACTTGAGATCAGCATAGAAGAAGTACTAGCCACAAAGAGTTTTGAATAGCACAGAGGCCAGCACATGAGAAGAAGCAGCAGAGCAGGCTCCTCATTCTGCTCCCAATGGGGAGACTGCTTGGGTTTTCTGTTTGAGAGTGAATGGCAGCCTGCCTGGGTGTGTGTTTGTGTGAATGGGAGCCTGCCTGAGGGGGGATGGTGTGAATGGGAAGGTGTCTGGGGGAGGTGTGAATGGGAGCTTGCTTGAGAGTATGTGTGAATGGGAGCCTGCCAAGTGGTGGGGTTGTGAATGGAAGCCTGCCTGGGGGGTGAGAGGTGTGAACAGGAACCTGTCTGGGGGTGTGAATGGGAGCCTGCCTTGGGTGTGTCTGTGAATGGGAGCCTGCTGTGGGGTGGGATGGGGTGGGAGTGAGAGGCTGCCTGGGGGGGATATGTGAATGGGAGCCTGCCTAGGGGTGTATGTATGAGAGAGAACATGTGGGAGTGGAGAAGCTGTGTGTATGTGTGTGTTTGTGTGGGGGTGTTTGAGAGAGAGAAAGCATGTGGGAGTGAAACCCTGTGGGGCAGATTTTAAAAGGTACGTGCGGCATACATTTGTGCGCACTACCCAGTGTGCACAAATGTATGCCCGATTTTATAACATGCGCGCACAGCCGTGCACATGTTATAAAATCAGGGGTTGGCGTGTGCAAGAGGGTGCACACTAGTGCACCATGCGTGCACCGAGCCCTCGGGGAGACCAGCTGACTTTCCCTGTTCCCTCCCCACCTTCCCCTCCCTTCCCCTACCTGTCCCACCCCCCCAGCCCTAAATAACCCCCCCCCCCAATACCTTTGTTGTGGAAGTTACGCCTGCCAGAGGCAGGCGTAAGGTGCGCACACCAGCCAACTGCCGGCGCATAATCCCCCAGCCCAGCAGCCTTGTAGAGGCCTCTGGCCACGCCGCCGCCCCACCCCTGGACTGCCCCTTTTGTAAAGCCCCGGGACTTATGCGCGTCCCGGGGCTTTACGCGTGCCGCCAGGCCTTTTGAAAATCTGCCCCTGTGTATATGTGAGGGAGTAAATCTGTGGAAGTGGGAGCCTGTTTGTGAGAGAGAGCATGAGAATGGGAGCCTGTGTGTGTGTGGGATGGGTAGTCTGCTTGTGAAAGTGAGAGTCTGTATGGGTGTGGGAGCCTGCATGTGAAAGAGAACATGTGAGAGCCTGTGTGTTTGTGTGGGAAAGAGAATGTAAGAGTGAGAGCTTGTGTGAGTCTGTGAGGGGGGAATGGGAGCCTGCATGTGAGAGAAAGCATATGAGAATGGGAGCCTGTGTGTGTGTGTGGGATGGGCAGTCTGCTTGTGAAAGGTAGAGCCAGTATGGGTGTGGGAGCCTGCATGTGAAAGAGAACATGTGAAAGCCTGTGTGTTTGTGTGGGAAAGAGAATGTAAGAGTGAGAGCTTGTGTGAGTCTGTGAGGGGGAATGGGAGCCTGCATGTGAGAGAAAGCATATGAGAGTGGGAGCCTGTGTGTATGTGAGAAAGAGAATGCACGAGTGAGAGCCTATGTGAGAGAGAGCAAATGTGTTAGAGAGCGCATGTGAGAGAGAGACTGTGTATATGCATGAAGGAGGAAGAAAAAAGACAAGAGGAGAGAGAAGAAACAGAAAGAATAAAAGAGACCCTGAAACACAAATTAGGAAAAGACAGACAAGGATAACAAAGAGACTGGGACCAACCAGTTACAAAAATTAAACAGATTAGTCAACAAAGGTAAAAAAAACTATATATATATTTTTTGACTTTGATTGAAACTTATGATACTAGTTGAAGCCCATTGCAGGCAAGAGCCTGTAGATTACAAGATCTTGTTAAGAACATTTTTATCTGATACCATTTCCTATAGAAGAAATTATAATTGGAATATTACCCTGGTTATTTTTTGAATTTGAGTGATTGGAATACGCCATCTTTGGGAATGTGCAGTTCTTATATATTTGTATTTTGCTTTTTCTTCAGTATTCCAGTGCTCACAGAATGTGGTTTCTCAGGCTTTCCATTTCAGTTTTGTCTGCATGTTTGTTTCTAATTTGTAGTCCCTCATTCTGTATTGGGGAAGGCTCAGTCTGTGTTGTGCATGTGTAACACTTACTTCACAAAGGGTTTGGCATTGGAGGGAGTTTGTTTTTCTATCGCTGAGTTATTACCAGCATTTTAATATATATTTTTTGCATATCCTAGTTCTGTTCTGCACCTGTTGCAAATCTTAAATTCTTATGATGATTATTATGATTATTGCTGTTTTAGGGTAGTTATTTATTTATTTTTTATTTATGATATGTTATGATATGATATCATATGATAGTTATGATATTCTCTGCATTTTTGTAAAGAGGATTCGTAAAAGAATACATTGATATTTGTTTTATTACATGATTGAATCTGATGTTTCTGTTAAGTGTTTTTTTTTTGCGTGATGTGTATTTATAAACTACAATAAATATAAACAATTAATACAGATTAATAAGGTATTTTTAATGCTGGTAAGTGCTTGAAATAATAGAGTTAAAAAATCTTAAAGCGTTACTTATGATGAAGCTACTTAGAAACCCATTGTCAGGTGCACTCTAAGGCATTGTTTATCGATAAGAGTGCAACTAGTAGGGCCCAGTCTGTATGTCAACTGCCCACCCGTGATAACTTTGGGCCCCTCCAAAAATTCATTTCTGGCTACATCACTGCCTGGATAATCTTGGTAAATGGAGCAAAGCTCTCGGGCACTTTTGTGCTCGTGTATCCTGCAGGCGATTTTCAACCTGAAAAGTACACACCTTGCTTCTCTTTGAAAATTCAATACATGGTCCATGGACTCAAAACAGTGCCCGTGTGCTTTGCACTACTGGGAGCTCCTGAAAACTGCCTCTGAAGAGCCCTGTGGACTAAGCATTTTCCCAGAGATTCAAAGGGTCCTACAAACACTAAAGCTTGCATGAAAAATTGTTTTAGCACGTGCACACAAAAGATACTTGATATAACATAGCTTAATGTGTGATACAATCTTTTTTTCTTTTTTTTTTAGCACATTAGATGCATTTAGGTGCCCGGGGGGCCAGAGTAACAATAAGAAGTCATCATCTGGTCATGTTTTTGTAAAAAAGTGAGTGAAAGTTGTAGTGCATCTGCTGCTTGTTAAATTTTCAGTCGAACCAAGCAGCAAGAAAACCCTTTCACCTAATCCATTATTTAAAAAAGAAATGCACGTCGCATGTCACCAAAGCTTAACTCCTGGGTCCCCTTTATCTCCTCGGGGGCAGCAAGGATCACAGTTAATTTAGCATTAATGAGCAGCTAGGTTCCTTCTCAACAGTGTTTAGCTCAAATAACTTCTATACTTAAGACATAGCACCAGCTCCTTGTTCTGTCTCTGGATATGATCAGTACTGGCGAATCCTGTAAAACACAATCTCTGTCTTTTCTTTTGTGACGTGTGTGAATGTCTTTAATGGAAAACAGTACTGGGATAATCACTCGTAGCGGTATTGCACATACAGTGGGGGGGGGGGGTGTTTAATCATCAAGAGAGAAGTTTCCTCATTAGTCTATACGGGACCCATGAGCAGGACTGATCAGATGCATGCAACATGCAATAAAGATCACAGATATGTGTGTATCATTTTCTGCCTCATGGGTTATATCTTCTTCAGTAATTCAATTGAAGATTTCTGTTCTGCCTTCCGTGACTGGCCAGGCAGATTACAGTATTAAGAAGCGCTGCACAGGAAAAACCCAACAACCGGGCATCAATGCCTTCGCAGTGGAGCAAATTAGCATAAAATGAAAGGTTTCAGAACAAGTGGGAAGCATGGAAGCGAAAGAATTCAAAACCAAATTATTACACAGCAGCCCACCAGCAAAAAAGGGATCCAAACAAAAAAAAAGCGTTACAGTGCAGCAGAGCTGTAGCCACCCTACAGCCAACATGGTCTGGACCATAGGTGCCACTGTTAGAAGGCTCCTGACCTCCGAGAGGTGGTCAGCTTTAAAGCAGAATAGGGCAGAGATGCTCATTTTATGCACCGAAGTCCCAGCTATGCTTTTCAAAATGTACCCCTATATCCTAACAGTGCCATCTTTAATCGTGGCTTGGCTGTAAGATAGATGAAATGCTTTTGATAAAACTTAGATCTAACCCAGGGGAGGAGGGAAAACGTATCCAAAATTCAGCCATTATTATCAAAATTGAAAAATATTACAGCAACTAATACCGTTGAAAGTGTCCACGAGAGGGCTGTGCAGACAATCTTACGTGGCATCCCTAACCGCTCCGACGTTTCACCTGTACCATCTCTAGACAGATAATCCTCTTTGGATAGGCAGAAAAGGGTTGAACCTTGCCTTTTTACTTTCAGTTGCTCAGTTTGTCATGTTTCAATTTTGCTGTGGCCCTGTAACATATCTTCGCAAGTCGCCGCACTGGCTCCCTGTAAGCTTCTCTTACTTGCCTACAAATGCCATGCGGTCTGCAGCTCCTCATTGCTTCCCTTCTCTCTTCCCTGCACCCTTCCTCGTGAACTCTGTTCACCAGGCAGGTTACTTGTGTCTGGGTCCTTCTCCTCCACTTTCCATCTTGCTGGGCCCATCTGCCTAGAATAGACGACTTCTTGAGTGGGGCGCCTCAATCTCCCTCTCTGACCTGTACTCACCTTCTGGAAACCGCCTTTCAAATTCTAGATAACTTCTCTGTTATGCCCTTCTTACAGATCCTCATTCGTCCTGCCTGTTTGCCATGACTGGAGTGCAAGCTCCACGGAGCAGGGACCGTCTCTTATGTGTGCCTGTGCAGTACTGCATACATCTCCTAGCGCTTTGGAAATGATACATAATAGTCATGCCAGTGTAAGGCATTGCCCTCAGTGAATCATGGAGAACAATGAAATAGTGAGTCCAGGTGAAGCCACAAAAATTAGTATTGAGTCAGGAAGGGGTTTTCCCCTATTGGAGTGGGAGAATGGGTTCCAGAAGGCAAACTGGGCACCATCACTCCAAGGGGGTTGTGCCTGTGTGAAAGGAGGGTGAACCGGTTTAAGTGAAGGGGTTTCTTTTTGATTGGTTTGACTTCTGAAGACTAAGGCCTATAGCATGTCTCTACTAAAAACTGTTTAAGCTCATTCTGGTGCCTTAGGATAGGCAAAGGCTTCCCAGACTGAGAGGGAACAGATATCACAAAGGCATTTTTGAAGGTGCTATCTTGTTCTGGTGCTCTTGATTTACTCGCCAGTGACTTGTCATGGCTCTGATTGATAATAGCTGCTGAGTTGAACACTTTTGGGGAAAAAACGTTCAGGTGTGAGCTGATCGGCATTGTGATAAGTGGGAGTGAGCCCTTACTGCAATGCGTAGTTGATGCAGCCTCGTAGGCAAACCTACAAGGCCTATGCCAACAGTTGGTGAACACCCCCTGAAGCAGGAGAGACTAGAACTTCACCTATACCAGTTGTCTCCCCTGCAGGTTGGGCCCTTAGGTTCCGGCAGCCGGCAGGACTTAGGTGGGCGGTAGGGTGACCCTAGGGAGGTTGGGTGAACAAGAGTCCAAGAGCATGCCGGAGTCAGGACAGGCATCAGACTGGAGATACCGGGAAAAGGCCAATGGTTGGGGCAGGTGCCAAGCAGGTTCAAGATAATGGTCAGGTTTAGGCAGTAGACAAGCATGGACAGATCCAAGACAGTGGTCAGGTCTAGGCAGAAGGCAAGCATGGTCAGGTTCAAGGCAATGGTCAGTACCAGGAGGTCAGGCCAAAGGATGGATGAGGACAGATGAGGAGACACTGGACGAGGCAGACTGGGCAAGGCAAGTCTGGAATTCAGGAACGTAGGAATGCAGAAGCAACACGCACTGCTCTAGGCAGGATACCTGGTATTGAGGCAGTGACTGGCAGTGCATGAGACCCTTAAATACTCCGGGGCGGGGATGTCATCAAAAGCACCACAAGGCTTTTCCCACTATAGGCCCTTTAAGGTTTGGTGTGCACCGTGCATGCGTGCCTAGCAGAAACCCAGGAATGGGCAGGAGCATGGTGGCATCTAAACGGTGTCAGAGCTGCAATCACTGTGAGACCTTGCTGATGAGTGCAGCCGGTTGCGGGCTTATCCTGCGGCCAGCCAAACGTAACAGACATCTTATGATGTAAACCCATAAAAATGGAACAGGGAAAGGCATTACTTATAAAATACTAAAAGGAAGTAATAATAATTACATGTTTTGGATTGACCAGTTGTGAACGTGGCTTTAAGTCCAAGTAAATAATTATTTAATTTAATGGAGAAGGCCAGATTGGTTTCAAGGAGGTACAATGACTTTCCCAAGTTTTACACAGTCTGAAGCGGAGAAGAATCTTGTAGCTCTTGTCTAGTGCTCTTAAGAACATAAGAAATTGCCATACTGGGTCAGACCAAGGATCCATCAAGCCCAGCATCCTGTTTCCAACAATGGCCAATCCAGGCTATAAGTACCTGGCAAGTACCCCAAAATTAAGTCTATCCCATGCTGCTAATGCCAGTAATAGCAGTAGCTATTTTCTAAGTCAACTTGATTACTAGCAGGTAATGGACATCTCCTCCAAGAACTTATCCAAACCATTTTTTAACCCAGCTTCACTAACTGCACTAACCACATCCCCTGGCAACAAAGTCCAGAGCTTAATTGTGCGTTGAGTGAAATAGAACTTTCTCCAATTAGTTTTAAAATGTGCCACATGCTAACTTCATGGAGTGCCCCTTAGTCCTTCTATTATCCGAAAGAGTAAATAACCGATTCACATCTACTCGTTCTAGACCTCTCATGATTTTAAACACCTCTATCATATCCCCCCTCAGTCGTCTTTTCTTCAAGCTGAACAGTCCTAACCTCTTTAGTCTTTCCTCATAGGGGAGCTGTTCCATCCCCTTTATCATTTTGGTCAACCTTCTCTGTACCTTCTCCATCGCAACTACATCTTTTTTGAGATGCAGCAACCAGAATTGTACACAATATTCAAGGTGCGGTCTCACCATGGAGCGAGACAGAGGTATTATGACAATTTCCATTTTATTTGCTTTCCCTTCCTAATAATTCCTAACATTCTGTTTGCTTTTTTGACTGCTGCAGCACACTGAGCCAACAATTTTAAAGTATTATCCACTATGATGCCTAGATCTTTTTTCTGGGTGGTAGTTCCTAATATGGAACCTAACATCATGTAACTACAGCATGGATTATTTTCCCTATATGCAACACCTTGCATTTGTCCACATTAAAATTCATCTGCCATTTCGATGCCCGATCTTCCAGTCTCGCAAGGTCCTCCTGTAATGTATCACAATCCGCTTGTGATTTAACTACTCTGAATAGTTCTGTGTCATCTGCATATTTGATCACCTCACTCATCGTATTCCTTTCCAGATTATTTAGCTCTTAGCTGCTAAAACATGGATATCATCGGCCAATAATACAAATGAGCCCCCAGCAAAGAAGAAAAGGCAATGAAATTTCCCAAAGACTCACACAAGGCCTAGAAATGTGTCGAGTACTCATGGAGCAATTTTCAAACTCTCCGCGGGAACGTTTAGCTTGTAGACTTGACAGCAATTTTCAAAGCAAAAGTACACACAATACTTTCTTTAGTAAACTTACCACTGGTTAAAAGTATTAATGGACATTTGCACCTGCGTTTTCCTGCTGGAGCATTTTTTTGAAAATGTCATACAGAGAGCTGAAAATATTCCGCATTCATTTTATGCACATTTTTTTCTATTCTTTCTATATTTTATTTATTTATTTATAACTTTTCTATACCGATATTAGTGGGGACATCATATCGGTTTACATCGAACAACAAAGCATAAAGAATGGAAATTACATAAAATAAAATAAAGCATGTATACCAATCTACATGCTTTATTTCCCTCTCCCAACCCAAACACGTCCTTTGGGAATGCCTCCCCTAATTGCAGCTAAATAATGCGCCGACTTTCAGCCGCACTGAGGAAAAAGCAATTTGTAGACGGCTGATTAGTGTGAGTAAAATGCTTTTTTTAACCTGCACAAATCACTTAAAGAACTGTCCTCTCCAGTCTAAGAGATAAGTTGACGCCAAGGTTGGCAAAGTCAATATGCCCTCACTGTATGGAACCAAATGACAACATTGCACAAGCCCTAAAGGGGCTTGTAAAGGTGACTGCTTTCTGTCCCAGTAACAGGGTAGTGTATGTCCCATTTAGGAAGGTCATGGAGGTATGGAATTGGACTCTTGGTGGCAGGAAACCCAGAGTAGATGCAGCCATTCATTTTGCACACCAGGCTGAGGTTTCCAAGAGCAATCTGATCAAGGACTTGCATTCCTTGATGAACCGAGGTGGCAGCGAGGTTATTATTTGCAAAAGAAGCAAAGCAGTTACTTGCAGTTCAACAAGCAGACAGGCACAGTTCACGCCTTTCTTCAAATACTAAACAAACTGCAGCTCTAACTCCTCACGCAATGCAGGTAGAGGGGAAATCCCTGCTCCTTAAACAAAAGAGTGAAGGTCCCCTCTGAAATTCTGTGTGATCCGTGAGGTCAGTGGCCCCGTGCTTGTCCTCTGCGGGGAACACAAGCCATGTGGGTCCTGCCCACGGAGTTCAATCCATCGGTAAGAACATAAGAACATAAGAAAATGCCATACTGGGTCAGACCAAGGGTCCATCAAGCCCAGCATCCTGTTTCCAACAGTGGCCAATCCAGGCCATAAGAACCTGGCAAGTACCCAAAAACTAAGTCTATTCCATGTAACCATTGCTAATGGCAGTGGCTATTCTCTAAGTGAACTTAATAGCAGGTAATGGACTTCTCCTCCAAGAACTTATCCAATCCTTTTTTAAACACAGCTATACTAACTGCACGAACCACATTCTCTGGCAACAAATTCCAGAGTCTAATTGTGCGTTGAGTAAAAAAAAACTTTCTCCGATTAGTTTTAAATGTGCCCCATGCTAACTTCATGGAGTGTCCCCTAGTCCTTCTACTATCCGAAAGAGTAAATAACCGATTCACATCTACCCGTTCTAGACCTCTCATGATTTTAAACACCTCTATCATATCCCCCCTCAGTTGTCTCTTCTCCAAGCTGAAAAGTCCTAACCTCTTTAGTCTTTCCTCATAGGGGAGTTGTTCCATTCCCCTTATCATTTTGGTAGCCCTTCTCTGTACCTTCTCCATCGCAATTCTATCTTTTTTGAGATGCTATGACCAGAATTGTACACAGTATTCAAGGTGCGGTCTCACCATGGAGCGATACAGAGGCATTATGACATTTTCCGTTTTATTCATCATTCCTTTTCTAATAATTCCCAACATTCTGTTTGCTTTTTTGACTGCCGCAGCACACTGAACCGACGATTTCAATGTGTTATCCACTATGACACCTAGATCTCTTTCTTGGGTTGTAGCACCTAATATGGAACCCAACATCGTGTAATTATAGCATGGGTTATTTTTCCCTATATGCATCACCTTGCACTTATCCACATTAAATTTCATCTGCCATTTGGATGCCCAATTTTCCAGTCTCACAAGGTCTTCCTGCAATTTATCACAATCTGCTTGTGATTTAACTACTCTGCACAATTTTGTGTCATCTGCAAATTTGATTATCTCACTCGTCGTATTTCTTTCCAGATCATTTATAAATATATTGAACAGTAAGGGTCCCAATACAGATCCCTGAGGCACTCCACTGTCCACTCCCTTCCACTGAGAAAATTGCCCATTTAATCCTACTCTCTGTTTCCTGTCTTTTAGCCAGTTTCCAATCCACGAAAGGACATCGCCACCTATCCCATGACTTTTTACTTTTCCTAGAAGCCTCTCATGAGGAACTTTGTCAAACGCCTTCTGAAAATCCAAGTATACTATATCTACCGGGTCACCTTTAGCCACATGTTTATTAACTCCTTCAAAAAAGTGAAGCAGATTTGTGAGGCAAGACTTGCCCTGGGTAAGGCCATGCTGACTTTGTTCCATTAAACCATGTCTTTCTATATGTTCTGTGATTTTGATGTTTTACTGTATGCTGCTTTCACTTCAGGCGACCTTGCTGACATACTGGGGCTAGCCGTATTTTTCCAGTTCTTGTTAGACCTTACGGATTATCTCCAGGAAATCTCTCCCTATTGTTGCTCCTGTTGCTTTAGTGAACTGTCCAGAGAGAGGCTCCATGACAGAGGTAGGCATTAAGGGGGTTATTCTGACTCCATAAACTCCCTCCTGACTCTTTTGGAATCCTTTATCGTAATAAAAAAAAAAAAAGGAAATCCTAAAGGAGCTTCGCTGTGCTCAGAAATGTTTTTGAACATCAGGTTGTAAGTACTAAATCAAATCAAATTCTTTTGCAATAGGATGGCAAGAAATCTCTCTGGGTGGCTTTTTGCCCTGATCTCTGTGCTGCCCCATGCATGCTTCTCCCCCTCTCAACTCATTCCTCCAACTCCTTTCAAAACTCATCTGAAAAAAAAGACTCTGGAATTTTCTCTACATTTCTGCATCCCCTGCGGTCCCACTCCTCACCTTACTCCATGGGTGATAAGGATCAGCCCCGTCCCCATGAGAGGGTGAAATGGTTTACTTTTACATTAGGGCAATGCTGCTTTCCAAAAGTAAAAAGCGAATTCTCCATGGCTGGACGGTACCCAGATGGCCTCTAACCCCAAATTCCATGAAAACTTCATTCGTGTCCTGTGCTGGATTTTGCCATCAATCCCATAAATCCTTAAGAGGTCCACTTGCATTGTAAGGGTTCAGCATCGATGAAGGCTTCACTTCCAGTCCTTTTCAGCTCGGGGAATTGAACTGCATAGCATAGTGGCTCAGGCCAGGAGAGCTGAGGTTGAAAGGAAATAAAACAGAAAGTAAACTCTTTCAGAGAAAGGAGCACAGCGGCACGTCCCTTCTCAATGCATCAACCAGCAATGCTCTGGATTGCGCCTGAAAGGTTGCAGGCTGTGACTGAGGCTTTTAACCTACCACGTCCTTTAATTGACTTATGCAAATTAATACTAAAATCAATTATTGCTCAATTTTAGTTTTGTTACATTCATGCAGATTAGCTTTGCTTAAATTCAATAGCTTCATCATTAGTTTTATTCAGCTGAAATGACGCTAACAGGAGAAGAAAGGAGTTTGCAAGAATTGGTCATTGGCGACATGCCCAAAACATATTCACCTGGAATGATCTTCCCAAAACCTTGAACAAATGTTGGTCTTGTGGGAGATGAGCCAAATAGTTTCAAAGCCTTGCAAGAGATTCTCAGGGGAGAGAACGGCTGCTTTTGCTCAAGGCTTGGTTATGCTAAATGGATTCTTAGGTGTTTGTTGTGTCCCGCGCCCGTGGACAGCCACGGGTGCAGCCCCCTACCTCCACCGCGGCAGCGACCCGCCGCGGCAACGCCTGAGGCACTCCCCGGGGCCAGTGCCCATCATCCTGGGGATGGTCCACAGTCTGGCCGCCCGCGGGGGAGCCATCCCTGCTTCTCCCTCGCGGCGCTCTGTTGGCTTTCCTCCTCGGAGGAAATCCAAGATGGCCACCGCCATGTTTAGGCACGAGGCCATGCCCCTGGCTGGATTTAAAGGGACCTGATCCCCTTAATGATACTCACCTGCTTCCAATGATCCAGAGCAGAGGAAGTATTTAAGGAGGCTTCCTCTGCTCATTCCTCGACTTGGCAACGTCCTCCAGCACTGTCCAGTCTGCTTGCTTCGGTGAGTCCTTGAACTTTGGATTCTGTTCTGCCTTGGTGTTCCTGACTTCGGCTTGGCTTCGGTGATTCTCTGGCTCCTGACTTCGGATTGGCTTACGGTGATTCTCTGGTTCCTGACTCCGGATTGGCAAGCGGTGATTCCCTGGTGCATGACCAGACTGGTGAGCGACGACCCTCTGGCACTCGACCTAGGACTCCTTCAAGACTCTGTCTCCAAGGGCCCACCTAAGTCCCAGCGGCCTGGGTCCCTACGGGCTCCTCCTGGGGGGACCGTGGGCTTCCAGGGCGAAGCTCCAGTTGGCCTTTGCACCGTTGCTTTGACCTCCCTAGGTCCACCTAAGTCCCAGCGGTCGGGTCCCTACAGGCTCCTCCCGGGGGGACCGCAGACCACCAGTGGTGAAGACACAGCACCTTATCTCGTCTCTTCATCGTCTCCATGTTCGCCTCAGTCTCCAGTGCCATGGGTCAACTGGTCCTGCCTCCTGTTCTGCCTCGCCACCCGACGAGAGAGCCTACGGACCCTCCGAAAGGTATACCATCCTCTCCTCGGCCAAGGGTCCACAAGCCTGAGCATAACAGTTTTGAAGCTGGAGACATTAGCAACATGCAGACCGCAGGAATTAAACATGACGACAAGCTTCTGAATTGTGTTCACTTGCCTTCATTTTTAGGGACATGCATTAGAAATTGAGAAGGACCATAAGTAATGGTAGACCAACTAGCAATGAGGCTATCCAAGTCCATTTGCTTTGTCTCATTGGCCCAATGGCATAAAGGTGTCTTGCTGAGCATCATCAGTTTTTATTGCTGTCCACAGCTTCTCAGTACCTCTTAATTCACCTCACGCGAGTTCTTCAACTAATTGCTTGAGAAAGATTTCTTGTACAGATTCCAGTATTCCCTTACTTCTGCATGATCCAGCAGTTGGCACGCTCCAGTCTACATTTGGTGGATATAGGCTCAGGCCTGGTGCTATCGGGTGTGCAAACCATGTAATTGCATGGAGCGGCACATCCAGAAGGGTGGTGACTGCAATGGAAGGGGGCCCAACAATGGGAGCAGCGAGAGGCCTATGCAGCCGCTGGTGGACCCCATCCCACCAGTGCGTGGCAGAAGAATGGAAAGGCCCGAGCAATCACTGGTGGCAGAAAAGGAAAAGGGGAGCTCGTTCTGCAGTTCTTCCTTGTGTGCAGGCTGGCCCCATGGTACTCAACACTAGCGGTGCTAGAACTTCCTGTATGTTCATCTTGAGTGTGGTGCTAGCACTTCCTGTATGCTCAATTCGCAATACATGAGATGAGCATACAGGATGTGCTAGCACCACAAGTGTTGAGTACCGTAGGCTGGCCTGCACATGAGGAAGAGCCACAGGAAGGACTCGTATAGCTCTGTGATGAATCCTGCTCTTCCTGGGTGGCAGCAGCAGCAGCAACAGAGAGCCGTAGACCCTGCCTGCATAGAGGTTATGTGTGTATGTGTGTTAACGGAAGCCTGCCTGGGGGCAATGGGTGTGGTTGTGTGAATGAGAACCTGCCTGAGGCGATGTGTGTGAGTGAATGGGAACCTGCCCAGAGGGGTGGGGGTGTAGAGGTGTGAATGGGAACCTGCCTGGGGGGGATGGGTGTGAGTGTGTGAGTGAATGGGAACCTGCTGAGAGCCGGCCTGGGATGGATGGGTGGGTTGGTTGTGAATGGGAGCCTGCCTGGGATGGATGAGTGAATGGGAGCCTGCCTGGGGGGTGGGGCTGTGAAAAATTGTTGCCATCCACTCTAATGCACGATAAGCTCAAAGTGACTGAAAATCAAAAGCTTTCAAGTATGGGAAGTGGGGTATTTTGCCCTTCTTGTTTTAATTATTAGGTGCTTGATGTGTCTGTTATTTTGAAATATTTTATTGCTGTTTGGAAATTTTAAAAACTATTTATAGGAGTTCTTAATTATTGGATGTTATTTCATTTGTCATCTTTTTGGCAATGTTCTTTTTATTAGTATGGTTTATTATGATTCATTTATATTTCTTGATTTTATTGTTTGATTTATAAGGATTAGGGATGTTTCTGTTTTTCCATTGCTTCATAATATACATAGTCTAGCTTGTTGGAGTTTCCAGTTCAGTTTCTGTCTACACTTTATGGTCTGTTTATTCTGTATTTGATGAGGGTCTGTCTGTGTTCTGCATGTGTAAGCGAGGTGAGGTATTCTGCTAGCATGTATAGTTTCTATGTAGGAATTTAGAGCAGACTGGTTTGTTCTGCTTTCCTAATGGGAGGTGTTTTAAGGCCTGGTGTAATATCTGCCTTTTCATAGATAGGGCTGTTCCCGTTTGAGTGCCTGCAGTTAGTACTGTTCTGGTATGGGAATTCTACTATATTGTTGTCATTCAATTTGCTGAAGGCCGTCCAAGGGCCAAACCCACACCTAAGATGCGTTACAACAGGCCTAGTACTAAATGGGTTCTAAGTGTCTTTTTTTGCAGGGTTTCCTGGGTGGCACCACAGCAGTGCATTCTTTTCTGTACAACAAACTGGTGCCGGTTACAGGGCCCAGCCGGCATCAATTTTATGTACCGGTGGGTGGGGAAGGAGCACCTGGGGATCGTTCCTGCACAGTTTAGAAATTTTGGACCTGTGGATGGGGTAAAATAGGTTTGGAGGAGTGCGTTCATTTTCATAGTTTCGATTGCCAGAGGGAGCAAGGGGCTTTTTTTTTTGGCAGAGAAAGGGGGCTTGGGACAGAGTGTGAGACTTACAGTTTCTATTGCGTGCTGGTTATTGGGGAAAAGAACAAACATTTTGTGTTACGGAAAACAGAATGGGAGGTGGGGAGGGGACAGCAGTGCAATTTTTCTCACAGGGCAGCAAAGATGCTAGCACCAGCCCTGATCGGTGGGATCCCTGACAACGTTACAATCAATCTGTGAAAAAAAGGAAGACATCATTTGGGTGGAGAAAGAGTAAATTGTAAACCTCAGAGATTCCTTGGTTAAAAAATGTTGCTGCAGCATGTCTCCTGAATCAGGAGGAGGATCTACAAGAACATACGAGCACAAGAAGCTGTCATACTGGGTTGGACTGAGGGTCCATCAAGCCCAGGATCCTATTTCCAACAGAGGCCAAACCAAGTCACAAGTACCTGGCAAATAACCAAACATTAAATAGATCCCAAGCTACTATTGCTTATTAATTAATGGCAGTTTATGGACTTCTCCTTCAGGAACTTATTCAAATCTTTTTTAAACTCAGCTATACTAACTGCCTTAACCACATCCTCTGGCAATGAATTCCAGAGCTTAATTGTGCAATGAGTGAAAAAGAATTTTATCTGATTTATTTTAAATGAGCTACTTGCTAACTTCATGGAGTTCCCCCTAGTCCTTCTATTATCTGAGACAGTAAATAACCATTTCACATTTACCGGTTCAATTCCTTTCATGATTTTGAAGACCTCTATCATATCCCCCCCTCAGCCATCTCTTCTCCAGACTGAACAGTCCTAACCTCTTAGTCTTTCCTCATAGGGGAGTTGTTCCATGCCCTTTATCATTTTGGTTGCCCTTCTCTGTACTTTCTCCAGTGCAGCTATGTCCTTTTTGAGATGCGGCGACCAGAATTGTACACAGTATTCAAGGTGCGGTCTCACCATGGAGTGATACAGAGGCATTATGATATTTTCCGTTTTATTCACCATTCCCTTCCTAATAATTCCTAACATTCTGTTTGCTTTTTTGACTGCTGCAGCACACAGAGCCATTTGGATAAGCTTCTGGAGGAGAAGTCCATAAACTGTTATTAATCAATAAAGAATAGCCACTGCTATTACTGACATTAGTAGCATGGGATCTATTTAATGTTTGGGTACTTGCCAGGAATATTATTATTAGTATGTTTTTACTATTATGATTAGGTATTTATTTTATTTCTTGATTTTATTGTTTGATGTTCTGTTTTTTCATTGTTCCACTGCATAGAGAGTCTGGTGTCTTGTGGTTTTCAGTTCAGATTTTGTCACATTTGTATTTCTAGTTTATGATTGTTCTATTCTGTAATTGGTGAGGGTCTGTTTATGTTCTGCAGTGTGACTAAGATGAGGCATTCTCCTTATAGGAATGGGGAGAGTTAAGCCCACACACAACTCAGGTTACAATAGACCTAATACCATATGGGTTCCAAGTTTTTTATTGCAAGGATATCTGGTTGGCATCACAGCAATGCATGCAAATATAATGTAAAAAATATTTTTACCTCACAACATGGTACTTTGATATTTTCCAGTGCCTTGGTAATAGGTCGACTCCTCCAGGAGTAATGCTTTCCTGCATTCCTGTTTCCTGATGCTGCTTGACCTCCGCCTGCTTCTGACCTCTGCCTCTTTCTGACCCTGCTGCTTTGTCCCCTGTCCAGATTGTGGCCTGCCCTGTTTCTCTTCACCTCCATGGAGGCCTGCACCAGTCGGTCCTGGCACCCGAGGGCTCAACCTGAGGGGAACGAGGACTGGGATTGGTGAAGTTTCTGTTGGGCCTCTGCACCCGCCAGCTCCACCTGCTGACAGCGGGGACTTGGAGGGCTCCTCCCTGCAGGTTGCGCCAACTCCGCCTTGGCCTAAGGGTCCACGTTTCCAGCACAAGGGGAGGGAGGGCCGCACAGTCCTTGTTCGCACAGAGCAGCAAAAAAGCTAGCACTGGCCCTGGATGCCAGGGATGGTTGACCTCTTAAAACGGCTATCTTTGTATACGCTAAATATCCTCAGAAGGAAAAACATGTAAATTAAAAGTTACTTGCTCAGTGATAGGGATGTACACATTTCCCTCTTTTTCTCTCTCTCTCTTACTCTAACCCCATGCAACTTCTAACCCTTATGATTAAAAATGAACACAAGTTCTGACTAACGAGGCAATAGCTGAAATAGCTTAAAATATGTGATTCCAAAAAAAGCTAATCACCGTGCAGTTTCCGTCAAATTGTTTCATAACTCTGTATTACTGCAAATATTTTAGAGATGCAATCATACTTTCTCTGGAACTTCTCATGGAAAGAAGTATGAATATATCAGAGTTTCATATAAATCATACTGAACCTCCTTCATGACAGCACATACTGACATGCTTAAAGCGAATAGGGCAGTTATAAACAATGAACCTGTCTCTCTCCACCACCACCTACTGGCCAGGACAACTGCTACACAACTTTTTTGCTCTCTGTTGCCATCTGCCACCCAAGAAGTCATTGCTGAAGAGACTACTAGTATCGAAGACTTGATGACTGGCGGCTATTGCTCACAGGGCCGGCCTTTGGATAGAGTGAGCTAGGCAGTCTTCCAGGCACCATGAAATGAGAGGCATCTTGGGCACTGCCAGCATCATTTTGTGGGCCAGGCAGCAGTGGTGACCATAGGCTCCCAGTATAAGACTAGGCTTGAGGAAGCTTGGTCTCCCCCCAAAAAATGATGATCTGAGTTTGCTTCCACACACCCTCTGCCATGTGTGCAGCTAGCAGAAGGAAGAAAGGGGAAAGAGTTCCTGAAGGGAGAACATAGAGAGATTGGACAGAGGGAGAAGGGCAGAGAATGGATGGAGGGAGGGAAGAAGGTGGAGAAAATGTCTGAAGGAGAGAAGGGACTGAATATCTGGAATGGGGAGAGAAAATACTAGAAAGGAAGGAGAGATTGCCTGGAGGGGAGAGAGAACGTGGCCAGAATATCTGGAAGAGAGAGAGAGAATGCCTGGAAAGAGGAAGAGAGGGTAAAAGAGGGAGACAATGCCTAGAGGGAGGGAGGGAGGGAAGAGTGGATGGAAAGGAGAATGTATAGAATGAAGGATGGAGGGGAGAATATATAGAAAGAAGAGTGGGGATGCCACTTTTGAAACATAGAAACATAGAAATGACGGCAGAAGAAGACCGAATGGCCCATCCAGTCTGCCCAGCAAGCCTCACACATTTTTTCTCTCATTCTTATCTGTTACTCTTAGCTCCTTGTTCTATTCCCCTTCCACCCCCACCATTAATGTAGAGAGCAGTGATGGAGCTGCATGCAAGTGAAATATCTAGCTTGATTAGTTAGGGGTAGTAGGGGCAGTAACCGCCGCGATAAGCAAGCTACACCCATGCTTATTTGTTTTACCTAGACTATGTTGTACAGCTCTTGTTGGTTTTTTTTTTTTTTTTTTCTTCTCCCCTGCTGTAGAAGCAGAGAGCCATGCTGGATATGCATTGAAAGTGAAGTATCAGGCACATTTGGTTGGGGTAGTAACCGCCGTAACAAGCCAGCTACTCCTCGCTTTGTGATTGCGAATCCTTTTTTTTCTTCACCCCTGTCGTTGAAGCTATGCAGGATATGCGTGAAGCATCAGTTTTGTTTTTTTTTGTTTTTTTTTCCCCCTGCCCTTGAAGCAGAGAGCTATGCTGGAAATGCGTGATGTATCAGTCTTTCTCCCATGCCGATGCAGGAGAGAACCATGCTGGATATGCATGGAAAGTGAAGTATCAGGCACATTTGGTTTGGGGTAGTAACTGCCGTAACAAGCCAGCTACTCCCCGCGTTTTGAGTGCGAACCCTTTTTCTTCTCCTTTGCCGTTGTAGCAGAGAGCTCTGCTGGATGTGTGAAGTATCAGTTATTCTTCTCCCCTGTCATTGAAGCAGAGAGCTATGCTGTATATGCATTGAAAGTGAAGTATCAGGCATATTTGGTTTGGGGTAGTAACCGCCGTAACAAGCCAGCTACTCCCCTCTTTATGAGTGCAAATCCTTTTTTCCATTACCTCTTGCTGTTGAAGCTTAGAGCGATGTAGGAGTCATGGCTATGGCCTCAAGTCACTCCAGAAGCGAAACTTAGGAAAATTTCCTGCAGAGCAAGAACAAGAGGTCATCATTTAAGTCTCAAAGTGGGAGGGGAGGTTAACTCTGCGATGGCATCGGAAACTATTTGTTCATGGAAAGGGCGATGGATGCAGGGAATGGCTTCCCAGGGAAGAAAAACAATTGGGAAGATGAGATAGGCCTTATGGGCCTTTTTTGCTTAATATTCTATATTTCCATGGATCTTATAGGTCCTATGTAATAAAGCTTAACATATAAGATCCTCCTCCATGGATCTCTTCAACGTTAAAACTTTATACCATATTGCTTACATTAAGATCTACCAATTAGGGCCTTTTGGAAGTTCCCTCATTTAAGTTGGTGCATCTTGACGAGACTCAAGAGCGGTCGTTCTGTGTGGCCAGACCATTACTGTGGAACTCTCTTCCAATTCCTTCATGCAATGTCCAAAACTCAAAACCTTGAATCAACAATGTTGGATAATGCAAATTATAGATGTAACAAATAAATACATAAATAAATAATAAAATCTTTCAAAAAAACCCCTTAAAAACATACCTCTTCAAATAGGCATTTGATGTTTATGCAACATAGGCATGACCTCAACAAGTATGTTCTTTAAAGGCTTGACCTCTTGACAATCTAGGTCTAGCCTCTCCAGTAGGTATTTTGATTTTATGTCTCTGTGCATTGCATATTATATTGTTTTTAAAAACTGTAGGTTGTCTTTATTTTTATGAGAAATGTTTATTTTATTATGTGTGTTTTTTTGTACGCTGCTCTGAACTATGGAGAAGCAGGATATATCGTATTTTTCGCTCCATAAGATGCACCTGACCTTAAGACGCACCTAGGATTCAGAGGGGGAAAATTTTTTTTTAAATGGTGTGCTAAACCAGCTCTGTTCCCGGGCATCAGTGCGTCTTATGGAGCAAATTAGGGGTGTGCATACAATTTTTTTTGTCCCCATTTTGTTTTCGGGTCTGGGGAGGGCCATTTCGGTCCACTCCCCAGATCAGAAAACTTTTATTGTTCTCTTTCTGTTACGGTCCCGGTCACGACGGTCGCGACCGGCCCTCACCTCCTTGGTCCCGTTCCATCTCCAAGAGTCTGCGGCCTGTTTTGCGGCGTCCCCCCGGGGGGGGGGGGGGGGGGGGTCGCCGCCGAGAAACCCTTCCTGGATGCCGTCTCTTTAGATGCGCGCCCGCGCAGGAGCCGCACTTATGAAGGCCTTTTCCCGCCACTGAAGGCCCCGCCTTACGCCTGACGTCAGATGCTGCGGCCTATGTAAGGCCGCCGCAGAGCCCAGAACTTTGCCTTGCAACGGGGTTCCTTGCGGTTCCCAGTTGCTCTGAGCCCAGGAGCGTGCTATTGCGTTAGCAGCTCCGTTCCTGCCTAAGACTTGCAATGCTTCAGTGTCCAAGTCCTGTCTTTGCTCCTGCCTGGATCCAGTAACCTGTCTTGCTTCAGTTCCAGCTTGGATCCAGTACCCATCCTGCTTCAGTTCCTGCCTGGTTCTAGTAACCTGTCCTGCTTCAGTTCCAGCTTGGATCCAGTACCTGTCCTGCTTCAGTTCCTGCTTGGTTCCAGTAACCTGTCCTGCTTCAGTTCGAGCTTGGATCCAGTACCTGTCCTGCTTCAGTTCCTGCTTGGTTCCAGTAACCTGTCCTGCTTCAGTTGCAGCTTGGATCCAGTACCTGTCCTGCTTTAGTTCCTGCCTGATTCCGGATCCCTGCCCGTCTGCTTCAGCTCCAGCCTCCGTGATCTCCTAAGTCCCAGCGGCCGGGCTCCTACGGGCTCCTCCCGGGGGAGTACCGGCTTCCAGGGTGAATCCCCTAAGTCCCAAGCGGCTGGGCTCCTAAGGACTCCTCCCAGGGGAGTACCAGCTTCCTGGGTGAAGCTCACCATCCATTGCCTGCCTGATATCTGCCTCCTGGCCTACCCTCAAACAGAGACTATAGCCCATCTCTCTCCAGTCTCCCGCAGGCCGGCCCAAGGGTCCACTAAAACAGCTTATCCTCAACACTTTCGTGGAAAAAAAAAAAAAAATCCCACCCCAACCCTTCAAATTTAATTAACTACAAACCCCCCAAGACTTGCCAAAAGTCCCTGGTGGTCCAGCGGGGGTACCGGGAGCGATCTCCTGCTCTTGGGCCGTCGGGGTTGTAGTTAATTATTATTTTTTTTATATTCGCTCCATAAGATGCACAGACATTTCCTCCCCACTTTTGGAGAAAAGAAAGTGCATCCTATGGAGTGAAAAATAATATTTTTAAATAAATAATATAAATACACAGTAAGGGCCTTTTATTCCTTCTGAAAATAGTATGCTGAGCAATGTATGCCTTACTGTGCAAGCTAAAATAGACCCCCAAGACATTGCCAGGTATTCACTAAAATTAACACGAACCTACAGGCAATTAAAGAGTATTGTATGGATATGAGGCTTTAGCAAGCTCATTGTAAAAAGCATTGTATGCTCTCACCTGCAGTTTTGAAATGAAATTTTATCCTAAAAACTATATAAAATGATTGAATGGGAGCAAAAGATTCTGAGTATTCTGCTATATACTTAAGATTCCATGGCAAATCGAGAACCCCCATCCATCACTAACAAACTCCCTCGATACCCGCTCCCCCCGTTTCCTTCGGTATCATCAAGCATCCCCACTACCCTTTAGGTAACCCCCCTCCCCTGGTATTTGGTGCTCCCCACTCCTCTAGAATGTCTCGTTACCATCCTAGAAGGTCCCTAGTGCAGATTGTAACTAACAGGAGTGATGTCAGAGTCCTCCTACTGGCTCCTTGCTGAACTCTGCATGATACTACTGAGTGACGGAGAAGATGAAAAGTGTATATGAGGGAGAAAAAAAGCTTGCACACATAAAGAAAGTGTATCACATGCTAGTGTGAACGGTTGGGATGGGTGCAATGAATATTTATATGGTGACTCCATGTCAGGGAAGTGTGGCCTGGGAGAGAGACTGAGTGGGGGAGGCCCTTGACTTGTTCCTTGGGGTACTGTAAATGGTTTGATGAAGTTTTGAATGGGAAAATTACAGTAAGACAATTACTGTGAATATCCATTAGATGGTGCAGCAAATGGTAAACAAACACTGTCAGGCCGATGCAATATCAGGTGCTCAGGACAGTGCACCAGTTATCTCTCTATTGGATGCGTGTTTTGGACACACTAGGCTAACGCCCCATGCAATAATGGGATTAGCGCATCCAAAATGCGCGTCAATCGAGCGCATAGCTAATAGTGCTCATCGCATGTAAGTTCATGTAGATGATGCAATTAGCCATTACCACGGGATGTAAGAAATGTAGGTATGAGTGAGTTAAAGTATATAAAAAAGAGAAGCACTGGATTCCTGGTGCGAAAGTGGCAATGGTCATTTAAAAGTCGTTTTTGCATGGGAAACGTTAGCTAATATTTAAAAACAGTGGAGGCTATGTTCCAATGTTTTAAGCCATGTGATGCAGAGAAAGAAGAGAGTTTGTTCCTGCTATCTGTCCTATTTTTTTTTAAAAAGCAAAAAAACTTTAAAAATGTATATCCTGCTACATCAAGAAAAGCATCTGGGCAGATTACAATAAAACATCCACAATTCTTACATAAAGTAAAATAACAAATGCTACATAACAATAAATTACACAATACAAACAAATTAAAAACAGAATAAAATACAATAAAAACATAACCTTTAACTGGGTCAAATTTCCTCCTATAGGAAGTAATGGTAGCTACTTGTCAATATGCCAGCCTGGAACAAGAGTGAATATGTGCATGTCTGGTAGCTGACCATATTATGTTACGGTCCCGAGCCGTGCCCCGGTCCCTCCACCTACCTCGGGTCCGGCCCGGGATGCAGGAACTCATCTTCTGCCGTCCAGGCCTGACATGGCTCCCGCCGCAGCTCTCCCTTCACGAGGGAGACGCCGCCGATCCAACATGCTGGGCCCCGCCCCCTAGGCGCATGCGCGCGGGGGCTTGAATCTTAAAGGAGCCAGCGTGGGAAATCGGGGGGACGGCCTTCAGATGACATCAGACGCTGCAGGGTATTTAAACCCTGCAGCTTGGCCTAATCCTCGCCTTGCAATGAGTTTCCTCTGCCCTAGAGTGTTTAGTTGCTGCTTTGACCTGCATCTTCAACCCAGCTCCTGATTCCTGGCTTCTGACTCCGGCTCTGTCCACGACTCCGTTTCAGCTTGACCCTTGGCTTCTGACTCCATCTTCTGATTCCTGGCTTCTGACTCCGGCTCCGTCCACGACTCCGGCTTCAGCTTCCGTCTCTTCAGCAGGTATCTGGTTCTTCTCTTGCCTGGAGGTTTTGCCTAAGTCCCAGTGGCTCGGAACCTCACGGGCTCCTCCCGGGGGGGGCCGCAGGCTTCCTAGGGTGAAGTCTCTTCTTGCCTCCCGGGCTCGGCCGTTGCCTTGGATACTCTACTCGGGCTGCTCCTCTGGTCCTTGGTCGCAGAGTGTCACACATAAGTCCAAGAGGCCCGGGTCCCTACGAGCTCCTCCTGGGGGGACTTCGGGCTTCCAGTGGCGAAGCCTTCTCCGGGAACCTCTCTTCAGCACCGCCTCCCGACTGCGATGTACACTGTGGGTCCCCACAGCGCAACATCATCAGACTCAGCCAGCCCAAGGGTCCACTCCCATAACATATATATATATATATATATATATATATATGTATGTATGTATTTGGCTAAATCAGTGTTTGTGACCATTACTGTGGGCAGAGTGTTAAGTGTTCGTGGTGCATCGAAGGTGGCTTCTTCTCCAGCATGCTCTAAATATCTTTTTTTCAGGTCATGCTGAATATTTTCTTTGTTACTATATATATATATATATATATATATATATATATATATATATATTTCCTAAATACCTATTTTTTACAATAGTTGCTTTTTTTTGGGGGGGGGGGGAGTTCCACCATTCACCCTCCAGCAGTTGAAGGGAATTTGGGTCATTCAAGCCCTGTATTTGCGATAGAAGCCATTAAGAATCAAGAAGTCTTCCCAAAATCATTAGGAGCCTTAACAGTTTTGGGGATGCTTGACTTATAGTTAAGGTACATCAACAACCCTGACAGTTTTAACTGCTTCAAGAATATTGGGATAGTGACATAGTAATAACAGCAGAAAAGGACCAAATGGTCCATCCATTCTGCCCAGCAAGCTTCTTATGGTAGTATCTGCGGCACCATGCAGATTACCTCCATGTTTCTCTTAAGGGTAGCAACTGCCACTCCATGCAGTAATCCCCAAGCTAGCATAACCCATAAAAAATTTATGCTAGCAACATTTTTACTGGGTGAGGAGCCTTCTTGAAAATTCAGACAGTGTTGCTGCTTCACTTGCTTTGCTTAAGGACTTGGCCAAAGAAGCAGTTCTGTGCTTTTTCCCTTAGGTCTGCGTATCAATAGCCCAGACCATAATTTCAGGGCTCGTTTTAGTTGTCATCTGAATCAAATTCCTCTTCCCCTGCTCCTCCTCTGCCATCAAAGCAGAGAGCGATGTTGCAGGTAGGTCAAACGCATCAAGGCTTATTGGTTAAAGATAATAATTCCATGCCTTCTGTTAAGGGTAGTAACTGCCGCTCCGTGCAGGTTACCCCCATGCTTATCAGTCCTCAGACCGTAAACTTTGGAGCCTTCATTGGTTGCTGTCTGAATCCAATTCCCCTCTTCCCTTGCCATTCAAGCTGAGAGCAATGTTGTACTTGTATCAAAGGCATCAAGGTTTATTGGTTAAGGGGAGTACCCGCCATACCAGCAACTTACTCCAATGCACATTTTTTAAAATTTCTATCCTCTAGCCTTTAGGGATCCACAATATTTATCCCTTAATTTCTATCCCATACCCCTTTGAATTCCTTGACTGTCTTCGTCTTCATCACCTCCTCCGGGAGGGCATTCCAGGCATCCACCACCCTCTCCATGAAGAAATACTTCCTGACCTTCATTCTGAGTCATCCCCCCTGGATGACTCACAACCAACAAATACATATTCCCTCTTGCTTGTTGCTGGGACAAGTCTCTGGAGTTAAATTGTATTAGCTTTGCCAAAATTTTGATTGCTTTCTCTTACTGAGAGATTCTGCCGAATCAGTTCTGCTTAGGTTATTGAATTTGTTTTCCCTTTCTGTTTACAACTTGAGAATCTTTGCTAACCTTTTCATTTAAATGCCTTTGTTTTTAAAGGAAGATAAATAAGGGGCTTGTAACTACAGAAGTTTCTTATTTCCTCCCATACTGCACCTCCTCCATCCTCATCCTAGGGTGTTTTCTTTTAAATAGTTCTTCCAGGGACTTTGGTACTTGGATCTTATATTATTCACTTAACCTATGAAAAAACTCTTTTGTTAGTCAAGATAACACAATACAAGTCATCCTCACTGACTCTTATTATCAGAATGTCCTTTATTCAGTGCTTAATGTCCCAAGGCAAACCATTTGGAGATGCAAGGGTTGTCCAACTTGCCTTCAGCTATCTGCGGTGAAAAAGGAACTGACTCATCTGAAAGAGGAATTGCCTAGGTTTACAAAAAACATCTCCTACCTTGCAGTATCCAGAAAATCTCTCCCAACTCCCACAGAGAATTCAGAAACCCAGGACTACATGGTTTACTGTGCGCTCTGGTAGAAGAAAATCTGTGACCCTGAGATACCCAAGTTCCCCAAAAATGCAGCATCCAGGATATCCACCCCCACTCTCACAGAGGAGTCAGAAACTCAGGAATAAATGGTGTTACGCTTGGGCAGTGATTCAAGAGAGACTCCAGGTGGAGAGAGACAGGGATAACTGGAAGGTCTCTGCTGATGGCTGGGAGAGAAGTGTTGCGGCAGGAGTGTATGGAGCTGGGTGATGGCTGGTAAATGGAGCAGAGTACTTGCTGGGACAAAGTCCAAGTCCAAGCTGGGTCTAGGCAGGTGGCAGGCAAACAGCGTCAAGGTCCAGGCTGGGTTGGGGCTGGCGGCAGGCAAACAGAGTCAGAGTCCAGGCAGGGTCAGGGCAGGCGGCAGGCAAACAGCATCAAAGTCCAGGCTGGGTCAGGGCAGGCGGCAGGCAAGCAGAGTCAGAGTCCAGGCAGGGTCAAGGCGCCTAGTAGCAAGGCAGAGAGCCCAAAGGCCACACATAAACACACGGCAAGGCAGAGGGCCCGAAGGCCACACACTCACGGCAAGGCAGAGACAAGGCCAAAAGGCCCGAAGGCCACACGCAGCAAGGCTAGGGCAGGAAGCCCAAGAGAGCTCGATGCCGAAGCACTCGAGTTTAGGGTAGGCAGGGCTATAAGGGAACCTCCAGGACATAGAGCAGGTGGATTGGGCCAGCCAGGAGAGCCTGCTCTAGAAGGACCCCTGGTGGTAAGGCGGATGCATAGCAGCCATAGCCGTAACATAAATGGATTATGGTGGCCTCTGGTAGAATAAGGTCTGTAACCAAAAGACACCCATTCTTCCTGATTATCCCCTGACTTAAAGCCTTTTCTGCAGTGGAAAATGAAGAAGCGCCAGCAATAAAGCGGTGTCTGAAAGGGAGGAGGTCACCCAATGCACCTGGAAACCCTTTACCATTTTTAAATGTCATAAAAGAAAGCTCCTTCTACTAGGAGACTCAGTCATATCGGATGAACTAATTTGGGAAGTCATCTTGACGGGGACACAATAGTTATATGCTTTCCAGGATCCCTAGCTACTAAAAAGTCAATGCAATTATGGAAGAAAGTAGAGACTCTAATATCAACGGTATAATCCATCCAAGGAAGAATGACCTCACTGGAAACGGCATCCAAGCAGTACAGACAAATTCCCCAAACCCCGGGAAGATCAGACAGACACAAGGCAAAGACTATTGCCTTTTCTGAAGTATTACCTGTTCATGAAAAAGGAAGGAAAGCCTGAGCCATATACTGTAGTGAAGATAATGTCAAGTTGTGTCTCAAATCGTGGTGCAAAAGAAGTGACTTTGGATAAATTGCAACTGGAGCTCTGTATGGGGCAGTAAAAGAATGGCCTATGTCTGTTCATGGCAGGAAAGAGGATCCTAAGCAAGACATTCAGCTCATACATGTCGCCCCCAAGCACTATAGGAAGTGGGAAGAGAAAATAACAAAATCAATTAACTCAATAATCTACACTTAAAGCAAAAGAACAGGAAAGGCGACTAGGAAGAACATCAAGCCAAAGGGAAAAAGCTGGACCACGAACGCTCGTAGCCTGGGCAATAAAATCCCAGGTCTGCAGGCCCTAATGGTGGAGGCAGACTCGGACATTGTTGCTATTACAGAGACCTCATGATTGGGATGCAGCGAGCCAGACCGGCCTATAACCTGTGAAGGAAGGACAGAGGGGACAGAAAAGGGGGAGGAGTAGCTCTTTATGTCAAAAACAATATCCACGTGTGACAGAGTGTACAGGCGAAACTCACAGAACATCTCAAAGGACCGGATCCAGGTATGATTGGCCCTGATTCACCTTAAGGAAAGGAATCCTGGTTACAGGGTGGTGGTTCCCTGATCAAAGGGTTAAAGCTTAGACCCCAGGGAGACAAGAGGAAGGCAGCTCCTGATAATAACCGACCTATTGATGTTTGCGTGGTTGAAGCGCTGCTAAGGTAAGCAGTCTATGTTGAATGAATATAAGCTGTAACGCATCTCCATGAGGTTGGCCTGCACGAAGCAGCTATTAGTACCCTTAAGAGAACGCATGGGGGTAACCACGGAACAGTTACTACTATAAGCAACTTGCTGGGCAGACTGGAGGGACCATGTGGTCTTTATCTGCAGTCATTTACTGTGTTGTTTTGCATAGGCAAGGAAAGTATTATTTTGCATGGAAGAATCATGCTCTGACAGTTGGTTAGTGTAATAATGAGGCCGGAAATTGAATGAAGCATCCTGTTATATTTTCCATCTTTAAAACAATTTTACTCGGTTTGCTGGTGTCCTTGGTGGTCATCACCCCTAGGAACCATTAGCAGTGCATTCGGAGCCCTGGCTGAGTGCCCAGAATATCACAAGAGAGAAAAAAAAACTAGTTAGGCCTAATGTTTTCTGAGGGGCTTGCAGTCATGCATCAGCAGAAGGTGAATGCCATGAACTAAAGTAACACTCAGCTCATTTCCACTCTAAAATCTGCCATCCACCTTTATGTCTGTTTATTTGCTCATTTACATTATATTTAAATGCATTTCTGGACTGCCTTTCTAGGCCAATGGATCCTCCAAAGCAGTCTAAAAAAATTAAAGCTGTGGGCTGGCAGCCGTAAGCCACCACACTGATTCACACACCGCACTATGGGGCGGATTTTCAGACTCCGCGAATAGGCCTACTTTTGTTTGCGCTCCAGGCGCAAACAAAAGTAAGCTGGATTTTAGTAGATATGCATGGAGCCGCGCGTATCTGCTAAAAACCTGGATCGGCGCGCGCAAGGCTATCGATTTTGTATAGCCGGCGCGCGCCGAGCCGCGCAGCCTACCCCCGTTCCCTCTCCTCACCTTCCCCTCCCTTCCTCTACCTAACCCACCCGCCCGGCCCTGTCTACACCCCCCCTTACCTTTCTCCGGGGATTTACGCCTCCCGGAGGGAGAAGTAAATCCCCGCACGCGAGCGAACCTCCTGCGCGCCGGGCCATGACCTGGGGCGGGTACGGAGGGTGCGGCCACGCCCCCGGACCGCCCCGGACCGTAGCCACGCCCCTGTACCCGCCCCCAAAATGCTGCCGACACGCCCCCGAAACGCCGCGACGACCAGGCCAGCCCCCCGACACGCCCCCGACACGCCCCCCTCCGAAAACCCCGGGACTTACGTGAGTCCCGGGGTCTGCGCGCGCCGGTAGGCCTCTTTGAATGTAGGCATACCGGCGCGCAGGGCCCTGCTCGCCTAAATCCGCCCGGTTTTGGGCGGATTTAGGCGAGCAGGGCTCTGAAAATCCGCCCCTTAGAGAATAGCCACTGCCATTAGCAATGGTAACATGGAATAGACTTAGTTTTTGGGTACTTGCCAGGTTCTTATGGCCTGGATTGGCCACTGTTGGAAACAGGATGCTGGGCTTGATGGACCCTTGGTCTGACCCAGTATGGCATTTTCTTATTTTCTTATGTTCTTAGTAATTTTTGCCCTTGACGCACGTCAAGACTTAACGCCAGCTCCTGAGCGCACGACATTGCATCACCGCCTCTGCCTCCTGTGGCCGCTCGCTGGGTAGCCCGCTAATAACCAAACTCCCCAAACCCCTCCTGGACTACTAGACATTCAATGTCCTCTGCGTCTGAAAGCCTTGGGACCTAATTCTTCTGAATCAGCAGTTTCTCTAAAGGTCTCATGCAGACCCTGCTCAGGAGGAAAGAGGGGGGAGCGCTGTGCTGGTTTGGGCTGTTCCTTCCCTAGTGAACCTCCCCACTGCTGCTGCCGTCCACTAACTCTGCCTTCTTCTACCCCTGCACCATAGCAACAGTGGAGATGGGAGCAGGCAGCTGCCCTTCCAGCTTCTCACTTAACCCTGCTTTCCCCCTCCCCCCCCCCCCAACAAAAAACATCTCTCCTGATCTCGGTTGGGGAACTCTTGGTCCTATCGGTACTGCTTGTGCCGGACCCAGTTCTCTCTGGAGGAGCAGGCCTTTTCCCCTTCTTATGCCACGGTAAGGGCTGCTCTGAGATGCCAGTGGCATGAGGGAATTTGAAGCAGATCACGACTAGCGAGGGGATTCTAGTGTTGCAATGCACACCTAGCACCAATGTGGACGCACACGGAAAACAGACTCGACACAGCCACTTTTGTTAGAAACCAAGCACAGGCCGCTGTCTGCTTGCTAACTATGGCCTGGATTTTCTAAAATCGCAGGCCTTAGTGAATCGCGCGGTGCCGGGGGCGCGGGGGCGAAGCGGGCCTGCGAAAGCCGGCAGCGATCGCACCACCGCGGTGCGATCGCTGCCGGCTTTCGCAAAGCAATAGCGCCAACGTGAAAGGAGGTGCTATTGGGCGCGTTACTGGCGGCAATAAGGGGCCTTACCTTTTCGCCGTCAGCAATGTCTTTGCCGCATCCACCCCGGTGCCACCCCGAGTCCTCCCCTTCTGGTGCCGACTCTACCCCGATCTAGCTATCACAGACGAAAAGGGACTTTTCGCGTGCGAAAGCTATAGAAAATGACCCCTTATATTACATTAGTAACTAAGAGGCACTTTGTGGAAAAGACACACACACACACCGGACCATGACTCCTTTACAAACACAGAAAGACAGTAAACAATGTTGTGGCACCTGTCTGTCAGTCATGGTGAAACACAGATCTCTCTCTACAATGTGCCGTAGACACACTATGGGGCCGATGCAATACAGTGCGCTCAGATGCATGAGAATGAGGCGACTACTCATTCACTCCGCATTCAAAAAAAAAAAATGTGCGTCTCAGACAAACATTTAGCTCTCAGGTATTAACACCTGCCTGGAGTTAATAGCTGAGCTCATGTAAAAGAAGTACAAAAAAGCAGAAAAAACTGCTTTTCTGTACTTCTTAAGTAAAAAAAAAAACCCTCGGCAGACCGATGAGTTATGAAGACCAACGCCGGTAAACTCGGCATCGGTTTTCATAACCAGCCATCTGCCAGTGATGAAAACGGATGCCGAGTTTATCGGCGTCGGTTTTCATAACCGGCAGCCGCCACGGGTTCGTGTTAGCAAGGAGACGCTGGGGCACGACCCCCTAATTTCCATATAGCATGGCACACCCCTTGCGGGCTCCATGCGCAAGTTAAAAAAGCAGGCGCTGAGTTTTCAGCACCCGCTTTCCGTGCTTTTTTTTTTTTTTGCATTGGCCCGTTTGTCTGGAGCTCTGTCACCCTTGTTGATGATACAGTAAACATGTAACCGTCAACAGAGATCACAGAGTTCCTATGATACAGCGATAACAGACAACAATGCACTCTGCTTTTTCCTTCTTATCTAATTCTTTTTATGCATTTTGTTTTCACTCAGAATCTCTCTCCTCTGTGTCCGAAATCCAACAGAGAAATGACTGAACAAAATAGCGAGTGTTCAAATATAGTTTTTCTTTCAGTTTCAGGTTAAAAAAAATAAAAAAGTCATACTGGGACAGGCTGGTTGAAAAAGTGCTTCACCTTGATTGGTCCTTCTCCTTCATATCTCTTCTCATCCCCATGCCACTCTGCCTGGCTTGAAGGAAAAAAAATGTAGTTTTGCTTGCCCTATAGACTGTAACGTGTAAGCAAATAAAACGAAAATATTTGGGTATTTTTGGAGGCACTTATCCATTTGTTTCAGAAACAAACAATCCAAACCACAAATGGACTCATTTATCACGTTTTAACTATTTGTTTCAAACGCATGCCCATCCCCAGCACACACCCTTGGTACATTTGTATGCATACATTGTGTACCTGCATTAAAATGAGTGCAAAAATATGCACTTGTAAGTGCACAAGGAGATTCGAAAATGCAATCACTGACCCCGCCCACCTTTTTACGTGAATAACTGTACGTGTTTTATGAAACAGTACATTTACTTTTCACTATATGTTGGAACTGCAGTTTTCAAATCACGTCACTCTATGTGTATGTGTTTACCCTCATAAAATCTTCTGAATATTTCCCCTCTGAATTTTTCTGGTTCTGCTTGTTACATAATGCTTGGCCAGATAATTGCAGTGGAAAATAGCACTCTAAGAAAAGTTACCAAATGGGTAGGTAAGAAGCAGAAATCTTGTGGATAAAAGTAATTTTCCTCAGTGACAAAGTCTCTCAGTTGAGTTAAAGGAACAAAATAAGTGTTATCAAATCTCCTTCACCCCCAACCACCAGTCTCTCTCTCTCTCTCTTACCCACCCTAAAGTCTCTCCCTCACTGTTTCTCCCACCAATCATTCTCACCTCTCTTCCTCTCTCTCCTCCCACCCTAAAGTCTCTCCCTCATTCTCTATTTTTCTCCCACTAGTAATTCTCACCTCTCTTCCTCTCTCTCCTCCCACCTAAAGTCTCTCCCTCACACTCTCTTGTTTCTCCCACCAATCATTCTCACCTCTCTTCCTCTCTCTCCTCCCATCCTAACGTCTCTCTCTCACTCTCTCTGTTTCTCCCACTAGTCATTCTCACCTTTCTCTCTCTCTCTCTTCTCTTCCTGAAGTTCAACATTAAGGAGAATCTTTGCCAACCGATACTCGGGAAAATCACAGATTTAGCCACACAGCCCTGGGATATACATGACTGAAAGTGACCAAATTAAGAGCAAAGTGTGCACAGCTGCTATCTTTTCTAATTTGCTCCTGACAGTATTCTTGCTAAGGCTAATCAACTAATGGAAAGTAAACAATTAATTACACATTGCTCTTGAATATAAAGCTGAGCGCACTGCTGACATACATTTTTCACATTCCCTCTTCCCTTATCACCAAGGCATCGTGCCTGCTAATTACCAGTGGTTCTATAAAAGGTAGGCCTAATGATTGAAGAAATGGCAGAAAAAGCCAAATGCATACAGTGTAACAGATGACCCACCGCCATCATATTCCGCAGCCTGACTCCTGGCACACATGGCAGGATGTGACACGGGGGTGTGACAGGTTTTCAAGCCTTCCTTAGGCCTGCCTTAGCAATGCATCGTACCAGCCTGTCACTCTGCTTTCCTTCTGTGATTATCCCGGGCTGAACGGCAACAGGCTCATACAGTAAAGTAATTACGTACATTAAGCAATGCACCTCTGAAACTGAAGCTGCAGTGTATTCCGAAGGGTGAATCTTCTGAAGGATTTATGCCTGAACTCTATCTTCCTCTGACCACAGACCATGCCTGAACTCCGCCTGCCACTGACCGCCACCTGACTCCTGACACGTCTGAATGCAGCCTGCCCCGGATCCTGGCCTGTGATTCCACCAACTCCAAAGATATTTACTCGTCTACAGAGGCCCCCCCCCTGCCTAACACCTGCTGGCCCTGGCACCCGAGGGCTCAACCTAAGGGGAACGAGGGCTGGTATAGGTGAAGCTCCATTTGGACCTCTGCCACAGCCTGCTCCGCCAGGCTACGGTGGGGACCTGTAGGGCTCCTCTCTGCAGGTTGCGCCAACTCCACCTCGATTCAAATGTCCACACCCGCAACAGACGTGCTGACCCTGGAGGTTATCCTGTGCTCTTCAAATTACACGGTTGAGGGAGGGATGACGGGCACCCTTTTACAATATATCAGTGTCTGAGAGTAACTATCATTTTAATGCCCATTTATAACATCGGAAAACTCCTGGGCACTGTGAGCAGGAGATTCATTTATTTTTGGCAGTTTACATTGCCAAAAGAAGGGAAAGGGGAGGAGGCACACTATCCAGCAGCACCTCTGGTGCCCACTGCATAAACGTTGTGACTTCCCTGGGATGATCCTTGGCTTGCTGAAGATTGAGCATGGGAAAGCAACAGCAGCTTGGATGACAGCATCAGGGCCCCTGCCGGTTTTTTTGTGGCTAGTTTCTAGAAATATCTACACCATCCCCAGGAATCTGAAACTTTGTAGGGTTTGACCCTTGACAGGCTGCTTGACGGTAATGTACATTTGAGGCATTCACAGGCCTTGGCCATGCAACTCAAACAGATACTGTGCTAGTTAACGGACCTGGGTAGGGCATAGGAATGGGAGGGTAAAAAGAAACGTAGTACCTGTCACTTCTGATCTAGGCACCCAGATTTTGAGTATGTCTTTTATTAATCAATTTAATTATAGCATTTATGGATTGGCTTTCCATTTCTCTTCTGCCTTTCCATAAAATAATGCAAGGCAGATTGCAGCTTTTAAAAACATGCAAACTCATTAAAATAAACATTCTAAAATAAAATCAGCATACAAAACAATAAAAGCACATTATAAGCCACCTAATTTAAACTAGGAAACAAGAGTGGCAGGCCACTGAAATTGGCATATGTCCCCCCCCCCCCCCCCCCCATCCCAAGCAATACAGAAGGTGGGAAGAGAAAGTAACAAAATCAATCAATTCCAAACAAACAGAAAAAGCGACTAGGAAGAGCAGCTGGAAAACTATGACCACAAATACTCGTAGTCTGAGCAATAAAATCCCAGACCTGCAGGCCCTAATAGTGGAGGCAGAATTGGACATTGCTGCTGTTATGAAGACACAGTTCATCAACTTTCACAAATGCGGAGTTTGTCAAAATGTGGACGAACCTGGAGAAAGAACTGGAAGACTGGGAGAAAATGTGTGAGGTGGAATAACAATGGGCCAAATTAAAAGGAGCTGTTACCAAGGCAACCAATCTTTATGTTGGAAAAGTATTGCCTCTGTATCGCTCCATGGTGAGACCGCACCTTGAATACTGCGTACAATTCTGGTCGCCGCATCTCAAAAAAGATATAATTGCGATGGAGAAGGTACAGAGAAGGGCTACCAAAATGATAAGGGGAATGGAACAACTCCCCTATGAGGAAAGACTAAAGAGGTTAGGACTTTTCAGCTTGGAGAAGAGACGACTGAGGGGGGATATGATAGAGGTGTTTAAAATCATGAGAGGTCTAGAACGGGTAGATGTGAATCGGTTATTTACTCTTCGGATAGTAGAAAGACTAGGGGGCACTCCATGAAGTTAGCATGGGGCACATTTAAAACTAATCGGAGAAAGTTCTTTTTTACTCAACGCACAATTAAACTCTGGAATTTGTTGCCGGAGAATGTGGTTAGTGCAGTTAGTATAGCTGTGTTTAAAAAAGGATTGGATAAGTTCTTGGAGGAGAAGTCCATTACCTGCTATTAAGTTCACTTAGAGAATAGCCACTGCCATTAGCAATGGTTACATGGAATAGACTTAGTTTTTGGGTACTTGCCAGGTTCTTATGGCCTGGATTGGCCACTGTTGGAAACAGGATGCTGGGCTTGATGGACCCTTGGTCTGACCCAGTATGGCATTTTCTTATGTTCTTATGTTCTTAAGAGTAAGAGGAAACCGATCTTGTTCTCAAAGGAGACGGCTGAAAAAATTAAGGCAAAAAGAATAGGGATGTTTATTTATTTATTTATTTATTATTTTGTTATCCCGAGTTTCATGACTAGAATCACATCAACCCGGTTTACAATTAACAATGTGTGTAAGGTAGAGAGTAACATAGTAATCAATATTCCCAATTCAAACTTCAAATACAGTAAACAATATTATGGATGTGAGAAAGTTACAATAAAACAGGGAAAATTAACTAGGATCTGGAAAGGGGGAGAAACTGAACAAAGAGATATTTACATTTCAGCCAATTGCATCAATTAATAGATATATATTATAATATTGTATATATATAGTTGAATAGCAAAATGTATATATATGATACAGTTGTGAAGGACAATAATATGGTGCTGTGTATGAGTGGGAAGTTGGTGGATTCTTATTTCAATCCAATTTTTGAATATGAGTTTGTGCTGATGGGTGGAGGTTTTAATCAAGGCCTGGGAATGCTTTTTTGAAAAGCAAAGTTTTTAGTCTTTTCCTAAATGTTAGAGTGCATGGTTCTTGTCTCAAGTCAGGTGGGATAGAGTTCCATAGAGTTGGGCCTGCTGAAGAGAAAGCTCTGAGACTGAGAGATTTATGTTGGTAGGTTTTGGCATGTGGAACCTGAAGTGATTCTTTGTAGTATTCCCTGATGGGTCTGGTGGATGTGTGTTTTTTAAATGGGATTTGTAGGTCGAGTTGAGTGTGTTGGTGGATGGCCTTGTAGATGATAGTGATGGATTTGTACATGATTCTGTAGTGGATCGGTAACCAATGAAGGTCTTTGAGGATAGGGGAGATGTGGTCGATTTTCCTGGAGTTTGTAAGGACTCTGGCTGCTGTGTTCTGTACCATTTGTAGATGCTTGGTATAAGAAGCTGGGAGGCCTAGTAGTAGTGAGTTGCAATAATCTAGTTTGGAGAAGATTATTGCTTGTAAGATTGTTCTAAAGTCCTGAGCGTGGAAAAGTGGCTTTATTCTTTTCAGAATATGTAATTTGTGGAAGCAATCTTTTTGGTGGTTTGGTTAATGAATGGTTTGAGGTTAAGACGGTTGTCTAAGATGGCTCCTAGGTCTCTTACGTGATGTGAATCGTTTATCTGACGATTGAAAATTTCAGACGATATTTTCAACCTCGTCAGATATCGGGGGGTCCCCGATAGCGATAGGAAACCCCACGATTAATTTCATGGGTTCTCTTATCATTATGGGGGGGGGGGGGCGGGAAGAAAGGGCACTTATAAAAACACAGCCCGACCCTTTAAAATTAGTTCTTTAGTATCCCCCCACCCTCTGGACCCCTCCGGACCCCTCCAACCCCCCGCCCCTCCCCCAAAGTTTTAAGTACCTGGTGGTCCAGTGGGGTCCCGGGAGCGTTCTCCTGCTCTCGGGCTGTCAGCTGCCAGTAAACAAAATGGCGCCGATGGCCCTTTGCCCTTAGCATGTGACAGGGTATCCGTGCCATTGGCCGGCCCCTGTCACATGGTAGGAGCACTGGATGGCCTGCGCCATTTTTAAAGATGACCATTCAATTTCCTTGTTTAAAATCCACTTTTGTTCCTGCATGAGGAGTTTACGGGCACAATCCCCTCCTCTCCAATAAGGCAGAACTGTTTCCAAAGCTTGGATTTAATACCAAAAAGAGTGTTGAAGTGAATGTGGTAATACAAAAAAGCTGCATGTGATGGGGGTGAAAGACTGTTGTGCATGAACCAAGAGAGGGTGATAGTGTCTAGCGATCTGAAGATGATGAAGCAATGTGATAAGGCGATAGCTAAAGCCAGAAGATGCTGGGCTGCATAGAGAGAGGAATAACCAGTAAGAAAATGGAGGTGATAGTCCCCTTGTACAGGTCCTTGGTGAGGCCTCACCTGGAGTACTGTGTTCAGTTCTGGAGACCATATCTCAAAAGGGATAGAGACAGGATAGAGGCGTCCAGAGAAGGGTGACCAAAATAGTGTGTGGTCTCCATCAAATGACTTATGAGGAGAGGATAAAGGACCTAAATATGTACACCCTGGAAGAGAGGAGATGCAGGGGAGATATGATACAGACCTTCAGATACCTGAAAGGTTTTAGTGATGCACGAACTTCAAACCTTTTCCATTGGTAAGGAAACAATAGAACTAGGGGGTCACGAAATGAAACTTCAGGGGGACAACTCAGAACCAACGACAGGAAATATTTCTTCAGGGGGAGGGTTATGGATGTCTGGAATGCCCTTCTGGAGGAGATGGTGATGATAAAAACAGTCAGAGAATTCAAAGGCGCATGGGATAAACACTGTGGATCCCTAAAGGCTTGAGGTTGGAAATAAAGAAAAGAGTGCATGGGGGTAACTCGCTCGTTGTGACAGTTACTACCCTTAGCAGTAAGCCTTGATACTTTTGCCGCAACTGCAACATCACTCACTACTTTGACAGTTGGGGGGGGGGGGGGATTCGATTCAGACAGCAACCAACACGGGTCCTGACTTTTACGGTCTGGGGGTTCTGATATGCTGACATAAGGCAAAAAGCACAGGACTGCTTCTATAGCCAAGTCCAAAAAAAAGCAAGTCAGCATTGCCGGAATTTTCAGGAAGATTCCAGTAATTTTTTATGGATGTGACAGTTGCTTGGTTTTGATTGTTAATATTACAACTCTTATCATAAGAATTTGGGGTAATCTGGGGGTGACCTACACGGTGCTGCAGATACTACCATAAGAAGCTTGCTGGGCAGACTGGATAGACCATTTGGTCCTTTTCTGCCATCATTACTGTGTTACTATGTTCTTATATATTACACTTTCCCTGCTCCCTTGTCGAGATAGTAATGAGTGATTCTGAAGTAGGTGCTGACTGAATTAAGGGTCAGAAAGGGTTAGAAAATCATTTAAATTGTTGTTGCGCTCGGCGGTCTATGGAGCAAGGCTGTGGACCACTCTTGATGCCATGGCAGACCCCAGTACCACGAAGCGACCAACTGCCGTGCTCATGCAGGCCCGATGCGGCCTGCAGCAGGATGCCGCTGACCATGTTCCAATGCTTCCCTAGGCACACGCATGCCTGACTGAAACTTCAAGGGCCCACGGTGGGAAATTCCCCGCGGCGCCCACTTCTGATGTCACACAGTCTTCAGCCCTTAAAAGAGCCTTGCACCCAGTCCTCCATACCTCGGCAAAAGGCCGACTACCTGTCTGGTAGAGCGAGTTGCCTCTACGAGTCCCTGCGTTCCTGGTTGTTCCTTTATTCCTGTGCTCCTGGTTTGTTCCTGCATTCCTGGTCCTCGTCTTGTCAGTTCTGGTCCGTGCTCCTGAGTTCCTTGTCTTCAGTTCTTTTTCGTTCCCTCGTGGTCAGTCTTCGGTTTTTTAGTGTCTTCCTGTGGTCAGCCTTCAGTTCCTTGACTTCAAGTCATCAGTCTTCAGTGTCTTCCTCGGCCCGCCTGTGCTGTTCCTCGCCTCCCTGCCTGCCTCTCCACCCTGCATTCCCCTCAGTCAGATCTATGGTTTTGACTTTGGCTTGCTGCTTGACTTTGATAGCTACTAGACCAGGCAAAGAACAGGAATCACCTATGCTTTAAAGTCCTGGGAAAATAAGCTGTTCAACCACATTATCCATAATGGCTTAACTATGCTTTTAAAAAAGCTAAATAAAATCTGTAAATACCAAGGTAAAAAAGATTCCCGGACTGTATAGCACTGGCATCATGTGGCTTTTAAGGGAAATACAAAGGCAGTGCCACTGCTTGCCTTGCCCCCTTGAGAAATATACAAGAATGGGTTTTGATCTGAATAACAGAACTTTTGCACTAACATTTAATTAATCTGCTGTTACAAAAGGCATGTTTTCCCAGAGAGTATTCGCTCTCCATCTGGCAATGCAGCCAACCAGAAAAAAAGCAAACCAAAAGAAAAAAAAAAATAGAGTAAACAAGAAGAAAAAAAATTCTGAGCACGGGGACTTCATAGAGGGAGTCTACCAATGTATCCTTATTCCGTTCGGAATAATTGGTTTGTGAAGCAGTCCTTGACGACCTGCTCAGGCTGCATTCCCACGCCAAAAAAACGCTGTGATAAACAATCAAGAACAGAGAGTGAATGCTTCTTGATGGTCTGCTGCCACCTTCGCAGAGGTTGGCCTCCGTGATTCCAAGACGTCCTAAAAATATTGTCAGCTTGCAAGTCCTTAACCAGCGTCCGTAGGTTGCCAAAGCGTCATTCGCCTTGTTAAATGCAGATAGGGAAAGAGGAAGTCAAGATAAAGCCCCCATTTTTTGAGGATGGATTGATTGATATTACCTGTTCTGACAAACAGGCTTCCCAAGGCAAAATTAGACAAAATTAAAAAATAAACAAAAAAAATGTTACTGTCTGTCCAGCCTATAAATTTGGAGAGGTGTTATTCCTTGTTCCCTATTCCTGAATCACGATAACACCTCACTGATATATATCCAAGCACTTTGCAATTTTAGCCAGGGGAATACTGTTTTCAGAAGTGATAGGTGGGCGCAGACTGGGATAGGACAGCCAACCATCCCGTTTTATTTTCCGGGGCAGTTCTGATTTCAGATGGCTATCTCAGAAAATATAAGATGTGATATGGGGATGGCCATTTGTCCCATTTTACAAACAGGTCTTGTAATTTACCTCTTGGAGGGGGGGGGGGGCAATTTTTTAAATCACCTGAATAATTGCAAACTGCACTAATACACATTCTTTACACCAATTTTCAAATACTCGCGTTGTTTCTCTTTGACAACAAGCGTCTGTCTGCTTGACACCCAGTGTTTGTGTGGGTGGCCAAGCAAGAGCAAAATGGCAGGTGCGCATTTGAAAAGCGAATTCGCCAAGCTGTTTTCCTCTCCCTGACCTAATCACGCCCACAGGAGCCCCTCTTTCTCCAGGCTGCGGAATGAAATGGCTCACTTGGGACGCTCCATTTGCTCAGCAACATTGTTACGCACTGCCCGGCAGAGTGATTTGGGTTTGATTCTCATACCTGGGAACCTTTGAATCCTGCTCACCCTGAGATTTCTCAATGTTAGCGCGGGGGGGGGAGCGGATGGATCATTTGGACCTTTTTCTGCCATCATTTCTCTGTTTCTCCTTTTCCCTCTTGCTGCAGACTTTCTCCCTTTCTGCTGCTGTTGCAGAAATTCTCTTTTGTTTTCCTGCTCCTGCCACGGCAGGCATTCTCTTCTTCCTCTGTCTCTGCAGACCTTGTACTTCTCTCTTCTCTCCTTACCCCCTGCTATTGCAGATCTTCTTCCTTCTTCCTCCTACTTGAACTCTCATCCTTGTCCTTCCACCCTCCCGCTATCCATGACTCATGGATCCTCGTGCTCTCCCTCCCTAACCCCTGCCTGATCCTCAGCTCTCCAGTCCTTTTTTTGTATCTTCCCTAGCAGTGCTCCCCATTCACTTGTGCCACATTGACCAGTGTTGAGTTCGTGGACCCTTGAGCCGACTAGGACAGATGATGACGCACTGTAGAAGGTACACGGTGGGTGTCCGAAGCCGGGAGGTGGCACAGGCAGGAGAACTAGGAGGATCTTCACCACTGGAGACCCAAGGTCCTCCCAGGAGGAACCCGTGAGGACACGGGCCGCTTGGACTTAGGAGCGGTCTCCTGCGGATCGGTTTCCAGAGGATAGAGAAGAAGCTGGAGCCAGGAGGCCAACAGGAACTTCAGCACTGGAAGCCCGCGGTCCCCCCGAGAGGAGCTCATGAGGACCAGAGCCGCTTGGACTTAGGCGGGACCTCCTGGTCGAAGCCGAAGTCAGGAACTAGTGGACGAAAGCTGAAATCAGAAGTCTGTGGATGAAAGCCGAAGTCAGAAGCCAGAGGACGAAAGCCGGAGTCAGAAGCCAGTGGACGAAAGCCGGAGTCAGAAGCCAGAAGACGAAAGCCGGAGTCAGAAGCCAGTGGACGAAAGCCGGAGTCTGAAGCCAGTGGACGAAGCCGGAGTCAGAAGCCAATGGATGAAGCCAGAGTCAGGAACTGCAACTAGCAACTCTAACAAGAGTGAACCTTGTTGCAAGGCAATGAGTGAAGGTAGATGCCGGATTTAAATACTTACAGCGTCTGACGTCACCCAGAAAGAGGATCTTCAATCTCCTGCGCTGGTTCCTTTAAATAGGAAGGCTCTGCACGCACGCGCCTAGGGGGCGGAGCCGAAAGCCGACGGAGGAAGTGCAGGAGCTCAGCGCTGTCTCCGTGGACAGGGCCTAGCAAGGCCCTGATGGGGCGTCGCATTCCCCGGAGCGGCTGGGGTGAGTCAGGGGGCCGGCCGTGGACCTCCGTGGTCCAGAACATAACACTAAGAGCTTTGATCCAGCTTCTCCCCATAGTTGCCATCCCAACCTGTGCACACACTCATAGAAAAGGCATTGATCCAGTCCCCTCCCCAGACCATTTATCACCATCATTATCATTCATATATTCATAATCATTGTTTTAATCACCAATTCATCACTATTATTCAATCAATATAATCAGTATCAATATTTAATATTAATCATCAATTTATCAGGCAGATCAATGAAACCCTCCCCAACCTTGGGGGCTGGGGAAAGGTCAGGAGGAGTTGGGAAGTCAGCATATACTGGTAACCCACTGTAGCTAGAGGTTACGGAAAGATGGTCAGGGCGCATGGCCCCTGCCCATGGAATGTCGCTGTAATCACTGGGCTAAGTGAGTTGCTGAGCTTGGTCAAGGGGTTAACAAAGGGTTAATTTGTTAAGATTCCTGACTCTCCTTCCACAGGTCTAAGCACTAAACCAGATCTCCTCAGCACTAGACTTACAAATTACCCAGGCGCTCTTAGAGCCAGCTGTGTGATTTGGCATTAAAAAGTCTTCAAGCTTTTGTTACTTTCAAGTACAGATGGAAGAGGAAATAAAGGGGTCCTGGTTAGGAAGCAAACAGTTTAAATTAGCAGTCTTCGCTGATGACCCCAAAACATCCCCTTGAGTAGCTAGACATATTTACATTATATATGGGCATTTTTGTGGGCTTTCATTAAATTATTAAAAGTATGAGGCCTTACCCTTCCCTGACATTGTGAAGACTCATAGAAACATAGAAACATAGAAATGACGGCAGAAGAAGACCAAACGGCCCATCCAGTCTGCCCAGCAATCCACGCAGTCCATCCATTTATTTATTTATTTATTTATTTTTTGGTTTTTTTCTCAGCCTTTTTCTCCCTCCACCCTTTTTTTTTTCCCCCTTTTTTTTTCCCATCCTTTTTCTCCCTCCACCCTTTTTCTCCCTCCCACCCATCACTATTGGCTTCCAGCACCCTCCGTCCCCAACTCCCTTCCACTCCTCCACCATGCAGCGAGCTTCCAGCACCCTCCGGCCCCAACTCCCTTCCACCCCTCCACCAATGCAGAGAGCAGCGCTGTATCCGCTTCCCAGTGAACATCCAGCTCAATCAGGGGTAGCAACCGCCGCAACATACAGGCCACACCACTGCCCCATACTCCTACCCACCCCTGCTTTGTTTGTTTGTTTCTTGTTTTAGTTTTATTTGGAGATGGCAGCCCTCCGTGAAGGCGGAGGGCTGCCATCTCCACAACTCTACAGGGAGCAGATTTCTCTTTGAAATGGGCTTTGGGAGCATTTACCTATTTAGCGATTAGTTTACCGCAAGACATCAAGGAGTTGTAAGGTCATAATATTTCTATGTTGCTGAACTTCACTAAAAGTAATTTACAATAATGGCAGCACTATCCCCTTCTGTCGCAGGGCACATTAATGTATTTAAAATAATTATTTTCCCAAATGATTCTTCTCACACTGTGAGAGACCACCGCTGGTGGGGAGGCCAGCCTCCACCAACGAGCCAGATGAACCACCAGGTGAGGAAGGGAGGAAAGGGATGAGTGTGAGAAGGCTAGAGAGTGGGGTGAAGGGAATAAATGGGAGGGGTGAGTAAAATGACATGGGTAAGTATTGGAAGGATGTGAATAAGAGGGACAAGTGAATGGAAGAGGGGAGACTGTGGGAAGGGTGTGAATAAGAGGGATAAGGAGATGGGTGAGAAGAAGGAAGAAAGTATGGAGTGAATGAGAGGGTAAGATAGGGAAGGATATGAAGGAGAATGAAGGCATGATTGAGGGGGTATGAATGGAGGAGAAGTAGTGAAGAGAGAAGGTAGATGTGAGATGCAGTCCAGGGGGATGCACCACACACAACTCCTACATCTTTGAAAGCAGATACAGGAGAAGGGGAAGACGGGAGCAGGGCTCCTGGTATTGTGGCAGGGTTGCCAACTAAGAGAGAATTTGAAAAGTAAGTTGTCCGTAGAGGCAAAAACTCACAATAAATTTTTTTAAATATATACAAAGCAGAAAGCTGTGAGGGAGTCAGTTGGACCATTAGATGATCAAGGAGTTAAAGGGACACTTAGGGAAGATAAGGCCATAGCGGAAAGATTAAAAAATGTTTTTGCTTCGGTGTTTACTGAAGAGGAGGTTGGGCAGATACCCATTTCGGAGAAGGTTTCCATGAGTGATGATTCAGATAAACTGAACCAGCTATTCTTTGAAGCACTTTCACCAGTTGGTGAAGGCGTTGTGGCGGGGTTGGATGGCTCGGGGGAGATTGATTTGCGCACTGGAATGCTCAGCAGTTGATGGCCGGGCTGGGCTGGCTTGGATCCTGTGGGGCCTGCTGTGCATGGGACTGGAAGTGATGCACGAGTGCTGCGGGCAAAGGCTCCTTAATCCGT